>NC_086317.1:173514086-173851586 GCF_036172605.1 Pelobates fuscus
CAAGAAATACAGCAAACCAAAATTTACCTGTACTTATGCATTTTGGGGACTTTGCCACGCTACGATGCCTCAGGTGCTTGGCTGGGCATTGAACGTTGAAATTCCACAAGTGCACATGCAAGTTCATAATTCAATCTAGCAGTGTTGTGTGCCATGTGTATGGCACGGCAAGAGTTAACATACTTTTACCTACTTAAAATATAAAGAAAGAAAACACATTTTTAACTCTATTTTAATTAGCTATTTGGTTATGGAAAAGGGAGAAAGTATAAGTGCCTCTTTAACCCCTTAAGGACACATGACATGTGTGACATGTCATGATTCCCTTTTATTCCAGAAGTTTGGTCATTAAGGGGTTAAATAAGCGCAATAGTCAGGAAGACCGGTGTCAGGACTATGTCAGTGAGTAGCAGTGAAATGACAAAGAAATGTATATAAAATAAATAGTGGTGTCAAAACTATTGCTTGTAGAGACTAGATATTTAAATTCTACGTGCATATTTATGTAATATTGTTACATAATTAAGTAATTTTATTGATTGCAATTTGAGGGGCCTGCCTGACAACCCAGGCCGAAAGTCAAGAGAATTTAATTTTATAGCACTATATTTAACCCTATAACTTTCCATGACACCCTAAAACCGGTGCATGGGGGATTCTGTTTTACTTGGGAACCTTTGCAGAACACAAATATTAGTTTTTCAAAACAGGAAAACATATTACAGCGATGATATTGTCAGTGAAAGTGAAGTTATTTGCATTTTTCACACACAAACGGCACTTTCACTGATGATATCATTGTTGTGATACATTTTACCGTTTTTAAACACTAATATTTGTGTTCAGCAAAGTCTCCTGAGTATAACAGTACCCGCCATATACAGGTTTTATAGTGTTTTTGAAAGTTATAGGGTCAACTATAAGGCTTGATTTTCCATTTTTTCAATTTGCCAGATTGGTTATGTTGCCTTTGAGAGCATATGGTAGCCCAGGAATGAGAATTACCCCCATGATGGCATACCATTTACAAAACCCAAGGTATTGCAAGTTGGGTATGTTCAGTCTTTTTTAGTAGCCACTAAGTCACAAACACTGGCCAAAGTTAGCATTCATAATTGTTTTTTGCATTTTTAACACACAAGCAAATATAAACGCTAACTTTGGCTAGTGTTTCTGACTAAGTGGATACTAAAAAAGACTGGATATACCCCATATTGAATACCCTGGGTTGTCTACTTTTAAAAATATGTACATGTGAGGTGTGTTTAAGAGATTTATGACAGATAACAGTGTTACAATGTCACTATTGATACATTAAAAAAAATATGTATATTAATTTTAAAAATATATATTTTGAAACAGCAATGTCCTACTTGTACTTGTAGCCCTAGAACTTACAAAAAAAAAAAAATAAGCAAAAAAGCATGTAAACACTGGGTGTTTTTAAACTCAGGACAAAATTTGGAAACTATTTAGCAGTTTTTTCATTGGCTTTTGTAGATGAGTAAAATATTTTTCAAGTAACAGTAAAAGAAAACATGTATTGTTTTAATTTTTCACCATATTTTATAATTTTGTTAAAGTAAATTGTATGACATGATACAAATAATGGTATGTAAAGAAAGTCCTTCTTGTCCTGAAAAAAACAATATATAACTTGCATGGGAACAGTAAATGAGAGAGAAGAAAATTACAGCTAAACACAAACACCACAAAAGTGTTAAAACAGCCCGGGTCCTTAACGTACACCATGGCCAAAACAGTCCGGTCCTTAAGGGGTTAAATGTATGCATGTTTTCATTTGGAGTATATCTACTAAACAGTGATTTTTCCCTGTATTTGGGCAGTGGAGTGTCCCTTCAATAGAGATTGCATGGCACCCATACTCTCAAATTAACCCCTCACATAAAAGTGGGTATCATTACTATGATGGATAATATGGGTTCCTTGCTGGTGCCTTATGTAGCCATTTGACAAAGGTTTTATTTAATTTTATTAAATCTTATTTGCGACAATAAGATATTGTTGGGGTTTCAGACTGCAGATTGTTAGGAATTGTTAACAAGTACCATCCTGGAGTCCAATTTAGAGATTGATTCTGATCTTGCAAACTGGAGGCAGGCGTGGAGTTTATTAAATAAATTACCTCAACTTTGCGCTGATTTACTTATATAGACACAAAAAGGAATGAGATACGGCTGTGCATAATCTAGAACAGGAACAGAAAAAGAAACATAGTGTGATACAGCAAAGTGAGAGACAATGCGCTTATACAATGTTGCACTCACGAGATCAAAGTGAATAAATCGCCAGAATAAAAGCTTGCCCGAATTGGTTTGGGTGGCTGTACGTCTCCACTCTCCACTGGAACTCCAAGCGGACCAAAGATGGAATGAGACTTCAATAGAGGTAGGTATGATAAATATGCAGATTTATTTGTAATAAGACAGGCTATAAAATTGTAGCCGTATTTTATATAAAATAAAAACAAAAAACAAGGTCCTACGCGTTTCGTTCCTATGCAAAGGAACTTCCTCAGGGACCAAAATACAATTCAATAAAATCAATCAGTACAAAAAATGCATAGAACATTATCCCCCCCAATAAGTCTCTATAAATAGGCCTAAGCCTTCAGTACATTGGTGGATCCAGTGGGAGTTACCCTTGATTGATGACCCGGTTCAGATGTGAAATGTCCATCAGATTAGTTCTGGTGTGGAGAAGATGTTCCGACGAGTAATTCTGGCACCAACCGATAAAACCGGAAGTAACACTCCGTTTGTACTTCCGCGTTCCATTGCCCTGTGCATCCAACTCATAAGAAAAAGCAGTTAGACAGGTTGCCATCTAGAGGTCGCCCAGGATATAGCAATCCTGATATTCATGAGCAGTATAACATGTTTATTACAAAGGGTAATTGCAATCAGAATGGTTAGATTTGAAGGATACAGAACTTACAAATCAGTTTAGCATCAATCCAATATCCTCCCATTATAATTCAATGTTAGGAAATCTCAATTTGTCTTTTCTCAATAAAGTACAATAGAAAAATAGTCTGATTCCGTTTATACTGTCAATATTTTGAAACTTTCTAATGTAATATTAATATAAGACTAAACTAGTCAACCACGTAAGTCATCTTACGGTTTAATTATCAATAGCATGTAAGAAAAAGTAATAATAGTATATAATGACGTCATATTAATAAACGACTGGCAATTTAATAAGTGCTGTGCATAATTCATATTTCACCAATCAAAAAAAATTAAGAAAATATATTTACAAGGTATATACATCTGTGAAAACATCTTAATATGAACGATATCATCAAATACAATTTAGGTGTCAACCCATATTATGTGAATTTATTTAATACTGTATATCTATATATTTAGTGTATTGGAGAAATTTGAATCATAGTCTCCATAGTACAAAGTGCTCCCAATGGTATATCCTAAAAATTAGGTAATAACCTTCTATTAAGTACCTTCAGTGAACCTGTTCCTTAAATTGTAATAGTGTGAGTTTATCTCACGAGATACAAATTTCTTAACCCTTGTATAAAGGAGGGTAAGAAAATTGAAGACGAAAAGAAAAAGAAAAAAAAAAAAAAGGGGGGGGAAAGAAAAAGGAAGAAAATCCTTCCCATCAAGGCACCGCCGTGGGATAACCCAAGGGTTAAGACCAAGTTTAATCAAGGAAACATATGAGATCTATATCATGATTTAGTCCCTTGGGGTGAAGAGTCTGTAATTTATGAATCCAGAAGGTTTCACGTTGTGATAGTTTCTTAAGTCTATCTCCTCCCCTCCAGTAGGGTGATACTCTCTCAATTCCCACACACTTAAAGTTGGAAAAAGAAAAATTGGGACATGTATTACAGTGGGTAGGTACAGGGTGAGTCTCAAGCTTCTTTTTGATATTATTGAGGTGTTCCATGAACCTTATCTTGAGAACCCTCTTTGTACGGCCTACATACTGCTTGCCACACGGACACTGCAGTAAATAAACGACAAAGTCCGTGTGGCAACCAATATCACTTTTGATGTTAAACTCTTCTCCCGTACTGTAACTGCAGAAAAGGTTTGTTCTAGGTACATGGCTGGTGGTACAAGCCTTACACGTGTTACATCCCCTAAAGGATCCTGATGTCTCAGAGGCCTTTTGATTTCTTAGTTTGAGGGCATAGCTGGGAGCTAACATGTTTTTAAAATTCCTATTCTTTTTATAAATGACTGTGGGTAATTGTGGTAAAGTGGTCCCCAACACTGGATCCTGTAATAAGATCGGCCAATGTTGTTGTAGACATCTTTTGATTTTATTATGATCAGTATTGTATTGAGTTAAAAAAGCTAAAGAAAATTTTCTCTCATCCTTAGGCATATCAATCTGGGGTTTGTCCCCCAGTAACTTGTTTCTATTAACCTGTTAAGCTAACCGGATCTCTCTCTCTAGAGTATTCTTTTTGTAGCCTTTCTCTATTAGTTTATTTTTGACGTGTGTGGATTGAATGTTGAAATCCTGGCTATCGGAGCAGTTGCGCCTTAAGCGTGTGAATTGGCTTTTCGCAATGCCCCTAAGCCAGGGTTTATGATGGCAGCTTCGCCGGTGGACAAACCCATTCCCGTCAGTGGGTTTGAAAAAGCACTTGGTTTTAATCTCTCCCTTATCAAGGAACAAGGTGAGGTCCAAAAAATGGATCACATCCTTGTTCCAGACAGGGGACAGTACCAGGTTATAGGTATTGGAATTAAGAAAATTAACAAAATCCTGAAATAAAGAAGAGGAACCTCGCCAAATAATAATAACGTCATCTATGTACCGCCGCCAGAGCACCAGGTTCTCCCTCCAGTCATGACCAGACCACACGTACAGATCTTCCCAACGTCTCATGTAGGTATTGGCATAACTGGGGGCGAACCTGGTGCCCATGGCGGTCCCCGTAGTTTGTAAATAAAATTCACCATTAAAATAAAAATAATTGTGCTTCAAAATAAAATTAACCGCACTCAAAAGAAATTGCTGGAGATTAACTGCTAAATTAGTGTCCTGTGTCATAAAGTGGTTTAATGCCTCCACTCCTAGTTCATGATTGATCACTGTGTAGAGAGAGGTCACGTCCAGCGTGGCCCAACTGTACTCAGCATGCCACTCAATGGACTCCAATTCTTGCAAAAAAGATTTGGTGTCCTTAATATAGGACAATGCTCCTTGAGCATATTTTTGCAAGAAGGAGTCCACAAAAGCTGACAGATTCGCCGTGAGTGAGTTCACACCGCTGATTATTGGGCGTCCTGGGGGGTTGGGTAATCTTTTATGTGTCTTGGGAAGAAAATAAAAAATAGGAATAACTGGATTTTTTCTAAACAAATGTTTAGAAAAAATCCAGTTATTCCTATTTTTTATTTTCTTCCCAAGACACATAAAAGATTACCCAACCCCCCAGGACGCCCAATAATCAGCGGTGTGAACTCACTCACGGCGAATCTGTCAGCTTTTGCAGACTCCTTCTTGCAAAAATATGCTCAAGGAGCATTGTCCTATATTAAGGACACCAAATCTTTTTTGCAAGAATTGGAGTCCATTGAGTGGCATGCTGAGTACAGTTGGGCCACGCTGGACGTGACCTCTCTC
Organism: Pelobates fuscus; assembly: GCF_036172605.1. Taxonomy (NCBI): domain Eukaryota; kingdom Metazoa; phylum Chordata; class Amphibia; order Anura; family Pelobatidae; genus Pelobates; species Pelobates fuscus. The sequence goes on from NC_086317.1 coordinate 173,519,721, forward strand.
TACACAGTGATCAATCATGAACTAGGAGTGTAGGCATTAAACCACTTTATGACACAGGACACTAATTTAGCAGTTAATCTCCAGCAATTTCTTTTGAGTGCGGTTAATTTTATTTTGAAGCACAATTATTTTTATTTTAATGGTGAATTTTATTTACAAACTACGGGGACCGCCATGGGCACCAGGTTCGCCCCAAGTTATGCCAATACCTACATGAGACGTTGGGAAGATCTGTACGTGTGGTCTGGTCATGACTGGAGGGAGAACCTGGTGCTCTGGCGGCGGTACATAGATGACGTTATTATTATTTGGCGAGGTTCCTCTTCTTTATTTCAGGATTTTGTTAATTTTCTTAATTCCAATACCTATAACCTGGTACTGTCCCCTGTCTGGAACAAGGATGTGATCCATTTTTTGGACCTCACCTTGTTCCTTGATAAGGGAGAGATTAAAACCAAGTGCTTTTTCAAACCCACTGACGGGAATGGGTTTGTCCACCGGCGAAGCTGCCATCATAAACCCTGGCTTAGGGGCATTGCGAAAAGCCAATTCACACGCTTAAGGCGCAACTGCTCCGATAGCCAGGATTTCAACATTCAATCCACACACGTCAAAAATAAACTAATAGAGAAAGGCTACAAAAAGAATACTCTAGAGAGAGAGATCCGGTTAGCTAAACAGGTTAATAGAAACAAGTTACTGGGGGACAAACCCCAGATTGATATGCCTAAGGATGAGAGAAAATTTTCTTTAGCTTTTTTAACTCAATACAATACTGATCATAATAAAATCAAAAGATGTCTACAACAACATTGGCCGATCTTATTACAGGATCCAGTGTTGGGGACCACTTTACCACAATTACCCACAGTCATTTATAAAAAGAATAGGAATTTTAAAAACATGTTAGCTCCCAGCTATGCCCTCAAACTAAGAAATCAAAAGGCCTCTGAGACATCAGGATCCTTTAGGGGATGTAACACGTGTAAGGCTTGTACCACCAGCCATGTACCTAGAACAAACCTTTTCTGCAGTTACAGTACGGGAGAAGAGTTTAACATCAAAAGTGATATTGGTTGCCACACGGACTTTGTCGTTTATTTACTGCAGTGTCCGTGTGGCAAGCAGTATGTAGGCCGTACAAAGAGGGTTCTCAAGATAAGGTTCATGGAACACCTCAATAATATCAAAATGAAGCTTGAGACTCACTCTGTACCTACCCACTGTAATACATGTCCCCATTTTTCTTTTTCCAACTTTAAGTGTGTGGGAATTGAGAGAGTATCACCCTACTGGAGGGGAGGAGATAGACTTAAGAAACTATCACAACGTGAAACCTTCTGGATTCATAAATTACAGACTCTTCACCCCAAGGGACTAAATCATGATATAGATCTCATATGTTTCCTTGATTAAACTTGGTCTTAACCCTTGGGTTATCCCACGGCGGTGCCTTGATGGGAAGGATTTTCTTCCTTTTTCTTTTTCCCCCCCTTTTTTTTTTTTTTCTTTTTCTTTTCGTCTTCAATTTTCTTACCCTCCTTTATACAAGGGTTAAGAAATTTGTATCTCGTGAGATAAACTCACACTATTACAATTTAAGGAACAGGTTCACTGAAGGTACTTAATAGAAGGTTATTACCTAATTTTTAGGATATACCATTGGGAGCACTTTGTACTATGGAGACTATGATTCAAATTTCTCCAATACACTAAATATATAGATATACAGTATTAAATAAATTCACATAATATGGGTTGACACCTAAATTGTATTTGATGATATCGTTCATATTAAGATGTTTTCACAGATGTATATACCTTGTAAATATATTTTCTTAATTTTTTTTGATTGGTGAAATATGAATTATGCACAGCACTTATTAAATTGCCAGTCGTTTATTAATATGACGTCATTATATACTATTATTACTTTTTCTTACATGCTATTGATAATTAAACCGTAAGATGACTTACGTGGTTGACTAGTTTAGTCTTATATTAATATTACATTAGAAAGTTTCAAAATATTGACAGTATAAACGGAATCAGACTATTTTTCTATTGTACTTTATTGAGAAAAGACAAATTGAGATTTCCTAACATTGAATTATAATGGGAGGATATTGGATTGATGCTAAACTGATTTGTAAGTTCTGTATCCTTCAAATCTAACCATTCTGATTGCAATTACCCTTTGTCAAAAGGAGTTCGCCTGTTATAAACATGTTATACTGCTCATGAATATCAGGATTGCTATATCCTGGGCGACCTCTAGATGGCAACCTGTCCAACTGCTTTTTCTTATGAGTTGGAACGCACAGGGCAATGGAACGCGGAAGTACAAACGGAGTGTTACTTCCGGTTTCCGGTTTTATCGGTTGGCGCCAGAATTACTCGTCGGAACATCTTCTCCACACCAGAACTAATCTGATGGACATTTCACATCTGAACCGGGTCATCAATCAAGGGTAACTCCCACTGGATCCACCAATGTACTGAAGGCTTAGGCCTATTTATAGAGACTTATTGGGGGGGATAATGTTGTATGCATTTTTTGTACTGATTGATTTTATTGAATTGTATTTTGGTCCCTGAGGAAGTTCCTTTGCATAGGAACGAAACGCGTAGGACCTTGTTTTTTGTTTTTATTTTATCTAAAATACGGCTACAATTTTATAGCCTGTCTTATTACAAATAAATCTGCATATTTATCATACCTACCTCTATTGAAGTCTCATTCCATCTTTGGTCCGCTTGGAGTTCCAGTGGAGAGTGGAGACGTACAGCCACCCAAACCAATTCGGGCAGGCTTTTATTCTGACGATTTATTCACTTTGATCTCGTGAGTGCAAAATTGTATAAGCGCATTGTCTCTCACTTTGCTGTATCACACTATGTTTCTTTTTCTGTTCCTGTTCTAGATTATGCACAGCCGTATCTCATTCCTTTTTGTGTCTATATATGTTGTAAAAGGTCGGGAACTGGGCCACGACCTTGAGAGGCTGTTTTAACTACATGAGATAAGTATAAGTATATTTAGATACTATTGTTACTTATTTGGAGGTATCATATACATATATACTGTTTGTATTTTGCTGATTTACTTATGCCTGCTTGTTACTTAGCTAGAGTAATTAGTAAACAACAAGTCTAACCCTACTAATGCTAGGTGTCAGTTAATATATATATATATATATATATATATATAAAATATAGCTGTTTACATACCTCCCAACATTTTAAATGGACAAAGAGAGACATTTTAATTTTTGGTGTGAGTGGGGGTGTGGCCAAAGTTGTTCTGAGACATATTAGGTGACTTACTGATAACAAATGAATGCTAAAATGTAATTTACAAGAAAAACTATCTTAATTACTCAGACTGATATCTAAACACATACATTGTAGTTGACACTTTACTGGAAGTATTACTGCCTTTGAGCTATGTTATACACTCAAACACACCAAAAATATGGAGCTCCTAGATAAAGAGGGATATTAGAGTAGTAAAGAGGGACAGATGGATTTGGCTTGAAAATGGACTGTCCGTCCTAAATAGGGACAGCTGGAAGGTATGCATGCACACACATATACAATATGTAGGCTCAATAAGAGGATGAGAGAAGAGGCTAATCCAGGCACCTCTATAACTCCTATGTGACGTTATGAAGCATGAGGCCTTGAATGCACTGTGTTTTCAGTGGTAGGTCCCAGACCTATTTTTTACAGAAGCATCTGGTTGCACGAGAAGCAACCCATCAAGAGAAAGTATTTTGCCCATATCAGCCACCACGTCTTTGACGATGTTGCTTTAAATACTCTGAGAATTGTTCATGTACATATACGCGTGTACTTGCATGTGCCTTAAGCATAAATATTTCCCACTGTCATATAATATTAATGATGTCTGAAAAAACAGAATATTCAATGTTCTAATATTTCAGCTGCAGGGTAATGGCTTCTTGATCCAAGGATAAATCTGACTGCCATTCTGGGGTCAAGAGGGAATTTTTTTTTCTAGTTTCTAACAAAATTGGAAGTGCTTCAAACTTTTTAAAAAAAAAATTGGGAAAAGGGGTGCAGGGAAGCAACGCCTGTAGTAGTGTTCTCAAATCCGAGTAGTAATATAGTGTAGTATATTTTAAATTCTTTGTGGTTGTGAATAAAACAAAATGCACTTACAATTTTCTGGAGCTTATGTTCAGCTCCAGATTTATGCGCCTGGACAGTACAACCCCAGTCTGTGGATATGTTGACAGTTCTTGTCCGTCTTTAGAGGCGTCTTTCACAGTTATTGGAGTATCATTGTGGTGTGCAGCAATCCAGCAGTCAGATGTCCTCAGTATATAGGGAGGAAAATAAAAACAGAATATAGTGCTCTCTGTGAATATACCTTTTATCAGTATTTATTTGTTATAATACATACAAACATAGAGCAAATATAGGTATTGCTCAATCCTAATAGGCGTAGGTGGTATAATCCCCACCAAGGATGTCACTGCGTAAGTCCTCTGGATAGAATCTTCAAAGATCGTTCAAAGAGCTCCAAATAGTAAAAAAAATAACTGGCGACAAATGGTAAAACAAAGTATAGTGGCGTGGCCCGTGAGGGGTGCCCCTCTACACCTCCCCCCTCATCCATCTGCGCCCCTGGGCGAGTGGCACTTTACACGGAACAGCTCGGTCCCGAATCTACCATGGGCACGACGAGGGTGCTCCTCTAGATTCCCCCCTTCCCCCCTTTTTTTTTTTCCTTCCTCTCTCTCTCTCTTTCCTCCTCTCTCTCTTCCATATCCCCTTCTGTTATTGTGCTCTCCTTTCTACACCACTGGCTCTCTTTCCCTGACCCCACGCAATAATCTGTCCCCATTGCCCGTACACACTAGTTTCAACAACAGTCTACTAGGAGGGTATGGTGAGCTGGGGCCTCAGGTGCTATGCGGATGCTCCGCTAAATCGTCGCTGCCCTCTACTATGGACTGAACCTACAGATTTTACTGCACGAAAAAAAACAGGGGCCGCGCGAGGCAATGGGAACCAATAGAAACCCACTGTTCCTCAATAATATATAGGACGACGAGTCCCCTCTTCAGGTCAGCCTTACCACAGATGTTATAATAGCCCCTATCCGCTTCAAAGATACTCCTTGGCTGTACACGGCCATTATGATGACTGGCATATCTTGACCATACACTACACAGTCACTACCTGGCTCACACAGAGTTGATAAACCTACCCCTTCGTAATCGATTATAAGATACAGATGTTTGCATATTTACTACATGTACCGTAACGAAGTTAACAATGTTGCTACTGTACTACCTTCTGATTGTTAATATTGTTTTGGTGTTCATTTCTTTATATTTATATGGCTGCTCCCGCTGTTGCGAGACCTGCGTGTCTCCTATTTTACTATCCTATCGCATTGTTATACATTTCCGGTGACACAAATAAAAGCCGTTTGAACACCAAAACAAAGTATAGTATAAAATTGATAAAACACTAACGCGTTTCACCTATAGTTAGGCTTTTTCAATAGCTTAAATTTTAAAAACAAAACAAAACATAATACAGCACAAAACATAATATACACCAGAGAGCTAAAATAGTACAGGGAAGTGCTTGTTTATGGACATAAAATAACTTTAAAATGTAATATAATAAAAGAAAAAGGATATTTAATAAAAGAATGGTGGGATAGCTTTAAGGAGGGGAACCAAGATGGGCACCGCAATATACTCTGTGGGTATACTTACTACACATAAGCACCAACATTCAGTTTTTTCTATTATTTTTTGGCCAAACAAATGTGAGGAAGGCAAACTTTAACCTAAATGCAATTCTTAAGAATTAGCAGGACATTCCTCGGATATTTTTAAATGGGCAACAGTAATTATGGCCAGTGTCGCTCACTCTAGGGTGTGGGCATGTGTACCAAAGGTGAAAAAGCTGAAGCAATCTGTGTTCTGAGTTCATAAATCTGAGCTGTGTTGAAAACAGTACAGCTTTGTGCAGTGATTTTTTTTTTTTTTTTTTTTTTTTTTACTCTTTCCGTTGATTTCACTTTCTTGCTGTGAATACATTTGCAAGTCAGAAAGTTAATAAACTATATGTGGAAGCCTATATACAGAACAATATGAATAATCCTGCTGATAATTCTTCTGGATTTAAATACCACTTACTTTGGAGGTAGGATTTAATACATAAATAATTGGATTGGTATGCAAGAGAAATTAAAGCAGAATTAAAAAAAAAAATTGAATGGTGTATTTTTCACCAATTTTCTAGCCCCAAAGCTTAAACTCATTGGAACTTGCAAGCAAATTGTATGATTACATATTTAATAATTTTTATGCCCCCTGATTTTCTTTACTTTAAATGTGTTAGTTGTCTGTTAAATGCCCACCACTGCATACCATTCTAGTCAGAACACAGTAACTCTGGGTTCTACTTTGGGGAGCTGATTGAAGAAGATGGGGTTTACTAGACATGTACCAACAGTTTTGTCTGATAAGTGTTTTTAACTTATGGTAAGGTGTGTTAGATTCTTGCATGAAAGTAACACATTGTGTGATGCATGTTAAAACTCTCCTAATTACACGACAGAGCAGCTCTGATACTTGGTGTCACAACTCTTCTGAGTTTAACATGACCACCAGTTCAGGATTTTGTCCAACTGGGCCACCGGATTGAATTTTGGTGTCCCGAATGTAGGAATACCAGGCAATGTCTCTAATTAGTGTAGCACAAGTACATCATTAGTTGCACTCACAAAGAGTGGGGTAAAATCAGGGCAACTTAACCCATGCTTAAACAGCATGAACTGCACTGAATGATGCCAGTCCGACAGGCCATCTGTCTGCCTACCATGCAAGCAAGGAAGGCTAACATGCCTCTTTTTGGGCAGACCCACTCCTTTACTAGGTAATACAAAAAAATACTGAACTGGAAAAAACTTAATAAAAATGTAGATATATTGTGTGAGGGTTAACATCAACTGCATAATTGAAGACTGTGACTAGTAAATAACTCCCAAATTTACCTTAAATTTTACTTGCAGTGTTATTTACTAAAGTGAGAATTGCTGGGAATTCAAAGTGAATTTTAAATGCAAGACCAGAATAGCTTCAGTGCTGAAATTCTCCAATTCATGTATGCTTCCAGTTCAGTTATTTTGCCGTAATTTACTTTGAATTTTAGAATATATATACAAAAGAAAGTAAAAACAGTATTACAAGATACAAATCTTATCTGTTTAAATTTTTTTTTAAATAAAATTATTTATTTTTGATGTGCATAGTGTAACAAACATGCAGGTATATCACTGTAAGAATATCATTCTGCTTTATATAACAAGTATTAAACATTTGGTGTGATTGTGGTTGTGCACATTTTTATATTTTATCCTGAGTGTATCCCCAGTAAGCGTTTGTCTAATGTGGTGTGTAAGTACACATGTGTATGTTTTCTTTAATCTAGGGAGGGTGGTGCCAAAGATATGTGTTCCAAGATATGTATAGGTAGTTGTAGGCCATTAGTATTGGCTCTCATGTGGCTTAGGAACACACGCGTTGGTGGGGTAATAGTAGGTTAAAGGCAAACGTCTTGTGAGTGGGTGCTGCTTGTGTGTTTCTCTTCTTGCGGAGTGGTGTCCAAGTATGTACATGGCTGACCACTCAGGAGAGGTGGTGCCCCTAACCAAGGGGGCGTCGTGGGAGGGGAGTGCATACTGTATAGTTGCTCTCTATGTGGATTTTTTAATGGGACCAGACCAGGGCCATAAATTGCGCTATTATGCTTGTGCAGTATTGGGGTCAGCCTATTTTTGGGCGTCCCAAGCCCAATGTAGTAGTGTTGGGTACACAAAACAGTGTGCAGCGCATACAGTTGATAGAAAATACCCAATAATACGTGTTATTTAGTACATATGATGTTATTAATAGTGGGTAAATGTGCAATAAGTGAAAAAAAATTTATACCCCAAGACTGGAGATATCAATCATCTTTTTTCTATATATTGTAAAAGAAAAAGAGAGTCTCATAGCGTTACACTTTGGTGTTATATAAAATATATAATTCTCTGTATGGTCCAACTCACATGTATTTGAGCCTGTTATATAGTAAACTGGCTCAGGTAATATCGCTTTAAATGTGATCTTTAGTGGGTCCAGGTAGATTGAAGCTTGATCCTAAAATATAAGAGGCACAGGATAGGCAAACGCCAGTTAATATTACAAAGTTATATAAAATCTTACATTAAAGTTACTGTGATGCCATTCAGGAATAAGCACAACTCGTTTCAACGATAAGATACATCTTCCTCAGGTGCAATAGTCTGTGCAAGCTTCATACACACTTTTAAATGCATTTTGGCATGGATAACAGGTACTTAGAACCCACCCCTTATGCCCAATTGTCCGATCGTCTGTTAAGTCCTCATTAGCATGAATGTGATTCAATAATCCTGTAATCGCGGCATGTTATTTCCAGGTTTATGCGTTTCAGGCGTCATGTTTGCTCGCTCTCATGCGTTCCACCTGGCGTTTCGTTGCATTACCAGCCTGCGGTTCTGTAGATCGTTTTTGCAGGTAATTCATCATTCATGTAATAGTGTATTGGTACAAGCGTCCAGGCAATATAATTCTAAATATACATACGGTATGTGAAAACAATTATGGAAGGAAAATAAAAAGGCAATAAAAAGAGTATTAGTAAAAGTATTGTCACATAAAAAAAACTATTAATAAACTGCTACAACAACCATGTGTATCTAAAATACTTATATATAGTTATACATGTCAGAATCTATATTTCATCCATTTGGAGAGAGGGTCTCCAGATCGAAGATCCAATTCATCTCTGTCTTGTTTAAGATCTTCAAATGGTCACGCCCTCTCCAAGGTTTTTGTATCTTTTGAATACCTAAAAAGTGCAAGCATTTCCCTTCACTATTGTGCTTTCCATTAATGTGAGTAGATACTAGACATGTGCAATTCGTTTCAGTCCAAATGTGAATTCGGATTAATTTCGGGCAATCCGGGTACTTCCGAATGTCCGAATAGATGAATTGTCGACCCCCCGAAATTCCGAAATTACCGAATTTCCGAAGTTCTGAAGTGCCGAAGTTCCGAACTTGCCGAAGCACAGTATTGCCTAAGAACTAATTTACTTGCCCAGTGGAAGAATGAAGAATGTTACACTGTATACAATTTTAAATAAAAAGTATACAAACATAGCCAGGATTCAGCTGTATGCATTTGCAAAACTTACAACAATCAAGTAACATACATTCATAATTAACTTAGCCAGTTAATTTAATGACAGGAATGAATAAGTAGATAACTCCCTAATTCCCATGGTATTAGGGAGCTATCTACTAAAAGGCTGAAAGACCTAAATTGGTCTTTCAGACAAATTTACTAATACTAAGTAAAGATTACTTAGTATTAGTAAATTATGCCCCTACTTGCAGTGGCTGCTCACTGTAAAAAAAAATAAAAACGTCCCCCCCCTCCCGAGCCCCCACCCGTGTTGCACGAGTGGGGGCTTCTAACCTGAAGGGGGGACCTATTGCCCCCCTCGGCCCCCACCCCTGAGCGGCGGGTGGGGGCCCTACAGTAAAATAATGAGGGGGGGGACCTATTGTCCTCCCCCCGGCCCCCACCCCTGAGCGGTGGGTGGGAGCCCTAAATAATAATAATAAGGGGGGGAACCTAATGTCCTCCCCCTGGCCTCCACCCCTGAATGGTGGGTGGGGGCCATAAGTTAGAATAAGGGGAGGAACCTAATGTCCTCCCACCCCTTAGCGAGGGTGGGGGCCCTAAAAAGTAATAAGGGGGGGACCTAATGTCCTCCCCCTTGGCCCCCACCCATGAGCGGTGGGTGGGGGCCCTAATTTAAAATAAGAGGGGGGACCTTATGTCCTTCCCCTGGCCCCCACCCCTGAGCAGTGGGTGGGGGCCCTAAATACCAATAAGGGCGGGGGGGGGGGCTATTGTCCTTTCCCTGACCCCCACCCCTGAGCGGCGGGTGGGGGCCCTAAATAAAAAATTAACCCCCCCTCCCCCAGGTGACTAGGGGTCCCCAAACCCCTAGTCACCCCCCTCCCAAAAAAACTAACACCTACCTACCCCCCTTACCCTAAAAATAATGAGGGGGGGGGCATTAACTAAGTACCTGTAAAAAAATAAAACTTACCATTTGATGTTTTCTTTCTTCTAAAATCTTCTTTTTTCAGCCCCAAAAAAGGGCAAATAAAAAATCCATAATAACCGAGCACAAAAAAAAAAATAATCCTTCTTCGCCCATGGAGGGCTCCACGCAGACTGAGCTCTGCAGGGCGGGGGAAGGCTTATAAAGTAATTTCTTTGAAATTTTCCCACGCTGTATAATTTGACTCATAACTCTCTGATTGGTGGATTGGAGGACAATTAGGGGTGGGGGCTGGGGCGGAGGACAATAGGTCCCCCCCTTATTTTACGGTAAGGCCCCCACACGCCGTTCGGGGGGGGCAATAGGTCCCCCTTCAGGTTAGAAGCCCCCACTCGCGCGGCACGGGTGGTGGCTCGGGAGGGGGGGACGTTTTTATTACAGGCTGCTTACTGTTTAACAGACATGCCCCTACTGGCGGTATAGCGAGTAGGGGCAAAATTTACTAACATTAAGTCATTTTTACTTAGTATTAGTAAATTTGGCTGAATGACCAATTTAGGTCTTTCAGCCTTTTGGTAGATAACTCCCTAATACTGTGGGAATTAGGGAGTTATCTACTAAGCGGCTGCAAGAGAAGTCCCGAAATGCCGACATTCCGAGGGGTGACGAAGTGCCGAACCAAAGTGCCGAAGTCCCGAATTTCGGAATGCCGAACCGAAAATGTTCCCCATACACATGCCTAGTAGATACAGAATGGTTTTGAACCCCATTCTGTATATTTCTAAGGTGTTCGCTTATTCTTTTTTTTAATGGTCTTGTTGTTCTCCCTACATATTGTAGACGGTTTACACGTCAGAAGGTAGATAACATTATTCGAGTTGCATGTGATAAATTCTTTGATATTATATTCGTTTTTCGTCACATTTGAATAAATGTCTCTGTCTTTTTACTAATGATTCTACTTGTCTTACAGGCCTTGTAATTTCCACAGTTATAAAAGCCTTTTAGATCTTTTCCATGCACAATTTTTTGGGACTATTTTAGAAAAAAATAAATAAATTTGGAGGGGCAACAGATCGTTAGACAGCTTTAAAAATAAATAAATAATTAACCCCTTCAGGACCGGCCTGTTTTTGCGATGTTTGTACGTTAAGGACCAGAGCAGTTTTAACACTTTTGTGGTGTTTGTGTTTAGCTGTAATTTTCCGCTCTCTCATTTACGGTTCCCATACAAGTTATATATTGTTTTTTTCAGGACAAAAGGGGCTTTCTTTACATACCATTATTTGTATTATGTCCAATATTGTATTTAAAAAAAAAAAAAAATATGGTGAAAAATTAAAAAAAAACATGTTTTTGGACTTTTACTTGAAAAATCTTTTACTTATCTACAAAAGCTAATGAAAAAAACTGCTAAATAGATTCAAAATTTTGTCCCGAGTTTAAAAACACCCAGTGTTTACATGCTTTATTGCTTTTTTTGCAAGTTATAGGCCTATAAATACAAGTAGGAAATTGCTGTTTCAATATATATATATTTTAAATGTATCAATAGTGACCTTGTAACACCGTTATCTGTCATAAATCCCCGAAACACACCTAACATGTACATATTTTTTTAAAGTAGACAACCCAGGGTATTCAAAATTGGGTATGTCCAGTTTTTTTTAGTAGCCACTTAGTCACAAATACTGGCCAAAGTTAGCATTTATATTTGTTTGTGTGTTAAAAATGCAAGAAACGCTAACTTTGGCCGGTGTTTGTGACTAAGTGGCTACTAAAAAAGGCTGAACATACCCCATTTGCAATACCTTGGGTTGTCTTCTTTTGCAAATGGTATGCCATCATGGGGCTAATTCTCATTCCTTGGCTACCATACGCTCTCAAAGGCAACCTAACCAATCCGACAAATTTCAATAAAAAAAAAAAAGTAAAATCAAGCCTTATATTTGACCCTGTAACTTTCACAAACACTATAAAACCTCTACATGTGGGGTACTGTTATACTCAGGAGACTTCGCTGAACACAAATATTAGTGTATCAGAACAGTAAAATGTATCACAGCAATAATATCCTCAGTGAAAGTGCTGTTTGTGTGTGAAAAATGCAAAAAACTTCACTTTCACTGACAATATCATCGCTGTGATATGTTTTACTGTTTTGAAACACTAATATTTGTGTTCAGCGAAGTCTCCTGAGTAAAACAGTACCCCCATGTACAGGTTTTAGGGTGTCATAGAAAGTTACAGGGTTAAACACAGTGCTAGCAAATTAAATTATCTGGACTTTCGGCCTGGGTTGGCAGGCAGGTCCCTCAAATTGCAATCATTAAAATTACTTAATTAGGTAAAAATATTACATAAATACACATGTAGAATTTTAATATATATACATATTTATATATTTGACGTCTACGTGTATATTTATGAAATTATTTATGTAATTATGTATATGGACATATGTATATTTCGTATTGTTTTTATTTATTTATTTATACATAGATATATATATCATTACATTCTAAGTATATTTTGATATAAATATATATATATATATATATATATATCAAAATACTGTTAGAATAAAATTGCATATATAAATATTTTTTTATAATTATTAAAAATTATTTTTATTTTTTGTTATTTATTTTTATTAACATATTATTTGTATTTTATAATAATATATTTTTATACAATTTTTATTATTTAAAAATTGTTTTAGATTTTAATTTTTAATTTATTTTAATATTATTATTTTTTATTATTTTATATTTATTTTTGTTCCCCCTCCCTGCTTGTTACCTGGTCAGGGAGCGGGCTATCTTAATCCCTGGTGGTCCAGTGGCATGGGCTGTGCAGGGGGGGAGCCGGCAGCAAGCTGTTACATACCTTTGTAGCAGCTCCGGTCAGCTCACTTCACCTCCGTGCAGCTCCCCTGTCAGCGTCAGTGCTCTGACGGCCGCGGGTGTAGCGAGATTTACACTGGGAGCTGACAGGGGAGCTGCACGGAGGTGAAGGGAGCTGACCGGAGCTGCTACAAAGGTATGTAACAGCTTGCTGCCAGCTCCCAAGAGGACCGCTGGGCTTGCAAAGAGCCCGGCGGTCCTGGTCTGTATTATGGCAATGTAAGTTGCCATAATACAGACCTTGACTCGGGTATAAGTCGAGTGGGGCTTTATCAGCACAAAAAATGTGCTGAAAAACTCAACTTATACTCAAGGATATACAGTACCTTCTTTAAAACGGTAGATATATACGGCAGTAAAACCTGGCTATCTAATATCCCCAGTGGCGTACACACAACCCATGGGGCCCCGGTGCGAAAACTGATCCGTGGCCCCCCCCACACCCTGCGCGCGCTTACTCTGCACGGGGTGGGGCTGCAACACATGGAGGCGAGCATCTGGTCGCAGGGCTGCGACCCCTGCGACCGCGGTATGTACGCCAGTGCATGAATAAACACATACACTTAAAGGACCACTACAGACACCCAAATCACATCAGCTCAATGAAGTGGTCTAGGTGCCATGTCTCTTTTTTTAACCCTGCAGCTGAAAACATAGCAGTTTCAGAGAAACTGCTATGTTTCACTGAGGGTTAATCCAGCCCCTAGTGGCTGTCTCATTGATAGCCGCTAGAGGAGCTTCTGCGATTCTCACTGTGAAAATCACAGTGAGAAGACACTGAACGTCCATAGAAAAGCATTGAGTAATGCTTTCCTATGGGTGGTTTGAATGCACGCGTGGCTCTTGCAACGCATGCGCATTCGGAGCTGAGAGGCGGATCGGGGCGGAGAAATCCCTAGCGCCAAAGGAGTCCGGCGCTGGAGAAAGGTAAGTGCTTAAGACACACATACACACTTGCTAACATACACACACATTTACTGACAGACACACACTCAGTGACAGACATACATACACACTCACTGACATACACACTCACTCACTTACAAAACACACACTCAGTAACACAGTAACACTCTCAGTAACAGACACACACAGTAACACACTCACTGACACTCTAACACACACACACACACTCTAAAACTAACACACACACACTAACACACACACACTCTAACACTAACACACACACACTAACACACACACACACACACACTAACACACACTCTAACACTAAGACACACTAACACACACACACTCTAAGACACACTAACACACACACACACAGACTAACACTCACACACACGCACTAATCCACACTAACCCTCACACGCTAACACACACACACATGTTTTAAAAAAAAAAAAAAATGAATCCCCCCAGCCTCCTTACCTGTGGGAGTGCTGAGGGGATTCCCTGGGCTCCTGGGCGGCCGGTCGGCTGGCGGGCTGGCTGGCGGGCGCACAAGGGAGCACTCTCCCCTGAGTGCTTCCTCTTCAGCTCCCACTCGCGCCGCGTACTGATGCCGGAGCCGGAATATGACGTAATCTTCCGGCTCCGGTATCAGTGCGGTGCACGAGGGAGCTGAAGAGGAAGCAATCAGGGGAGAGTGCTCCCTCGCGCGCCCGCCAGCCGGGTGACACCAGGGCCAGCCTCGGGGGGCCCTGAGGTGGCCGGCTCCTGGGCCCCCCAGGAGAAGAGGCTGGCCCAGTGGGTACATACCTGGGTCGCGGGGCAGCCTGCGACCCCGGTATGTACGCCACTGAATATCCCTAAAGGTCAATTCACTAGATTAAAAAGAAACTGCACAGAAGAGAAAACATTCTTGGAACAATCTGACCTTCTAAAAAAACAATTTTACCAAAAAGGATATAAAAAATACATTGTAGAGAAGCAATTTAAAGAGGTTCAAATGAAACCCAGAAAAGATCTTTTAACCTATAAAGGGAAAGTAAAAAATCGCAGGCTGGTAACGCAACGAAGCGACAGGTGGAACGCATGAGAACAAGCAAACATGGTGCCTGGAACACATAAACCCGGAAGTAACTAATCACGGGATTTTTGAATCACATTCATGCTAATGAGGACTTAACAGACGATTGGACAATTGGGCATAAGGGGCGGGTTCTAAGTACCTGTTCTCCGCGCCAAAATGCATTTAAAAGTGTGTATGAAGCTTGCACAGACTATTTCACCTGAGGAAGACGTATGTTATCATTGAAATGCATTGTGCTTATTCCCGAATGTCATCACAGTAACTTTTATGTAAGATTTTAGATTACTTTGTAATAAATTTTATCTTTTTTATATTAACTGGTGTTTGCCTATCCTGTGCCTCTTATATTTGAGGATCAAGCTTCAATCTACCTGGACCCACTAAAGACCACATTGAAAAATGCTTTCAATGCTTTCCTATGGGGATTTCAGCGACGCTGGAGGTCCTCACATAGCGTGAGAACGTCCAGCGACGCTATAGCACAGAAAATCTGTGCTATAAACCTGGAAGTGCCCTCTAGACATCCACTAGAGGAGGAGTTAACCCTGCAATGTAAATATTGCAGTTTATGAAAACTGCAATATTTACAGTTGCAGGGTTAAGGGTAGTGGGAGTTGGCACCCAGACCACTCCAATGGGCAGAAGTGGTCTGGGTGACTGGAGTGTCCCTTTAAAGTTCTGAACAAAACAACAACCTTGAATTTGCCCTATTTGTGTGTTCTTCTGTAATTTAAGGGTTTCTCTTTAAAGTGACACACACACACACACACTCTCTCACTCTCTCTCTTCACATATCACTTCTGAATTTCTTCTGGATTTAACCCTGCTCACATGAGACTTTAAAAACGTCGATTTCAGTCCCTATTTAAAGAGCTATATGTAACACTTACTATGAACACTGCATACAGCTCATCAGTCAGTCTGGGGCCCCTAAATGCCTGGGTCTCCTCAGTGTGAGCAGGAATTTAACCCAGCTCACACCACGTTGCAGCTACAGTGAATGCTTGTTTAAAGAGCTGTATGTAGCGTTCACTTTGAGTGGTGTATATCTGTTAATCTGGGGCAACTAAATATGGCTCAAAATGACAAAGGGTAGTCCCAGCTATTGATTGGTGGTTAATCCCTGCCTACACTAAAATGTTAGTAGGCACCATTTTGCCCTAATATCACTAAAGCCCATGCTTTGCAGGATGTAATGACATCGCTGAACGTCATTAAAGGGTTAAACAGCCAATTGTTTTGGATTAAAACCAAATTCCAAAGTCTGGAAAAATCTCCAATTCAGCCAAAATTAGTATTGGCGATCTTTTGCAGTCTGAATTTTAATTCAATGTTTAATGAATATACCTAGCAGTTTGTCCATCCCACAGTATCCATTGATTTAATGCATCTCTATGAGGATATGCTGATTGGTGCAGTGCGGCATTTTGCTGTGCATGCACAATAGCCTCCAGAGTGGCCGAGAATGTCAAATTTGAAAATGTCTGCCACGGAGGTGGGACAAAGCCAGCCATGGCAAGACTGATGCGGAGCTGCAAAAAAGGTGTTTATCCCCTTAAGGACCAAACTTCTGGAATAAAAGGGAATTATGACGTGTCAGACATGTCATGTGTCCTTAAGGGGTTAAACACCTTTCTAAAATAAAGAAAAGGGCCCACAAAACCTAAACTGTTGTTTTACCACTATAGTGTCAGGAGGAATACATGTTTGGCTTCCTCACACTATAGTGTTCCTTTAAACCTGGGGTTCCCAACCCGGTCCACAAGTAACCCTACCAGTCCAGGATTTAGGGATTACACTTTACCAGTTCAGGATTTAGGGATTACTCAGTTGTGTTTTATGCGTTTTTAAAAACAAAAAAACAAAAAGCACATTAGACACAACAGGGTAATTCCTAAATCGTGGACTAGTAGGGGGTAATCCCTAAATCCTGGACTAGTAGGGGAGTGATCCCTAAATCCTGGACTAGTAGGGGAGTGATCCCTAAATCCTGGACTAGTAGGGGAGTGATCCCTAAATCCTGGACTAGTAGGGAGTGATCCCTAAATCCTGGACTAGTAGGGGGTAATCCCTAAATCCTGGACTAGTAGGGGGTAATCCCTAAATCCTGGACTAGTAGGGGAGTGATCCCTAAATCCTGGACTAGTAGGGGGGTGATCCCTAAATCCTGGACTAGTAGGGGGGTGATCCCTAAATCCTGGACTAGTAGGGGGGTGATCCCTAAATCCTGGACTAGTAGGGGGTAATCCCTAAATCCTGGACTAGTAGGGGGTAATCCCTAAATCCTGGACTAGTAGGGGAGTGATCCCTAAATCCTGGACTAGTAGGGTGATCCCTAAATCCTGGACTAGTAGGGGTTACTGGAGGACTGGGTTGGGAATAACTCCATATCTGCATACGTTGCTACAAGACTAGTAGAATCTTTAACAAGGTTATTTACTAAAGTGAGAATTGTAGACAATTCAAATAGAATTTCAAATCTAAGGGCAATTTAGTTTAAATGGAAAAATGTTTCCAAGTGATCTAGACTTCCAGTTTAGCTACTTTGACCTTACATTTAAAATAGATTTTTGAATTCCTGAAAATTCTCACTTTAGTAAATAACACTGTTAGTGTCACTAATTTCAAAACTCTAACAGTTTGGTATCAGAATGACAAAATGTAGACAAATGTAGCAGATTCAGAGGCTTTAGCCTCTTTTTTGCCATTCAGATTTCAATTAGCTGCAAGTAGAGTTTAGTAAACACATCCCTATAATGTTTTTCATGTTTAAATGTAACCTTGAAGTGGTCTCTAGGCACCTGGACACATCACGTCCAGTGTGTGGGTATAGTCAGTGTTATTTAAAAAATTGTGAACTGTTGGGAATTCAAAGTGAATTTAAAATTAACAACAACAAAAAATGTAGGCTAAAATAGCTGAAGTGGAAACATATATGACTTGGAGAATGTTTCCAACTCAACAATTTTGAATTCCAGTTTGAATTCCTAGCAATTCACACTGTATCGAATAATCCTGCAAGTTATCCTCCACACTCTAAGCAACATAATCACTACAGCTGACCGGGGAGCCCTGGCACCAATACCGTGGTTAATATGAAAACGTTTTAGAAAAAGTAGTGGTTGTGTTTTTTAGAGTATCACTAAAAAAATTATTTTTTAAATAGCTCAGCTCAGTTCTATTTTGTTCCAGTAATAACGCTGTAGAGAATGTCATCATTTGTGGAATTCAAATGTTCATATAGCAGAAAGCTAACAGTTTAACTACAATTCCCAGACTCCCTTGCTCTGTCAAAGCATCTTTTAAGGCAGGGGTGGGGAACCTTCGGCCCTCTAGATGTTTTGGACTACATCTCCCTTAATGCTCTGACAGCCATAATGCTAGCAAAGCATCAAGATGTAGTCCATAACATTTGGAGGGTCAAAGGTTCCCAACCCCTGTTTCAAGGAATAAGTTGAGCAGTGACCTAGAAAGTTAAACAATCAACAAGATGGCTGAATTACTTGTTGGTTTTGTAAGACCAAAAAGAAAGTGCAGAAGCTCCAAAGCCTTGGGATTTCCTGCAAATGTAGGAATATCAACAGTATTAGGCAAGCAGAACGAATCAATTAGTTTGTCCATAGATTTGTTTGACGCAGCTGAAAGTTATTTGTGCACAAATCTAATAGTGAGATTCTGGGGGAAATACATATAGATTTTGCAATGTCCAGGCCTTCTGACAGCAAGTGTGACCTTGTGCAAAGATAGATTCAGTTAATTCATCTATTTTACTTATAGATTCAGCATGCAAATTATTCTGATGTTGCAGTGTGTGTGTCTTGAGTTTCCTTATGAGAAGCACTGGAATATTAGAATGTGACTGCAGTGCATTTGCTGTAGGTCTATGAGAAGCATCTGAAATAAATCCGTAGGATTGATGATTGCATGGTAGGTGAATTGGACTGCACTGAGGAGTATGTCCAGCTGTTGGTTTGCAGGTACATTTATTGGCTTGAAAAAAATAATTTCATAAATATCAAATAAAGGAACCTAATCTAATTCAAATTATATATATATATATATATATATATATATATATATATATATATATATATATATATATATATATATATATATATAGTTTGATGTGTATATTATATATATATATATATGTCATTTTTTTTATTTTCAGTTTGGTAATGCATTCTTTAACTGAGATTTGCAGGGAGCCGCTTCTCGACTATCCTCTTTGGAGAGTCGGAAGCTCCTGCTAGGATATGTGGATTGATCACATTTACTGGTTGAAAAGTAGCAGATTTTTTTTTAATGACTAACAGTAGTGTATGGGATACATATCTAAAAAAAAAATAGTTTTTCATATGGATAGGTTTCCAAATAAACGGAAAAACAAAAGTAATGGATGCAGTAAAACTGTAGAAAACTGATTATTTGCTAAAGTAAGAATTGTCAGGAATTGAAAGTGAATAACCAAACTGGAAAACCTCCACAAGCCAACTACGCTCACTGTTCGGCTATTTTGGCCTTCAATTTGAAATTCATATTTGAATTCCTTACAGTTCTAACATTAGTAAATAACCCTGACAATTAAAACTACTGGGTGTAATGATTTTTTCTTTTCTCAACAGTTAAAATAAAAAGCACTATACTTGGCACGGTGGTGAAATATTACCAATGTCTTGGATACATTTTTATAAACAAATTAGCAAAAAAGACTAACATTATCATAACTGAACTGCCAGTGTTTAATAGCAGTTCACACATTTTCTTATTTATGACACTAAAATGTCAAAATTCCACATTACACTTCCTAATGTTTATTAATACCACATGGTGGTGTATGAGGTGAATTCCAAATAGTCAAGCTTTGACTATAACTGAGGTGGATCATTTTTCCAGATAAACTATTTTGGTCTGTATCTTGCCGTTTGGTTTTTCAAGTAACCACCATGACCTATTTAGTAAATATACTCGGTTATTGCACATGTAAGTTCTCCTTTCTCTCTTTAAAGTTGTTGACTCTTTCAACATTGTAACTAGATGTTATATAGAGAAAATATTAAAAACTCTTTTAAACATGTGTTCTATATATGTTGCATACATCTAAGATTGCCACCGCCACCATATTTTCCGTAGCATCCACCACTCTTTATACAATTAGGCAATGCATGAAACCAAGTGCTATGGAATGCCTAAAGAACTTTAGCTTGCTTTTAAATACATTTTACAAAAAGTGCAGACAACTGGTTAGCTCAGTGGAGCTAAACACAAGAGACAGCAATTGCTCAGAGCACCTGCATTGCAAAGACTTGAACTGCATTACGAAGTCTGTGATTGGACAGCCACAGAAAGTCTGGGCGGGGTTAGAATGGGAGGACTTGCAAAGGCTGCAGGCGCGAGGACTAATTAACCCCTTAACGATCGATGACATTTCAGGACAAAGGGCTGCAAAGGTCTCAAACAAGGGTAATGCAGTTTTTGCAAGTTGTTTTACATATACCCCAAATTAAAAATTAAGGAAAATTGTTTCATACTTACCGTAATTTTCTTTTCCTGATCATTATTCATGGCAGCATTTACTCATGGATTAGCTCCTCCCCTCACAGCAGAAAGGACAGGAAACAGAACTCTGAAACTGGTATAAATAGATCCTCCCCCTTCCCATCAGGCAGTCTTTGTAACTAGCTTCACAACTCTTATAGTATATGGGTGGGAACGTAATGCTGCCATGAATAATGATCAGGAAAAGAAAATTACGGTAAGTATGAAACAATTTTCCTTATTCCTGATCAATCATGGCAGCATTTACTCATGGGGATTACCCAAGCAGTATACATATCGAGGGAGGGACAGAGTTCAAAACAGCTAATAGCTATAAAAACCATTATTGAGCTGCATAAACCTTAGAAGACTTTTAAAAAAAGCCAAACAAGCAATCAATAGGATATTGCCAAAAAATCTGCTCAGAAAAGTCAATTTACCCTAGAGGCTGCAAGGTCAGCAACCTCCTGGCATTCAAATGTCTGAAATATCCTGAATAAACATAGAGCCAAATAGGTTTTAAGGCCATGATAGCCTAGTCTAGAGAACCTCCATGAAACCCAGACACGGTCTAGAAATTATAGATCTATTATGTCAACAAGAAAGGATAATGTCCTTCTCTGATATAAATTTAAAACCAAATGGATGGCATCATCAAATCAGAACCTTGACAAACCGTTAACTTCCAGAAATCATACTGGAACAATCAGACACTGTTGGATGAGAACAGTCACACCATGATATTTAACGTGGGAGAATTACACTACTTTCTGGATGTTTTTATCAAAGGCAATTCACATTGCGTCCTCTTGCCTAGTGAACTACTTACCTGTAGATACAGGAAACAAATCAATATCTGCCTGTCAGAAAGAGGCAGAGCCTAGTAGAGAAATAAGAGCCGGTTATGAAAAACACTGCAACAATGAATATAAATTGCAAAATCAGACTCACAACAATACTACACACCGTGGATGAATTGATACAGTAATGATCAGTTACAGGAGAGGTATAAACCAATAACATTACTAGGCAAAGGCAAAAAGAATCATATACAGATTAGTTGAGGAAAAAAGGAATATCGGTATGAACCGTAGAATTTGTGGTAACTACTAAATTATAAGTAGGCAATGTAGGCCAACCACATCAGTACCTACATTCAAAGATAAACATATTGTTGTAAATAGTAGAGATTATGCCAAAGAGCATAATCAAATTTATTAGAGACTGTTGTGCAACCTGAGTAGGAGATATGCAATAGGCACATGATACATTGTGGCAACAGACATAATAAGCAGGATAGTAGAAGATATTCAGTTATCCTTATGAGAACCAACAATCGCACACTTACTCTTACCTTATCTTCAGATAGTGATGAAGTACTTATGGCAGAGCCTATGGTGATAATAAGCAGTTGGTTTTATCTGCAAGATATCAACACCAAACCAAGCATATAATCCACAAGTATTAAATCAATGCAATGTTAGAAGTGACCATAACTTATACCGATCTAGGTACAGAGACCATGTAAAAATCAGTCAAATGTTTGTCATCAGCAAGCTGCATTACCTTATAATATGCAGGATGAATCAACCACTTAAAGTCACACATTGGTTGCAAATTCCAGATATAAAGGACACCTAGAAGAATCCCCATGGATATCAGAAGAGAGGTCCATAATGGAACTACGTGTTCAGGGATTTCCTCTATTGTTCTGGTAGCAGGTGAATTTAATCTGAAATAGTGAGCCTGGTAGAATGGTCTAGGAACTGGAAAGACCTTCCAATGTCAATTAAAATACTTGCAATACTCAGTATCAAAGTCCCCTGGAGCATATGAGCCTAAAAGAATACCTTTTATTGCAGAAAGGAAATTATAATGTTCCCCTTCACAACAGGGGAATCTGTGAGAAAATTCTGAACATTAACTCCTTAAGAATCAAAAGCATGCCACCCCTGACATATACTTAAGGGATTGCCAAACATTCAGGTCCCCAAGTAATAAAGGAGAATACTGAATAAAATGTATAAACCAGACCAGGAGAATTTTTCAGAGTAGGTGAAAGAAAAGGCCAATATTAACAGCTTTTAAATTAGATTTAAGAAAGAAAAGAAATATACCAGAGAAAACAGTCAGGTAATTGTTTCAGAGTTACCTACTTATGAGATCAATTAATAGCCCAATTTGTGCTCCTGCAACCAGCATGATCTACTAAGCTGTGCAACAGTAATCAGCATATATCTAAAGGTTAACCCTGCCACCAAACTTAACAAAAAAAAAATCCTATCTTGATCAGAGAGGAGATGATACCTGGCAATAGAAACACTTTTGTAGAATGGTCTCATGTATACATAGGTGTGTACACAAAAAAAAAAAAAAAAAAAAAAAAAACAAACCACATCAATAATGTTAAACATTACCATGCTCCATTTTGGAAATCAGATCTCCTTCTCTCCTGGAAGAGGCACTCAGACAGGTTCAGAAACACCTGCAATCTATCTGAAGTGGTAAACTGTGTTAATTGCATATCCTGAAACACCTGTGGGAGAGGGAATCTAATACAAAACCAAAAGCAGTATGTTCCCTTATTTACTTCATTTAAAAACTGAAATGGAAAATCCACAGTAGGCAATAGTTACTTACCCAGTACAATTGTTTTTGCTAGAATTGGGCTGTATTATATCTCTGCTCAAAACAGACCTTAGATCATTTGTATTGTTAGATCTACCAAGGCTGTGTATAAATTGGTTATATATTAATACCAACCTGCATACAGAATATAGGAATCACATACATTGTGGATGTTTCTAACAGCACCTTATGCATAGAGATTTCGTCACATATGCTGAGTCTGAATAAACAGTAATCATACATAGCCTACCTCTGCTATATACAGTGACACTATGCCTGCACACATAGTAAGATTATATGAGTGAGCTAAATTGAGGCTGTGTATAAAAGAGCTTCATGCACATATTACACCAGTCATATATACTGAGTCTGTTTAAACAGTAATCATACATAGCCTACCTCTGCTATATACAGTGACACTATGCCTGCACACATAGTAGGATTATATGAGTGAGCTAAATTGCGGCTGTGTTTTAACAGAGCTTCATGCACATATTATTCCTCACACATATACGGAGGTTGTGATTGTGACTAACAACCACACATAGAACTTGTATTAGATTGGATTCATATAGAGGATGTGTCTCATTCACCTATATTGTGTTTCCACTAATACATCAAGCATATAGTGAACAGATACACGAAGCAATGTCTCTAACTTACACATAAAGCATGTAGAGTACATATACTGAGGCTGTGTATTCACAGCAACACAGAGCATATAGAGAACACAAACTGAGGCAGAGTCTTCAGATCAACTCATACATACACAACATAGTGGATACATATACTGAGGCTGTGTCCTCATAGAATTCATACATAAAGCATGTATTGCATACATATACTGAGGTAGCGACCTCATTGCAACTCATACATAGAGCCTATAGTGGATACCTATACTGAGGTGATGTCCTCTTAACTCATACATACAGCATATAGTGGATACTTATACTGAGGCAGTGTTCACACAGTAACTCTTACATAGAGCATATAGCGGACACATATACTGAGGCCGTGTCCTCATAGTAACTCATACATAGAGCATATACTGGACACACACTGCGGCAGAGTCTTCAGACCAATTCATACATAAAGCATATATTGGAAACATAATGATGCTGTAACAGAAACCAGTTCGTGTACAGATACTGAGACCCAGTGGTCTCCTGTGCAGTATATTCTTCCACTGTCTGCAAAAGCCTGCTTATTTGCAATAATGCACAGATAACAGCAATCAATGCCACATGCCTTGATAGAAACAAGTGTGTGTATGGACTTAGATTTTTAAAACCGGTCATATATATGTGTGTACTTCAATCAGTTATCCAGGAAAGTTCTTACCTTGGATATTTCTCTGTCTTCAGGACTGTGGAATTCCAGCAGACTTTATACAGCCAGGATATCCATTATCAGCACTCTTTTTTCACAATGCCTCATTGCATTATCAGCACTCTTTTTTCACAATGCCTCATTGCATTATCAGCACTCTTTTGCACAATGCCTCCTTGCATTATCAGCACTCTTTTGCACCAAGCATTCTTTCATGTATAAACTTACCTAAATGCTCACCACACAAACCTCCTAAATGTGACCTATTTGTTAGAAGGAAGCCTAATGTAAGCAGCTGGGAGGGACTGAAAGAACAGAGACCCAGGTGCCTATACTAGTTTTAATCTAAATTGCTAATGCACTTACCTGAACAGTTGCAGGCCTGTGTTTCAGTGGCAAAATGGGGATTTGAACAACTGACAGCCTAAACTGTTTAAACTATAGGCTTCCATCTGTACCCCATAAGCCTTTCATCATCACCAGTGGAAGAAGGTTTAACCAAACCCCAGACAAGGTGGAATACATAGAATATGTATACCCAGGTAGTCACCTTATGGAAGTGCTGTATATTGGGTCTTCAGGGATAAAGGCTTAGACTCGGCTGGCCTTATGTATGCAGTGGACCGCTGTCATCCCCTCAGGGAGAGAGATAGGTTAGACTCCTGATACTCAAGGAGGTACCCAGGCTGGCAACTCTTACCGATGTGCTGTTTGCTGGGTCTTCAGGGATAAAGGCTTAGACTCGGCTGGGCCTCATGTATGCAGTGGACTACTGTCATCACTTCAGAGAGAGATAGGACAGACCCCTGGTTGCTGAAGTAGGAACCCAGGCTGGCAACCTTTACAGATGTGCTGTTTGCTGGGTCCTCAGGGATAAGAGGCTGAACCCTGGCCTGGCTTCATGTAGGCAGTATATCACATTCATCCCCTGAGGGGGTACCCAAGCTGGCCTGTTGCTGGGTCTTCAGGGATAAGAGGCTGAACCCTGGCATGCAGTGGACCATTTTCATCCCCTGAGGGAGAGGTTGGGTCCGACCCCCGGTCACTAAAGGGGGTACCCAGTCTAGCCACTTTTACAATAGTGCGTTGCTGGGTCTTCAGGGCTTAGAGGCTGAACCCCGGCAGGGCTTCAAAAATATTGCCTGGTGAGCATAAAAGAAAAAACTAGGCCTGCATAAGCAGACTCCTTCCAAACTGCTGTGAAGGACAGGAAAAAAGACTGCCTGATGGGAAGGGGGAGGATCTATTTATACCAGTTTCAGAGTTCTGTTTCCTGTCCTTTCTGCTGTGAGGGGAGGAGCTAACCCATGAGTAAATGCTGCCATGATTGATCAGGAAAGCACAATTAAATGCATGCATTTTTTTCATTGGGGTATATGTGCGAATTGTGGATTTGTATTTATTTATTTTTGATGTGGGCAGTGCAGTCTCCCTTTAGGCACAAAATCAAATTAATTGTACCACTATAAAATATTTTACATTCAACATACTACTCTGGTGAAGTACTTTTCATGTTATGTTCTTTTCGTATATTGCCTAAAAGCATAAAAGGTTATGTTTTCAGGAAACCATGTCAGACCTGGAAATCAAAGAGGGTTTTTTTTTTTTAGCAGATTTGGATTAATTTTTTTTTGGCTCCATTTATGTTTTTTTCTTGAATGGATACCATTGTCGCCTGTAAAAGTATATTCTGGACTGTATTTAACTCATTGCTGCCTCACAGGAAATAGCATTTCTAAACATATCTTCTGGTTATTATACAGACTTATTTGCATTGCAATTTTTTTTTTCATCTTTGTTATCTAAAAATGTATTCAGGTTGAATGCAAATATTCATGTATCTGCCCGTGCATGTACTCAACACAATGACTGAGAACTTGGTTGCCAGCTGAGCCATGTTTTCCTGAATGCAAATGAGTGTAAGAAAAAAAGTTATTAACTCAGGCACAAGAGTAGAGTAATCTTGAAGACTATATAAAAAATTAAGGTTCTCACAAGTACTGCTGACACAGAATATGCTTTACAGCAGAACAGTAAAAAAAACGTTATAAACATCCCTTTTACCAAGTCTGTGCCTGTTTTAGATTCCCCTGTTTTCTCACTACTTTCTCACTATAGGTTATAGGGTATGTTATTACGAAGGCAAGAGTTACTTGGTCATTAAAAGTTAGAACATGTGAACCGAAAGAAAAGGTACATAAGAACGGAAGACAATATAAATATATAGAGAACTCAAAAAAAAAGTTGTTGGTGAATAAAGAAGAATGTTGGCTATCAAGGAAAAAAAAATAAACCACCCTGGGTTGATGTATTCAGGAGACCAGAATGAGCTAAGCACAAGTACACCTCTTGGCACCATAGCCATTACAGCATCACAGAGGTCCATCTCTTTGGACAGCAGAGGGCAGCCTTCTCCTCAAACTGCGTGCGACTGGAGAATAGGTTGATAACTCCCTTGATCTTAGTGGTAGGATTGTTACTATAAAAAGCCTGTGGAAAGCTACAGTTCCGCAAAGCCAGTGCCCCCTGCACCCAAAAATGTGTTTCTTGGACCAAAGCAATTTACTCTTCACATGCCTTGAAGTCTCTCACTAATCTTGACCACTTGTAATGATATTGATGTTACAAAGTTTTGGAGTCCAGTAGTCAGATCAGCAATGTTTTCTGCCAGAGGTAGCCACTCGTTACCCAGGTGGTTGAGCCCCTGAGCCTTGAGTGTCCTTCTGGTCTTAAGCAGAGATGGGAGACTGGAACAGAAAGATGATAATCGTAGTGAGGCAAGCCGAGGTCAATGGGAAGGAAAAGCAGCAAAGTCAAAACAGTCCAAATTCAGCAACAGGTAGGAGAAACAGAAACAAGCTTGATTAGAGAGTACAGGAACCACAATAATCTGGCAAAGGTACAGAGACAGGAAGTGGCTTTTATAGGCCAAGAACCAGACACCTGACCAGACACAGCTGAAGAGAGTTGTCACTGATAACCTTGACTCTACAAGCAATGGTATCAGATCTCAGGTAAATTTGCAAAAGGCAGACTGGTGTACTGGTAAGGAAGAGGTTTAGCACCATGTAAACCAGCGTTCGAAACCCAGCAGAGTCAGTTCCTCACATTACCCCCACCTCTACAGGCGCAGCCTCTGGATGCCCTATTTCCTGGTTTAGCAGGGTACTGTGCATGGAAAAGACTGAAGAAGATCAGGAGTGTGAATATGGTCCACTGGTTCCCACAATCTATCCTCCTCACCATAGCCTTTCCAATTAACCAAATATTGAAGCTTGTTGCGGAAGATCCTGGAGTCAAGAATTTTTTCCACCTCGTATTCATCTTCACCATCCACGAGGACTGGTGGTGGGGCAGGCAGGCCAGGCAGGGCTCGACCAGGGAAAGTATTTTCATGAAAAGGTTTAAGCAGTGCCACGTGAAACACTGGATGTATTTTCATGGAATCCGGAATTTGCAGACGGAAGGTGACAGCATTGATCTGAGCGATGATCTCAAAAGGTCCCATGAACTTTTGACCCAATTTATGAGAAGGAATCCTAAGCTTAAGATTCTTTGTTGACAGCCAAACCTTGTCACCAACATGATGAACTGGGGCCTCCTTTCTATGCCTATCAGCAGCTCTTTTGTAACATTCCTGAGCCTCCAAAAGAGTCTCCTTCAACAGTTCTTGGGAATCTCGTAAGGCGGTTAGTCGGTCAGTGACTGCAGGAATGGAAGTAGTAATTGGGAGACTCACTAGAAAGGTTGGATGGTAACCATAATTGGCAAAAAATGGGCTCAGAGAAGTGGAGCAGTGTTGGGCATTGTTATAGGCAAACTCCGCCGTGGGTAGAAAATCCAGCCAGTCATCCTGCAGGTAACTAATATAGCACCGGAAATATTGTTTCAAAGTCTGGTTGGTTCCCGAATAACTAGGTCAGCGGTCTGTTTAGCTGAAGGGAGACCACGAGCTGGTATGAAATGACTCATCTTAGTTAACCGGTCCACAACAACAAGAATGGTAGTGTGTTCCTTAGAGGGAGGTAGTTCCACAATAAAGTCCATGGATATAGATCCCCAGGGACGATGAGGAATTGGAAGAGGCTGAAGCAAGCCAACAGGGGATGAGCGAGGAGTCTTATGTCTGGCACATACATCACAAGAGGACACATACTTCTTAACATCCTCCTAATATTTAGGCCACCAAAAGGATCGGGTAAGTAGTTCTTGTGTCTTTCGGATTCCCGGATGACCTGCTGGTTTTGAGTCATGGTAGAGGCGTAAAACGTCCAGCCTCACTGATTCTGGAACAAACAGACGTTGTTGAAAAACCCAAAACCCATTAAGCATGGTCATATGAAGATCACGAGGAGGATCACGAAAAACTGGATCTTTAGAGTAGCCCTTTTTAATGCGAGACATTAGATCAGAAGGAAAGGTAACTCCTAAAAATCTACTCTCCGGCAAGATGGTGGCCTTGGTTACTGTAGTAGGGAGGGGGTCAGCTATCCTAGACAAGGCATCCGCCTTGCCATTTCTGGAACCAGGGCGGTATGAAATAAAAAAATTAAATCTTGAGAAAAATAGGGACCAGCGTGCTTGTCTGGCTGACAGTCTCTTAGCTGATTGAATACATTCCAGATTTTTGTGATCTGTGAGGACAGTAATTGGATGGGTGGCTCCCTCCAAGAGATGTCTCCATTCGGCGAAGGCAGCTTTTATAGCCAAAAGTTCTTTATTCCTTATGTCATAATTTCTTTCTGCTGGTAACATCTGGCGGGAATAGAAGGCACATGGATGTAACAACATCTTAGGTCCAGTCCTTTGAGAAAGTATAGCCCCAACAGCTGAATCAGAAGCATCTACCTCTACAGTAAATGGCAATTCTAGCTGAGGATGTACCAGGATAGGGGCGGATGTAAACAGAGTCTTTAATCTGGAAAATGCAGTGTCAGCCTTATTGGACCACTGAAAAGGGGTCCCTTTACGTGTAAGTTCAGTGATCAGTGTCATAACGGCAGATAAATTCTTAATGAAACGCTTGTAAAAATTGTCAAACCCCACAAATCTCTGAATATCTTTTTCATTCTTGGGGATGGGCAAGTCCAGCACAGCTTTAATTTTACTCGCGTCCATACTTAAACCTTTAGGAGTTATTACATACCCCAGGAATTGAATTTCTGTTTGTTCAAACTCACATTTTTCCAGTTTTATGTATAGGTGGTGGGTGCGAAGGTGCTCAAGAACAATGCAGACCTGTTTTCTGTGATTTTCAAGATTATCAGAAAATATCAGGATATCATCCAAATATGCCGCAACAAACTGATCCAGGAGATCCCGTAGTACATCATTGATTGGATGCTGAAAAGTTGCAGGGGCATTACAAAGCCCAAATGGCATTACTAGATATTCGTAATGTCCGTACCTGGTTCTGAAAGCTGTTTTCCATTCATCATTTGGTCTTATGCGAACCAGATTATATGCCCCCTGTAGATCAAGCTTCGTAAACATTTTAGCTGAGCGAAGTCTCTCCAGAAGTTCAGGAATGAGAGGCAAGGAATAGCGTTTTTTAACAGTGATCTTATTAATGTCCCTGTAATCGACACATGGCCGTAGACTGCCATCTTTCTTTTCTACAAAGAATATAGGAGCTCCTGCTGGAGAAGTAGATGGTCGAATAAAGCCTTTGGCAAGATTTTCTTGTATGTATTCACGAAGTGCTTTCAATTCAAGCTCAGAAAGGGAGTATATACGGCCAAATGGGATAGCAGCTCCAGGTAGCAGCTCTATGGGGCAATCATAAGGCCTGTGAGGTGGAAGCTGATCAGCATTCTTCTTATCACAGACATCTGCAAAATCCCTATATTGTAGAGGAAGCTTAGTTAAGTTTGTAGCAACCATTTCATTAATTGTTGTGGCAACAGGTGTTGCCTTAGAGGGTTGACAATTCATTAAGCAGTGTTCTGAAGGAAAGGACAAAGTTCTAGTCTTCCAATCAATCTGTGGGTTATGCAGAGCAAGCCAGGGTATACCCAAAATCACTGGAAACTGTGTTGAGGAAATTAGGTGGAAAGATATAGACTCATGGTGATTCACTTCCAGAATCAATTTTAAGGGCACAATCTCATGTGTAACCGGGCCTGACGTAAGTGGAGAACCGTCTACTGTTTCCATTAACACAGGTGAAGATTTAGGGATAGACTGAATTTTATTTCCTGCTGCAAATTTAATGTCCATAAAGTTTCCGCCTTCTCCAGAATCTATCATAGCTGTAGTTGAAATTTTATTATCACCATATTGCCAAGTGATAGGCACCACCAAATGAGGATGTTGAGTCATCATACCCTCTTCACCCTGAGCCAGAGAAAACAAGGGTTGTGTGACAGAATCCAGTTGGTCTGAAATCTGTGATTGGTGTTGAATCTGTGCACCCTCAGCAGTCATAGCTATTGTTCTTTTAGACTTGCTAGGGCAATTGATGGCATAATGCCCTGCACTACCACAATACAGGCATAAATTGTGAGTGCGTCGCCACTGTTTTTCTTCATTGGATAATGGCCCTCTTATTAGATCTACCTGCATATCCTCAGGTTCAGAGTCTGTAGGTGTTTGTGGGGTCGGAGTAGAAATTCTTGAATGGAAAGTAGGAGTAGCACTTGGTTTAAAAGAGTCTTTCCAATCTTCTTTCTGAAAGTCTCCGATCAATACAGATAGCCAACCGCACAAATGCATCAAACTCAACAGGAAGATCAACACGGGCTAGCTCAGCTTTTATAGCTTCTGAGAGACCACTTCTGAAGTGGAACCTCTGGGCTGATTGGTTCCAAGTAGTATCAGTAACCCACTGTCTGAATTCAGCAGCATATTCAGCCACAGAGCGCCTCCCTTGATGTAAATGAAGGAGAGTGGCTTCTGCTGTAGCACAGCGATTGGGGTCATCAAAAACTAGGCACATGGCCTCAAGAAAGTCTTTTAAATTTCCCAAGACTGGACTATCCTGTTCCAGAAAAGGTGAGCCCCAGACCAGGGCTTCATCTTGGAATAGGGAGAAAATAAATCCCACCTTTTCTCTTTCAGATGGAAAACGGTTAGGTAACATCATGTAATGCAAACGGCATTGATTTAGGAAACCCCTACATTTTTTGCGGTCTCCTCCAAATTTTTCTGGTAGAGGCAAGCGGGCATCTTGTGCAGGTGTAACAGTAGTAGTAGCAGCAGCCACAACATCATGTGCCCTGTAGCTGGTAAGCTCACTATGCATTGATCGAACTTCGTTTTGCAGTTCAGCTACCTGGTTGATCCTGCCAGTAGCATATGCTTGTCTCAAAGATTAAGCCATGCACGTGTAAGAACGCACGGCCGCTACAGTGAAACTGCGAATGGCTCATTAAATTAGTTATGGTTCCTTTGATCGCTCCATCTGTTACTTGGATAACTGTGGTAATTCTAGAGCTAATACATGCCGACGAGCGCTGACCCCCAGGGATGCGTGCATTTATCAGACTAAAACCCATCCGGGTCGGGGCTGGGGGCTTCTGTAATGATAGTGATGTTACAAAGTTTTGGAGTCCAGTAGTCAGATCAGCAATGTTTTCTGCCAGAGGTAGCCACTCGTTACCCAGGTGGTTGAGCCCCTGAGCCTTGAGTGGCCTTCTGGTCTTAAGCAGAGATGGGAGACTGGAACAGAAAGATTATAATCGTAGTGAGGCAAGCCGAGGTCAATGGGAAGGAAAAGCAGCAAAGTCAAAACAGTCCAAATTCAGCAACAGGTAGAAGAAACAGGAACAAGCTTGATTCGAGAGTACAGGAACCACAATAATCTGGCAAAGGTACAGAGACAGGAAGTGGCTTTTGTAGGCCAAGAACCAGACACCTGACCAGACACAGCTGAAGAGAGTTGTCACTGATAACCTTGACTCTACAAGCAATGGTATCATATTTCAGGTACATTTGCAAAAGGCAGGCTGGTGTACTGGTAAGGAAGAGGTTTAGCACCAGGGTTCGAAACCCAGCAGAGTCAGTTCCTCACACCACTTCTCTGTTATGTTGACACTCTTTGCATTTATAGTACAAGACCAGATCCTCCATAACGTAAGGGGCACTAACGAGGGGGACAAAATGGGGGTAGGGAGAGTTTTGAAGAATAGGAAGGAAAATGTGAGAGAAGAAGGGTAGAGAAATTAAGAGGTCAAAAATCCAGCCAGGAAACCCTCTCTGGGCAGGTTGAAACAGTATCTGGTACACCAGACTCTGGCCAACTGATCAGTCCAGAAGTATGGTGGCCAGAGGAACCAACAATCCTTCAGACATCAGTGGTCTTAGCCATCTACTCTACTGTGGGCAAGTGGAAGTGGAAAAGCAGTAAAACGCAAAAAACAAATGCAAAATGCAATCATTAATTCTATATAAATTTGAAACAAATCCAACAAACTTTCTCCGAACTCCATCACTGACCTTCACTTTAATGTGAACCTCGTACTATAGGCACATACTCCACCCTCCGCAATGACCCTGTACTACAACAACCATCACTTGTCTGATATCAAAAGTAACTGTAGCATGGAAAACACCCAACAAATTGTTGCATCATGTTCCTGTCCTGGCTCTCAAGAGTGGGTTCCTGTCCTGGCTCTCTAGCAGGTTATAAAAAAAAGAGGAGGAGAGAGTGGGAAGAAAGCTCCCTCTCTTCCTTTGGAATACTGCTAGTAGTCTGCATAACCGCCAGGACATTGGTCAGTAATGGCTGTCAAGAGCTCCCCTGGCTACTTGATCTGCCTTACCAAGTAAGGCCAGTAGCCCTGGACATCAACACCTCATAGTTTGTAACATTGTGTCCATAAAAATTGTTGTAGCATATGCTGGCCCTAAACCCTCCCTCCCCTCCAACAACCCTGTCTCAAATTGCCATGCCCCCTTAATTAGTGCAAGCCATTTTAGAGGTTTACTTATTTATAATTATTGATGAGAAGAATTGTTTTATTTTTTTGGGATATCAAGAATGTTATAATTTAAATGTTATAATTTACTGTTGGCACTTTAGAGATGCAATTGTCCATCAGTCTTTGTGTGATCATAAAAAACATATTTGTATTTTAGGCCTAGCATGTCCGGTTTGCACTTAGTCAAGCAAGGACGAGATCGGAAGAAAATCGACTTGCAGAGGGATTTCACAGTTGCATCCCCAGCTGAATTTGTCACTCGTTTTGGCGGAAATAAAGTTATTGAAAAGGTACTGTTTCTTCAGCTTTTTTCTCCCCCAATTGGTTTGAAGTGTACATATTTATTTTCCTCTTCCTTTTTTTTTTCTTTTCTTTTTTTCATCTTAGTGGTGCGCCAGTGACATCTGTTAATATGTTCTTTAAAAATAGAATATGAGCTACTAGCCAGACTAAAAATGTATGAGCCAAATCAAAATGCTCATGAAAAACAATGAAGTGTCAGTATATTTTTTACAATGTGAGTGCCATTTTACAATGGGGCGTGTAAGATTGTTTTGTAAATAGTCCATCAGGGATATAAACTAAAGTGAGAATTACTGAGAGGTAAATATGAATTACGTAAATGTGAATTTCACATTTAAGGCCAAACTGAAAACATAATTGACTAATTTCCATCTCAACTATTTTGGCCTAAATTGTGAATATTTGGAATACTCTATTTAGTAAATAACACATTAGGTGTGAACGCAGGGGTATATATTGTGTTGAGTGTTAGAGAATACAGGGGTACATTTGTGTGTAGTGTTAGTACGGTGGTGTCTTTGTTGTGAATAGTCAGTTTTTACTCCTGCCTAAGACACTTTTCACTCCATGACTATTTTGCTTTCTCTCTTCCCATTCTCTACTGTCATCTTGCACCTTCAATTCATCACCCATGTCATGCAACCTCTCTCTATGCTTTTCAAACATTTCATCTATCCTCATCTATCCTCATCTATCCTCATGGGGAGAGGAGAAACAGTATCCCTCTGTTTCTCCTCTCCCTATGTTTTCCCTTTCTTTATCCATGTATCCTCTTACCACGTCCCTTCCTCTTTTCAACCATGTGACCTCTTCCTGTGCCCCCTTAAAGGGATACTATAGTCATCAAAAACAACTTTAGCTTAATGAAGCAGTTTGGCTACATAGAGCATACCACTGCAGTCTCACTGCTTAACATTTTAATTTTCAATCAGATGTTACATTCTTTAGAGGTTTTTATCTCCTACTTGGTAAATTAGTCTCATGCAGGGTCTTGAAGGCTATTAACAGAGCAGGAGATAAGAAATTCTAGATTAAACAAACTGTACAATAAAGGAACCTAAAAAAGTGTCTTGGAAGAGTGTGTAAGTCACATGCAGGGAGGTGTGACTAGGGCTGTGTAAACAAAATTATTTAAAGGACCACTCTAGGCACCTGTCAGGGTCTTACCTGAGTTGGGAGTCTGTAGCGCAGATATGTTGCTCACCCTTGCAGATAGCCACAGGCCGAGGTGGTCAGGTAAGAATTCACCTGGCCTGTGGGTCTGTGCACGGGGGCTGTGCAGGATGCAGTACCAAATACGCAGGACAGGCAAGGACAGAACCAGCAGGATAGTCGAGGGATAGCCGAGGTCAAAGGATGCCAGAGGTCAGGAACAACGAGGAGTAGCCGAAGTCAAGGGATGCCAGAGGTCAGGAACAACGAGGAGTAGCCGAAGTCAAGGGATGCCAGAGGTCAGAATAAACGTAGTCACAAGCCGAGGTCAAATAAACGAAGCAGATAAACTGGAACACTGGTACGACACAGCAACACTAGATCAAAGACTTGACACTGAGCACAGGAAGAGGCTGGGTTTAAATACCCTGCTGATGACCGATGAGAGTCAGGTGAGACACAGCCAAGTCAAGGTGCAGCCCCCGGTGTATAAGCCATGCCAGGATGAACAGGACCGGACTCAGTAGTCTCTGTGTAAAGCTGCTGTGGCTCAGAGGTAGAAATCAGGACTAGGACTGATAAGTTCCCCGGTTCAAGTCCCCTGTTGGGAACTCCAGGAGCAACCACGTCTGGCTGTCTGTCTAATAGGTGAGTACCCTGACAGCACCCAGACTACTTCAGCTTAATGAAGTGGTCTGGGTGCCAGGTCCAGCTAGGGTTAACTCATTTTTTTTTAAACATAGCAGTTTCAGAGAAACTGCTATGTTTATTAATGGGTTAAGCCTTCCCCCAAATCCTCTAGTGGCTGTTTCATTGACAGCCGCTAGAGGCGCTTGCGTGAATCTCACTGTGAAAATCACAGTGAGAGCACGCAAGCGTCCATAGGAAAGCATTATAAATGCTTTCCTATGCGACCGGCTGAATGCGCGCGCAGCCAGCCGACGGGGCGGAACGGAGGAGGATCGGAGGCAGAGATCTCCCCGCCCAGCGCTGGAAAAAGGTAAGTTTTACCCCTTTTCCCCTTTCCAGAGCCGGGCGGGAGGGGGTCCCTGAGGGTGGGGGCACCCTCAGGGCACTCTAGTGCCAGGAAAACGAGTATGTTTTCCTGGCACTAGAGTGGTCCTTTAACACCTAAATGAATTGAGTAGTGATACGGCAGTGGCATGATCTATACACTATAACTCATTGGTTACACTAAAGTTGTTCTGGTGCCTATAGGATCCCTTTAAGCGTCCACATTCACTCTTCAGTCACTTACTTTTAGTGTTTTCATTGTCTTTCAGTTTCCTCCTTCTGTTTAATTTTCTCCTTTCCTTCATATAGTCCCTGCAATTCACCCCTTTACCTTTCTCATATAAGCATTCCTTGGTTCATTCCCAAAGAAATCCAGACTCACAAACTTGAACATTAATACACTTTGCCAGACACAAAGATACACACTTGCTGGGAGTGGTGCCTTGTGTCCTCGGATGGTATATGGGAAGAGAGAAAAAGGACAGTGGAGGAGTATTATTACTATGGTGTTTTAATGGAGCAAGATAAAAAAGAGATGCACTTGCAGCATATGGAGCTGTTCATTAGCTCTGATTTGATGCGTTTAAGCAGTACAATCCCTGATTGAGGATTTGTAGTTTATCTCTTGATCCAGGTAGATTGTCCAAAGTGTACGAAATAAAACAAAATAAGGCACTATGTAGTGCAGTATGTCAGGACTGATCAAAATAGGTAATCAAAATTGCACTCACATGTGGTGGAGTCTATTGAGGGTCCTTTAGACATCTGGGATTTTTTTCAAACCAGATAGATGTATCTTCTAGTTTTGGTAAGATTTTATTATATTGAGATCAATGAGATAGGGTTTTCATGTACTCAATAAAATAGAGTTTGGATAATATGTTCACCTTGATTGTATTTATGGTTCCTAACCTTGAGATGGAGAATTACTACTACTTCTGTATGTCTTACCTGATCTGACTCATCATGAGAATCTATATTGGTAAAGTTGGTCCATCTAGGGAAACGTTTGCAAACTAGAAATGCTAATGTTTTTTTTCCCAAAATTGGGAAATTAGTGTTGAGTTGGAATAAATTATTCACAGACTGTATGAGGGAAATGTAATCAACCCAGTAGATTGAAAGGCTACTTTGTAGGTAATATTTTAATTCATCTGCTTCTCTTCTGTGCAGACTCTGAAAAGTCCACAGAGTCATAAGTGAGCTGATAAGAAGAATGCACAGAGAATGTACTCAGACTCTCATTGATTAATTGATATAATAAAATAACATGTGGCTTCTGAATGATTGGACTGTAACTGCGTGTGAGAGCTTTGTTTTATGTCAGACCAACCCAAAATTAGATTCACTTCAGTCGTCTGTACTGTTTTGGTGCTTGGAGCACTTTGTTCTTTTATTTTACCAATCACAAAGAGTGCTCAATAGCTTGTCTTATTTATTTTTTTGTCAATCTTTATTTTATTGAGGCACATTATGGTACAATACAGAAAGAAGAAATAGAGTTTTAACAGGTATACCAATGGCGATAAACTCCTGAGTAGTCAGCCTCTTTTTTTTTTTGTATAAACAAGCATGGTCAACATGTCTAAGCATAAGAAAAACAAATCTTACAGGCCTGTAAAATATTTAGGACATGTGGTTATAAGTTACAAAATAAACTACGGGGTGCTCAAATACAGTGGGAGTCATCATATAAATCCATGAGCTAAACCAAAATATGAGCCAGTACTGAAATGGTAGGTCATCCAATGCCAGGCCGACAAGTTTTACAACACATGAGAGTGCAAGGCCGGTGCAATGATTTTTGACGCCCCAGGCGACAATCCATATTGCTGCCTTCTCATGAATGCAACTACATTCCCTCAGAGGTTTATTCACTAAACTCTGAATTGCAGTGAAGAGACATTTAGAGAAAGAGATGCACTGGGTAGACATTAAAGGGAAACTAGAGTGCCAGGAAAACAAACTTGTTGATAAAAACCCCTTCTGTCACTTACCTGGGACCCGTGCCTATGTCCCTTGGTGCTGGCTCTGGTCCGCCTCCTCTCCCGCTGAAGTCAGTCTGCGGGTGAAACCTAATGCGCATGCGCGGCAATGGCCGTGCTCGCATTAGGATTTTCCCATAGAAAAGCATTATGCAATGCTTTCCTATGGAGTTCTGGATTACGCTGGACGTCCCAATGAATACCATGAGGGCATCCAGCGTCAGTTAGGCAACCAACAGTCAACCTTGAAAGGTAATTAGTGAGTTTCTTAAAAAACTGCTATAATTACTTTTGCAGGGTAAAAGGACCTGGGACACTGCACCCAGATCACTTCAATGAGCTGAAGTGGTCTGGGTGCCAATAGTGTCCCTTTAAGTGAAAGCAGACGCAGAGTGAGAAATTTAGAGAATGGAAACAGCCTGGGGATACATTTAGGGAATGTCTAATACATCCATACTTAATGCCTATTACATACAATCAGCCATACATACATAGCCCAATACATAAATCCACTAATTCTGCCTAATATATATATCCATCCATACAATCATACTGTCACGGCCACGCTTACCTGTGAGTTCCCCGCCGTGTCCACTCCTGCAGCTGCCCCTCTTTGCTATAAGCCCCGGACTCCGACGGGTCCGACCGCAAGGAGAGGCGGCCAGAATCCTTCTGACTCGTGGACGCGGCGTTGCAGCTCTCCACTGGATCCACGTGTAAACTGCACTCACTATAGACGTGCGCGCCTGACAGCCGGCCTCTTAAAGGGACAGAACACTTGAAACATCTTAAAGGACTAACTCATTACTGTCCCCTGGGCCTCACCTGTCAACCCCGGGCCCTGAGCAGGCAATCAGCAAAGAAGAGCTGAGCAGCTAAATGACTGCGCTAGGGATTGGCTAAGGACCCTCTCGCCCTCCACACCAGCCCCAGACAGCAGCAGGGCAGCCCACCAGGAAACCCCTCGATGGTCGCCCCCCTACAGGTCTGCGCCCCAGGCAAATGCCTAATTCGCCTAATGGAAGCGCCATCCCAGTGAGAGTGGAGAGCCCCATATTCCCAAGCAAGTCTCTCCTCCAGCCCCAGACCCCTCTTCGAGCACTTGACTTATAGCCCCCGCTGTGTCTGGCAACCAGAGCTGAACGCCAGAAAACTACTGCGCCCAGTAGCTGCTTATCCAGGCCATGTGCCCTCACAGGAAGTGAGACATGCAAGGGTTACCAACCCTGTGTGGATCGCGGTCCAGGTGAGTGGCGCTGCAGCCGAGAGCCAGACTTCTGTCAGCACGTTCTCTCCCTCTGCTGCTTCTTCAGTGCTGGAGAGATATTGCTACGTGAAGCAAGCCAAGCTTGGTGGAGCCATCCCGCCGCCGAAGGAGAGTGTGACAAGGGTTTCTTCTGTCTCTGGATGTCTGCAGCACAGGACAGGACCTGCTTGTCTTCCAAGGCTGGAGCAGAGGCGTTATTGTGTGAGTGGCATCTTACATGGGGCTGGAACTCCTGGCAAAGCTTGTCAAACTAAGTTTCTATGTGTTTTACCCAATTCAGGCTTTCAACGCTAGGAGGATGAGATGGAGGCTTTGATTCGGCGGCCATCTTGGCCATGTGGTCTCAGGAGTGGTCTGTTGCAACAGTTTATGCCAGCAGTAAGCTTTCCCAGCGGGCACTTGGATGTCCCCCACCGGTCCAAAGCAGGGTGTCACGAGGCGACAGAACAGTTGCTGTGAGCTGCAAGGCTCCAGACAGGAGATTGGCCCACCTCTCCCAGCTGAGGGGTCTGCTATCTCAATAGGCCACAGGGACAGACGGGGAGTTTACCAGTCCAGAGCAGTGCTTGACAGGGCTATGAACGAACCCTTCGGCAGGCTAGCAGTCTGCTGTGTACTGTGGACCATTGACAGTTCAAACTAAGGTAGTTGAAGCAATTGTAATGCTCAAATTGACAGGAGTTGCTAGTAAACACGTCTGACCATTTTGAGAGTCAAGCCCAGCCCCACAGTTGTCTTATTTTTTTTAAGCAAAATAGAAAGGAGCACATATAAGAAAAGGAGATCCCGAAAGTGACCAATGGTGCACAGCTTCAATCTGAGCAACAGAAATTAATATAAATGTTGTTTCATCTAGAGAATCTGACTCAAGACCTAGCGGATTGTGTCTGGTCATTCTCGCTCTTAATAGCTTGTCTTATATCTTGATAAATTACAACTCTCATTTTCCTGCCCTACATGTGCTATTACAAACGAGAAATGATTACATCAAAAAAATACTTGAGACTAAATATACATGGTCTGGAGTGTGCATGAAATATTTTACTTTAGTTTATTTTACTTAATCAAGTACTAGTCTACTTTTTCAACTGTGTACCAGAGGGACAAATTTGTTCAGAATAAATCTGTAGAAATACAAAATTTTAGTAATAAATCAAGTAGAATTACACCAATATAGAGGGAAGCCATTGCATGATAGTGACATATCCAGAATGGGATGTCCTTTGGGATGAGTAAGAAAACCAATGTGTGGATATGCACCATATAGAGAAATAAGAACAAAATGCCCTATCTAAATAGCTTTATTATGAGGTTGAAACATTTAATCATAATTCTTTTAAAAACGTATAAAAATATGTACGTAATCAAAAAAGGAAGAAAATAAAGAAAGAATGGAGAAACTAGGGATATTTACAAATTACACTGCAATTCATAGGTATTTGGAACCAAACTATAGGATATGTGCATGTAGTTTGGCCGGTTTTACATAAGCGTACTCCTAGTATTGGGTATCCTTTCAACATTCATAGTCAAATTAGTAGTGAAACCTATTAAAAGTAACAGAGTATCTGCAAATGCAGCGATTCCCTGAGAATCCGAATGAGTTAGGTGATTGTATCAAATAGAAACCTATTTGGATAGGGCATTTTGTTCTCATTTCTCTAAATGTATTAAACTAAGGGTTAACCCCTCATAGGAATATAGAAACATAGAATGTGACGGCAGATAAGAACCATTCGGCCCATCTAGTCTGCACAATCTTTCAAAATACTTTTAATTAGTCCCTGGCCTTATCTCAGAGTTAGGATAGCCGTATGGCTATCCCACGCATGCTTAAACTCCTTTACTGTGTTAACCTCTACCACTTCAGCTGGAAGGCTATTCCATGCATCCACTACCCTCTCAGTAAAGTAATACTTCCTGATATTTTTAAAACTGCCCCTCTAATTTAAGACTATGTCCTCATGTTGTGGTAGTTTTTCTTCTTTTAAATATAGTCTCCTCCTTCACTGTGTTGATTCCCTTTATGTATTTAAATGTTTCTATCATATGCCCCCCGTCTCGTCTTTCCTCCAAGCTATACATTTTAAGTTCCTTTAACCTTTCCTTGTAAGTTTTATCCTGCAATCCATTAACCAATTTAGTAGCCCTTCTCTGAACTCTCTCTAAGGTATCAATATCCTTCTGAAGATACGGTCTCCAGTACTGCGTACAATACTCCAAATGAGGTCTCACCAGTGTTCTGTACAATGGCATGAGCACTTGCCTCTTTCTACTGCTAATACCTCTCCCTATACAACCAAGCATTCTGCTAGCATTTCCTGTTGCTCGATTACATTGTCTGCCTACCTTTAAGTCATCTGAAATAATCACCCCTAAATCCCTTTCCTCAGATGTTGAGGCTAGGTCTCTAACAAATATTCTGTACTCTGCCCTTGGGTTTTTATGTCCAAGGTGCATTATCTTGCACTTATCCACATTAAATGTCAGTTGCCACAGCTCTGACCATTTTTCTAGTTTACCTAAATCATTTGCCATTTGGCTTATCTCTCCTGGAACATCAACCATGTTACATATCTTAGTATCATCAGCAAAAAGACATACCTTACCATCAAGACCTTCTGCAATATCACTAATAAAAATATTAAAGAGAATGGGTCCAAGTTGCCCTTCGTGCAGATGAAAAAGCTCTTCCCTATGTTGTTGTTCTGATATGCACCATACGCCCTATATGAAGGATGTTAATTGATAGACTGAACTGGTTGGCAAACATGCTGCCAAACATGCTGGTCATATTAAGTTTTCTACTGTATAAAAGTAAACCCCAAATCTTAGAAAAGAAGCCACCCAAGTAATCTTATTTTGGTAATTTAATTTTTATCAGTCTCTTTTTATTATTCACGCTTTTTTTAAGTCTTTGAATTATATTTATATAGTGCCAACAAGTAAATTATTAAGCAAAAAAAAAAAAATCCAAAGCGATATTTTTTTATCTTATTTTTCATCATAAATAGGCAGATCATTGAATATCAGGCTACATGTTGTATTATGCTCTGGAATATCTGTCTTACATGTTTCTGCATATGTTCCACCAGGTGCTAATTGCTAATAATGGCATTGCAGCAGTGAAGTGTATGCGTTCAATCAGGCGGTGGTCTTATGAGATGTTCCGAAATGAGAGAGCCATCCGCTTTGTTGTTATGGTGACACCTGAGGATTTAAAAGCAAATGCAGGTTAGTGTCATGGGTACCAATAAACAGGATAGTTTTTTGTTCCATGCTGTCCTAGAGGCATTCAAGTTCACTATTTTTAGGACAACATGAAACATCCTAATTTCATTAAGAGGTTAATAGAACACTAATGTAATATAGGCTCATTTACTGTCACTTTAATGTGCGCTGCAATTCATTGTAAATAGAATACATCAAGATGGCGGATCATTATGTGCCTGTACCTGGAGGACCAAACAACAATAATTATGCCAATGTGGAACTCATCCTTGACATCGCAAAAAGAATTCCAGTGCAGGTAACTTTTTTACTTATTTTCCATAGTCTGAAATCCAATGGTTAATTGTGGCAAGTGGATATGATGTATAAATACATATATGTGTGTGTGACATAATATATGAAGA
Source organism: Pelobates fuscus (assembly GCF_036172605.1). Taxonomy (NCBI): domain Eukaryota; kingdom Metazoa; phylum Chordata; class Amphibia; order Anura; family Pelobatidae; genus Pelobates; species Pelobates fuscus. The sequence continues at coordinate 173,562,547 of NC_086317.1, forward strand.
TTCAGTTGACTATCATTTATTGTTCTTTGAACACTAGTAACTAAATGTGAGTTTATTATTTGTTAGTCTGTTTGTACATATCCAGCTTTTGACTAAATTGCTTACAAAAATATTTTTTTTCCCAAAAGAAATACTTTTCAGTTTCGCAGTGGAATAATTTACATCTTCTCTCTCAGGATTATTCACTGAATTGATATTTCAAAGTGAATATCAAATTTAAGGTAAAACTAGCCGAACTGTGAATATTCAGCTATGCTTCCAATTCAACTAATTTGGTCTTAAATTTGAAATTTACTTTGAATTCTCAGTTCTCACTTTCTAAATAACCACGAGATTGTCAAAAGGCCAAGAACTGAACTAAGCAAAGCTCAAATGTACTGTTGGCTCATTGTGATGTGAAGGATGTCACTTATGAAAATGTTTGCTAACCAAATACTGATTGTGAAATGATCAATATTGACTGCTGTGATATCTGTGACTGCTGTTCTGTAAGAATAGCAACTTGAAGACAGGTCCCAAAGTCCTCTGTGTGGGATTTATTTCCACGATGAAGGAAGCACTCAAAAACACACTATTAAATCGACTGCCATTGCTTTAGTTAACAAGACACAGCAAACAAAGCTTTAAGGTCTCTCTGTCTCACAGCAATTATAAATGTTCCCTTGTTCCAATTATCTCTAGGCCTTGTTTGTGTTCAGGATAAATAAAAATGTTGTTGCATAGTGGCTACCTTGAAATTCATTGGCTAGGCAGAACAAGCTGTAGGTATTTTTATATAATAAAGCTGATTTATTATTTAATTTTTAAGTTCATTAAATGCTTATTATAATTGTATAATATTCATTGTAATTAACACATGGGACTGCTGTGTTTTTATTTTAGGCGGTATGGGCTGGTTGGGGCCATGCTTCTGAGAATCCAAAGCTACCTGAACTACTTCACAAAAATGGGATTGCATTCATGGGTAAAACGTTTGCTCACAGATAAAAGTTCAACAGTAATGGTTTTATTATCCCTTTTATTTATTCATTCTGTTCATGCTCAATTCACATACACATAACACTAGACATATACAAGATGTACTAGTTTTTTTAGACAATGGTCTGTTTTGAAAGTCTGTAGTAATTTCTTTATTTTGTAAACTTACTTAAATCTTAGTTAATTTTAATTGTAGCTAATTTAAGTGAAAATGTGTGTTCCTAATGCATTGTATTAAAGGAACAATCCAGGCTCCATAACAACTTCATTTTAATTAAGTTGTTATGGTGCCTGGAGGTCCTAGTAATGTCTTGCATTAAGGGGTTAATTTGTTTGCGAACTATTTAACTGCAAAGTTGTGTAGATTGTGCAAGTCTGTTTGGTTGCCTTTTTGTGTTTAATGCAAAATCCAACACTTCAATGAGGAAGCTTGGGGTTGGATGTTGGTGGTAGGCTGGGAGCATCAGCTGATAATCTCAGCCTATCACTAGATTCCCATTAAGAAAACTGTGTGAGAAAGTTATCTTATTGTACCATGGTCTCTAGGTACCATAGCAACTCAATTGATGGGATGTTGTTATAGTGCCAAGAATGTTCCTTTAAAAGACTATGAAAAACATTTTAAAACACACATACCAAATTTAATGTTTAATAAACATGTGTAATGTTTTGGAGTGAGACAGTATTTATGAGCCAATTTAATGATTTATTACAGAAATGTGAGAGCTTGGCTATGTTAATTTCAGGATCCATGTCTCTATATAACTGGTGTCACATGGATAATGATATTAACTACTAGTATAAACATATGCTGATAAAACCATCTGTAAAGATACACATACAAAAAACATTCTGTGTTTTTCAAGCAGTACTAACAATAGCACAGACATAGAAATGCATAACAATCAGTGACTGTACCAAGATAAAAACAACTTGTAAAAAAACATAAAGAAGAGCACCATATATATTTGATTAAAGACATACATGGTGCGGGGGTTGTGTTTAAAAAGGAATGTGTTTTTGTTTTGTTTTTTAAGCTATTAAAAAGAGGTGGAGGAAAAATAATTAGAAAAAATATATATTTTTGTGAAAAACGATAGAAAGGAGAGAGAACCTGGTAATTTATGGTATACACACAGGGCCGGTGCAAGGATTTTTGCCGCCCTAGGTGGCGCCGGCCCTGTATACACAACAAACAAATAGACAAGTTAGTGGAAACACAGTCGGGTTTCAGGGGCAAGAAGTATTAAAGTATTAAAGTTTTAGTAAGACATTATATTGAGAGGTAAGGAAATGTAGAATCACACACAAAGAGGAGAAAGAATTGTCGCAGAAGGTTGAGAAAGAGGAAAAAAATTGGAAGGACAATAAAAAGGGAAAAGACAACTATAGACTTGCATGTTTGTAATTTTCCATCTATAGGGTTCTAAGGAAAGCCTAGAACCAAGCAATGATGAAGACAAGAATTGTGCTATTTTAACAAATTGTAATCTGTGTTATGCTTTATTCTTTTATTTAAACATATTTTTTTTGCAGGTCCACCTAGTCAAGCAATGTGGGCTTTAGGAGATAAAATTGCATCCTCCATTGTAGCTCAAACAGCTGGGATACCGACTCTTCCCTGGAGTGGAAGTGGTGAGAAAACTTTCCATTATTCTTCTGATGCCCGTACTAACATGTGGGATTATTTGTAGTCTGAATGCAAGTTAACCATTGTACAGCGCTATATAAATAATAAAATAATAATAACTATAATGTATTGTTTATGGTTCCATATCCCAAATCAATAACATATGGCTATGAATAAAATATTAGATGGCGTTAGTGCTATGCTTTTTAAAACCAATGTTAACAAATCCAGGATTTTGTGACACTGTTTTCATTTTATAAGTTGTTTATTTAAAAAAGGAAATGAACAGTATTACACAATGCAGATTACAGTGCATAAATATATTATTATTATTATAACTGGTATTTATATGGCGCCAGCATAGTCCATTGCGCTTTACAATAATATCAAAGGGGGGAGATTTAACAATAAATGAGACAATTACAAAAACTTACAGGAACAATAGATTGAAGAGGGCCCTGCTCAAATGAGCTTACAGTCTATAGGAGGTGGGGCGTAAAACACAACAGGACAGGAGGTAGCAATCAAACAAGGTGGAGTGAAGCAGAGCTGGAGGAGAGAATAGAGTGCTGCCCTTTAGGAGAGAGCAAGGGACAGGAACGTAAGGTAGAGGTTACTCTGGGAGGCCATAAGCTTTCCTAAAGTGATGGGTTTTGATGCACTTTTTAAATGATTTAAGACTAGGGGAGAGCTTGATGGTCATAGGCAGGATACTCCAAAGGAAAGAAGCCACCCGCGAGAAGTCCTGCAAGCGTGAGTTGGCCTTACGGGTGCGAGCAGCGGACAGGAGAAGGTCATGGGCAGAGCGGAGAGACCGAGAAGGGGCATACCTATGGATCTGTGAAGAGATATAGGTGGGGCTAGAATTGGTCATTGTGGGTTAGTACCTTGAATTGACTCCTGTAGGATGCAGGAAGCCAATGTAAGGACTGACAAAGGGGAGCAATGTGAGAGGAGCAACAGGAGAGGAAAATCAGTCTAGCTACAGCATTCATTACAGACTGTAGAATTACAATAATCCATGTGAGAGATTACTAGAGCATGGACAAGCTCCTTAGTAGCAAAGGGGTGGATGCAGGCTATGTTTTTAAGGTGGAATCTACAGGATTTGGTAACAGACTGGATGTGAGGGCCAAATGTAAGGCCAGAATCAAGTATAACGGCAAGACAGCGTGCTTGCAAGGATGGACTGATGTGAGCACCACAAACTTGAAGAAAGAGCGAAAGAGGAGGATGAGTATTAGGCGGAGGAAAGACAAGGAGTTTAGTTTTAGAGAGATTGAGTTTCAAAAATCATTAGGACATCCAGTCAGAGATGGAAGAAAGGCAAGCAGTGACACATTGCAGGACGGCAGGGGAGAGGTCCGGGGAGGAGAGGTATATCTGAGTGTTATCAGCATACATGTGGTATTGGAATCCAAATGAGGCAATAAGTTTAACGAGGCAGTATAAAGAGAAAATAAAAGGAGACCAAGTACAGAGCCTTGGGGGACTTCAACAGAGACAGGACGAAGGGAGGAGGTATCATTAGAAAATGAGACACTGAATGAGCGTTGGGAGAGATAGGAGGAAATCCAAGAGAGGACAGTGTCACAGAGACCAAGTGATTGAAGAGTTTGGAGAAGAAGAACATTGTCAACAGTGTCAAAGGCAGCAGAGAGGTCAAGAAGAATTAGTATGGAGTAGTGCCCTTTGGATTGAGCTGTGATTAGGTCATTAGTGACTTTAATAAGAGCAGTCTCAGTAGAGTGGAGGGGGCAGAATCCAGACTGAAGAGGGTCAAGGAGAGAGTTGAAATTGAGGAAACAAGTAAGACGGGTAAAGACAAGTCTTTCCAGAAGCTTTGACGAAAAAGGGAGCAGGGATATGGAACGATAGTTAGAAGGAGAGGACGGGATTTATTTTTTAAAGATGGGTACTACAGTAGCATGTTTAAGGGCAGCAGGGACAACATCAGAATTGAGAGAGCAGTTGAAGATGTGTGTTAAGGAAGGGAAAGACAAGAGGAGAGCGATCTGATATGGTGAGACGGGACAGGATCGACCTGGCAAGTGGTGGTGCAAGAGGAAAGGAGAAACGCACCACCTCTTGTTCAGTAGCCGGGGAGAAAGTCTGAAGGGTAGGAAAGGCATGATCCAGGTGTGGTTGAGAAAGAGAGGAGCAAGGTGGTGTCTTGTCAATAAAGTAGCATTCAAAGCTGTCGGCTGTAAGGTTAGTTTGGGGGGTGGCCAGAGCAGGGCAAAGAAGGGAGTTAAAGGTTTTAAAGGGACACTATGGTCACCAGAACATCTACAGCTTAATATAGTTGTTCTGGTGAGTATGATCAGTGTATGCAGGCATTTTAATGCAAGCACTGCCTTTTCAGAGAAAATGCAGTGTTTACATTGCCATTAGGGACACCTCCTCAGATGGTCCACTGGAGGTGCTTCCTGGCTCAGTTCTGCACAATAGGCAGCAGTGCCGTTCAGCGTCTCCACGCTCTGCATGGGGATGCTGAATTTTCCTCATAGAGATGCATTAATTAATGCATCTCTATGAGGAGGTGCGTTTGGCCCCATCACCCCTGCCGATTTTAGCCAATCCAATGCTTTTCCCATGGGAAAGTATTGGATTGGCTTAAAATCGGCAATTCTGATGATGTCACCAAGCGGACGGGGCCAGTGCCGGCGGACCCACGCGACGCTGGAAATAAAGTGAGTCTTATTAACTTTTAAGGGGGGGTAAGCCACCTAAATGGTGGGTTTTGCACTATAGGGTCAGAAATACATGTTTGTGTTCCTGACCCCATAGTGAGACGCCTAGGATTGCAGGAGCATGAACTAATGAGGGAGAAAAAGTATGAATGTTTGGCAAGGGCAAGGGCTGTGCTGTATGAATGCAACATGAATTTGTAGTGGAGAAAGTCTGACTGGGCGCGTGACTTCCAGTGTTCAGGAGAATGGGAGCATCTCTGCAGGTAGCGTGTTAATTTAGTGTGCATGTTTCGAACGGGGCTGCAGCGTCCAGGGCAGAGGTGAGGGTAGTGTTATATGAAGCGATAGCCAGTGAGGGACAGAGAAAGTAGGGATGGATAGAAGTTGGGAATCAGTATTAGCTCATAGCTGCTGGAGGTCAATATAATTCAGATATCTTCTTAATTAAGGGGGGGTTAGGTTGAGGATGATGGGGTAGGGTGCTATTGGGAGCAAATGATAAGAGGTGGTGACCTGAGAGAGAAAATGGAGTGTTGCAGAGATTAGAGACTGTACATTCATGAGAGAAAATAAGATCAAGGGTATTGCCAGCTACATGGGTGGGGCACTTAGCCCACTGCAATAGCCTATGGGATGAGGTCATTGAAAGTAGTTTTGAGGCTACTGAGGACAAGGGTAGGTTAATGGGAATGTTGAAGTCCCCAAGAATTAGGGATGGAATATTAGAGGAGAGGAAGTAGGGAAGCCAATCAGCAAAGTGGTCAAGGAAAAGGATAGGGGAACGATAGATAATGGAAATGTTAGCAGAGATGGTTTTAAAAAGGCAAATTGAATTCAATTTCAAATGAGGTGAGAGCAGAAACCCTACACCACCACCTTTGCTTTCAGAGTGTCTTTGGTTGTGGGAAAATTGAAGACCACCAAAGGATATAAAGACAGGGGTAGCAGTGTCAGAGAGAGAGCCATGTTTCAGTTAAGGCTAGTAAGTCTAGGGAACGAGAGATGAAAAGGTCATGCACAGCAGTGGATTTAGTAACACTGCAAACAGAGCCTGCATTCCAGAGGGCAGCCTAGAAGGAGGATTTAAAGGAAGAGTGACATGAGATGGGTACGAGATTATTGTGATTCCTAGAGTTAGCACATGGTGGGTTTGCGGAGGTGGGGCCGGGATTTGGAGAAACATCACCAGATGCTAGGAGCAGAAGGATAGAAAGCAAGAGAAGGCGGGTGTAGAATTTAAAGGTTTTGTGAGAAAGTTTGTATTTAGAGGTTTTATAAAGGGTTGGTGGAGATAGGCTGGAAAGGTATAAGTAGAGTGCATGGGATGAATAGAAAAGGGAGGGAAGTAAAGTGGGAGCAATGAATATGGTGTCAGCAGGGACAGGTGAGCAGAGGGATAATTGGATATAAGGGAGAGCATTCTCTAAGTAAAATAAAAGAGTTTATATTATTATTTTTTTTAAAAAAATTTAATTCTTTATTTTTGTAGTGCATGATTTAGTTAACAAGCTCACAGTGACATTTTCAAGTGAGATACAATGAGGTTAAGATCAAGTTTGTCGTGAAATGTCAGCAGTACAGCACTTTTTTTTTATAACATGAAAGAACAATGATGGAAACTATACAGTGAGGAGTTTATATTATAAAGAAGGAAAATTAGGATTTGTAATTATGCAAAATTAGATGAGGTGGGATCTTAAAGTCACATGAGAGGGGTCGTGATAGTTGAGCAGGTGATGAGGGTTTGAAAGCCATCATTCGTGTGTTTGGAAAGTAAGGTAATTTGTGCTATCTATTAATGTAGTGAGTTCCTTGGTGTGGGAAGCCATCCAAAACAGCTACCTCTGCATAAGGCTGTAGCTTGTCTTGGTACCTGTGAGTCGTGTGAACTAGTAAATGTTCTGTTTGGGACCCAGGCTGCAAGAAAGAATCTGAGTTAGATCAAACAGCAAATTAAGTTTTGGGAAGACACAGTATTTGAGATTGAAAGTATTTGAGATTTAATTAAGCAGTAATATTGTAGGGGAGAGAAGTAAAAAGAGAAACTAAGAAATAGAAGAATAAAATAAAATAAGTGGTGCAGGTATTCTTAGGTAGACCATACAAAAGAGCTAACTCTGCATAAAGCTGTAGCTTGTCTTGGTAGCTGTGAGTCCTGGGAGCTAGTAAATGTTCTGTTTGGGACCCAGGCTAAGTACATTCTTTCCAGTTTTCAAAAATAAAATAAAAAAAAACACTAAAATATAAAATAAATGTGATAAGACTCTACCAGGTAGAGCTATACCAGGTCTTCTTCCAAGCTGCTATCAGGGGCCCTGGAGCACTTCAGAACCAGTTGCGAAGCTTGTCACAATCAAGTCTCCGATTGTCCAAATCAGCAATGCAGATTAAAAGAATGTAACCCCTTGAGCTGTGGAAGAATACCGTGGTATATGTTACCCATCGTACTTATCATGTATATATAATAGGTGGGTTACCATAGGTGCCAAAAGTCTTCACCATGAAACTCATTTGAGAAAACAAAACATTAAAAAATCTAAATTTGAGATGAGAGGACAGGGTGCTCTTGATTCATAAGCCTATTGTCCTCAATTTTGACTTTAAACTCCTGGGAAGTGACAGTTTCCTTTAACACCTTAAGGACCAAATTCTGGAATAAAAGGGAATCATGACATGTCACAAATGTCATGTGTCCTTAAGGGGTTAAGAGATGGCCAGAAGAGTCAGATTGATAAGACTGGACCAAGACGGTATCTCAAATGCCCATAATAATTGCACATATACCTTTAGTGCCCTGGGATGGTATATACAGTTGCAAGAAAAAGTATGTGAACCCTTTGGAATGATATGGATTTCTGCACAAATTGGTCATAAAATGTGATCTGATCATCATCTAAGTCACAACAATAGACAATCACAGTCTGCTTAAACTAATAACACACAACAGATTAAATGTTGCCATGTTTTTATTGAACACACCATGTAAACATTCGCAGTGCAGGTGGAAAAAGTATGTGAACCCCTAGACTAATGACATCTCCAAGAGCTAATTGGAGTGAGATGTCAGCCAACTGGAGTCCAATCAATGAGATGAGATTGGAGGTGTTGGTTACAGCTGCCCTGCCCTATAAAAAACACACACCAGTTCTGGGTTTGCTTTTCACAAGAAGCATTGCCTGATGTGAATGATGCCTCGTACAAAAGAGCTCTCAGAAGACCTACGATTAAGAATTGTTGACTTGCATAAAGCTGGAAAGGGTTATAAAAGTATCTCCAAAAGCCTTGCTGTTCATCAGTCCACGGTAAGACAAATTGTCTATAAATGGAGAAAGTTCAGCACTGCTGCTACTCTCCCTAGGAGTGGCCGTCCTGTAAAGATGACTGCAAGAGCACAGCGCAGACTGCTCAATGAGGTGAAGAAGAATCCTAGAGTGTCAGCTAAAGACTTACAAAAGTCACTGGAAAATGCTAACATCCCTGTTAGCGAATCTACAATACGTAAAACACTAAACAAGAATGGATTTCATGGGAGGTTACCACAGAGGAAGCCACTGCTGTCCAAACAAAACATTGCTGCATGTTTACAGTTTGCACAAGAGCACCTGGATGTTCCACAGCAGTACTGGCAAAATATTCTCTGGACAGATGAAACCAAAGTTGAGTTGTTTGGAAGAAACACACAACACTATGTGTGGTGAAAAAGAGGCACAGCACACCAACATGAAAACCTCATCCCAACTGTGAAGTATGGTGGTGGGGGCATCATGGTTTGGGGCTGCTTTGCTGTGTCAGGGCCTGGACGGATTGCTATCATCGAAGGAAAAATGAATTCCCAAGTTTATCAAGACATTTTGCAGGAGAACTTAAGGTCATCTGTCTACCAGCTGAAGCTCAACAGAAGATGGGTGTTTCAACAGGACAATGACCCAAAGCATAGAAGTAAATCAAAAACAGAATGGCTTAAACAGAAGAAAATATGCCTTCTGAAGTGGCCTAGTCAGAGTCCTGACCTCAACCCGATTGAGATGCTGGGGCATGACCTCAAGAAAGCGATTCACACCAGACATCCCAAGAATATTGCTGAACTGAAACAGTTCTGTAAAGAGGAATGGTCAAGAATTACTCCTGACCGTTGTGCACGTCTGATCTGCAACTACAGGAAACGTTTGGTTGAACTTATTGCTGCCAAAGGAGGTTCAACCAGTTATTAAATCCAAGGGTTCACATACTTTTTCCACCTGCACTGTGAATGTTTACTTGGTGTGTTCAATAAAAACATGGCAACATTTCATTTTTCATGTGTTATTAGTTTAAGCAGTCTGTGATTGTCTATTGTTGTGACTTAGATGATGATCAGATCACATTTTATGACCAATTTGTGCAGAAATCCATATCATTCCAAAGGGTTCACATACTTTTCCTTGCAACTGTACATAGTATGGGTGATCCGGGTTGCCAAAATGTAAAATTATTATGAAATTTGTAAGTACTTTTAAACTATATATGGAAATGTTAAAGTTCTTTATCATTACATTGGCATGTGTTTAAACACAAAAAAACTGTGGCTATGTGAATGGACAACACTTGATGTCTTGCTTTTTTTTGTTTTAGGATTAAAAGTGGACTGGAATGAGAGTGATATGAAGAAACGTATCCTAAATGTTCCTCAAGACCTTTATCAGAAGGGATATGTGAAAGATGTGGATGATGGCTTAAAGGTAACACTGCATCTAAGTTATGGTTAGGACAGTTAGGTAGACCGTAACTTCTTAACATGGTGAGTGCTTTCCAAAAAAAAATGTTTCCCTAGTGCTGACCATGCATATATAGCATTTTGTGTTCTAAAATATAGTCTAATTTACTTTTGGTAGTATTGCCCATTCCTATTGCAATACATATCACTTTTCTTTACCATTACAGTGGGACTTATTCCCTAAAAGGGAGTTGCATTATTTTCTGTTTAAACTTGCTATCTTTAAACTGTATTTCTTTTTTTTTTTTTTTTAATTCTTTATTTTCAATAAGGTTGAACACCATTAATACAAACAATGTCAATACAAACATCACATATCGGACTTATTCATGGGTTTAGATATATGAAAAGTACATTATACAGGGTAATACACAAGTGTTTGGCAATATCGTTAGCTTATTTGGCGAATCGTCCCTGAAATGTTCCAGATATGTGAACGGTGTCCTTCCAATTTTCAACGTATATAAAATCCAAGGAAATCTAGTATGGCTATATTGCCAGAAGTTGAGGTTCATAATTCGAAGAATACTGACACATAATAGCAGAGCCTCCAAGATATCTGAGAACCCCACCCATCCCCGGTGTAAGGGGAGGGTTGAACGGCGTGACTACACACAGCTATCAATTGTTCTTGCTGTAGTGCCCCTTTCCAAACAGTACAGGGGCGGGGTTCAGAAAGTCATGGTATATATAGTGTAGCCATACAGATGTATATTAGAGGAGATAGAAGAGATAGAAGAGAGTAAAAATAGCGAAGACGAGTGAAAATGGGGAAAGAAAAGAGAACAGAGATAAGAGTCAGAGGGGGAGGAGGAGGAAGGGGGGGGGGGAGGAGGGATGGGAAGGTGTGTGGGAGGGGATGGTGTAGTCATATGGCCCCCAGCTCCAATGTAGATAGTCATGTCTTTGGTCCTGACTTTACATCTTTGGTCCCAACTGTGGGCAGAACAACTCCTAAGGAGTCGTCCACCGCCTGGAGGCTTCCCAATGGAAGCCCCCATATCCCCTCAAAAAGAAAAAATCAGGCCCAGTTCCCGCGGCTCCTAATCGCCTAAGCTACTATCTACCCAAGGTGCCCAGATTCTGTCAAACTTTGCATTCGTGCCCCTGACCCTTGCAGTGAGTTTGTCCATGAGAAAATTATCTTTGATCTTCTGCAGCAATACACGAAGTGAGGGAGCTGAGGGTTGAAGCCAAACTTGCGCAAGGGCCCGCCTCGCCGCCAGATTCACCTTATGGACCAACTTCTGCTCGGTCCTGGTCCAGTCCTCCAGTGGACTGGCCAGGAGGAACACCCATGGGTCCAGCTTTATCTCCCTGCCAAAGATGTCCTTTAATAACCCCGCTACCTGCCCCCAGAAGTTCTGGGCCACAGGGCATTCCCACCACATGTGCAAGTAGGTTCCTTTTTGTCCACAGCCTCTCCAGCACACATCCGTAGATAACCTATGCATTCTACAAAGCTTCACCGGGGTGGTGTACCACCTGAACATGGTCTTATAAGCTTGTTCCTGCATAGATACACATATGGAGGAAGTCGCCGCAGCTTCCCAAATCTCCTGCCAGTCCACCCCTTCCAGCTCTTCACCAAGATCAGCTTCCCATTGGGCAATATACGTAAGCTCTCCCCATTCCGAAGTGGATGTACTCAAGTGCGCGTATAACTTTGTGATAAGGCCTCTTGGGAACTGTTCCTTAAGGCATAGGGTTTCAAAGAAGGTGGGTGGTTGGAGCGCGCATAGTTTAGTTGCCGGAGTCTGCGCATAGTCCCTAAGTTGGATGTATCTAAAAAAATCCGATGAGCGCAGGACAGCTCTAGTTTGTAAGTCTTCGAACCGAAGAAGTGTACCGCCCTCGTAAAGTTGACATAAACGCTGAATGCCCGTACTCTCGATCCCTTTAAATACCCTGGCATCCAATCCTGGGATGAAGGCTTTGTTCCTCAGATAAGGGGTCAACGGGGATTCCCGGGAGGACAGCCCATATTTAACCGATGTAGCGTCCCATATTTTCACCGAGTTCGCTATGGCCGGACAAGCGATCTGTGTTATCGGTCTATGGTCCCGAGGGACCCATATGTAGAACTGAGGGAGATCAGATCCCATAAGAGATGATTCTAAATCCACCCATCTTCTCTCATCCGGGGGAGAATGCCAGTACGCTACTTGCGAGAGTTCGGCTGCTAGATAATAGAAATAAAAGTTTGGTAATCCCAGGCCCCCCCTCGACCGCGCTCTGTACAAGATATTGCGGGAGACTCTGTGTTTCCTGTTGTCAGGATCGGGACAGGGATCCAACACGCAGAGTACAAACAGGTACAGGATACGTATACCGGACCTTAGAATGGCCGGACTAACGTACGGAGAATATAGAGAATAGTCAAAGACAAGCCGAGGTCGAGGGAACGAGAAGACAGGTAAGCGAGGAACAAGCCGGGTCAAGGGTAACAGAGATAAACAGAGTAAGTCAAACAAGCCGGGTCAGAACCAAAGGGATAACAGAAATACAAGAGCACTGTGTGACTAGGCAGACTAGAACCACGACAGGGCAATGAGCAAATGGGAGAAGCAAGTTTAAATACCCTGGCTCGGAAGGGTAGACACGCCTCCGACGAGTCCTGATTAGTCTCTGAAGGATTGAGTGACAGGTCGTTCCGGGTTGGCGTCATGACGTCGGTTTCCGGACGTCATGCTAGAAAAGGAAGTGAGTCCCTCGCGGCCGGCGTTTACGTGACCCGATGGACCGCGAGGAACAGAGGAAACAGCCCGTCCGGACGGATGGACGTCTAAGTCTCTACCTCTCTCGGAGGTAGAGACTTCAGGTACCCTGACAGTACCCCCCCTCTCAGATACGCCCACCGGGCGGAAGGAACCGGGACGAGATGGGAAGCGGGAGTGAAACGCCCTGCGGAGACGAGGAGCATGAACATCCTCCTGAGGTACCCAACTCCTCTCCTCAGGACCATATCCCTTCCAATCGACCAGATATTGTACTCTCCCCCGGGAGATTCGAGAATCGATAATAGAGTTAACCTCATACTCCTCCTGACCCTCCACCTGAACAGAGCGAGGAGAGGATGATGTGGAGGAAAATCTGTTACAGACTAGTGGTTTCAACAATGAAACATGAAATGAGTTAGGGATGCGTAAGGCAGTTGGAAGAGCTAGACGATACGCAACTGGGTTAATGCGAGTTAGCACTCTGTAAGGTCCAATATAACGAGGAGCGAACTTCATGGAAGGCACTTTTAAACGGATGTTTCTTGTACTCAACCATACTCTATCACCTGGAACAAACACCGGAGCCGCCCTTCTACGTTTATCAGCGTGTTTCTTAACCAGCATAGAATTGTGCAGAAGAATCTGTCGAGTCTGATCCCACAACTTCCTCAAATTGGCAACATGAACATCAACCGACGGCACCCCCTGGGAAGAAGAAGCCGAAGGGAGAATAGATGGATGAAAGCCATAATTCATGAAGAAGGGGCTTGAATGAGTAGAATCACAAACGAGATTGTTGTGTGCAAACTCCGCCCAAGGAATCAAACCAACCCAATCGTCCTGGTGTTCGGAAACAAAACAACGTAAATATTGTTCAATCTTTTGGTTGGTGCGTTCAGCAGCTCCGTTAGACTGAGGATGATAGGCAGAAGAGAAATTCAATTTGATACCCAGTTGAGAGCAGAAGGACCTCCAAAAACGGGAAACAAATTGGGAACCTCTGTCAGATACAATTTGGGAGGGTATCCCATCTAATCGAAAAATCTCCCTTGCGAATATCTCCGCCAATTCGGGAGAAGACGGGAGTTTAGGCAGAGGAACGAAGTGAGCCATCTTGGTGAATCTGTCAACCACGGTGAGGATAACAGTCTGTTTTTTAGAGATAGGTAAATCGACAATAAAGTCCATAGCCAAACAGGACCATGGCTTCTCTGGAACTTCTAAGGGGTGCAGAAATCCACAGGGAAGGGTATGAGGTTGCTTGGTCTTAGTACAAACCTCACATGCACCGATTAAATCTTTAATATCCTTCCGTAAATCAGGCCACCAGAAGTCCTTAGAGATCAAAGCACATGTCTTGCGAATACCAGGATGTCCAGCCACCTTGCTGTTGTGGAAACATTGCAACAGTTCCAGTTGTAGAACAGGAGGAACGAAACGTCGACCTTCAGGAGTCTGTTTAGGAGCTAGATATTGCAGTTTAATGATCTCGGCAAGTAACGGAGAGTGAATCCTGAGATTCGTGTTGGCGATAATATTGCATTTCGGAACTATAGATGAAAGAACCGGTTCAGATATAGTAGAAGGTTCATATTGGCGAGACAAAGCATCGGCTTTGGAGTTCTTAGAACCAGGTCTATAAGTAAGCACATAATTGAAGTGGGTCAGGAATAAGGACCAACGAGCTTGTCTGGCGGACAGTCGCTTAGCTTCCCCAATATAAGACAAGTTCTTGTGATCCGTTAAAATAGTAACAGGATGTAAGGTCCCCTCCAATAAATGTCTCCACTCCTTTAAGGCCATAATGACCGCTAAGATTTCCCTGTCGCCAATGTCATATATACTTTCAGGGCCAGACAGTTTCTTGGAAAAAAAACCACAAGGGTGTAGTGGTTTATCCACCCTTAACCTTTGCGACAGAACAGCCCCTACGCCTGTCTCAGAGGCATCGACCTCGAGTAGGAACGGCAGAGTCGTATCAGGATGGACTAGAATTGGAACAGAAGCAAAAAGATCCTTGAGAGTCTTGAAAGCAGTGAGAGCTTCATTAGACCAAGTCTTAGTGTCAGCCCCCTGTCTGGTCATATTGGTAATAGGTGCAATAATAGAAGAGTATCCCTTAATGAAGCGCCTATAATAATTGGAGAAACCAATAAACCTCTGAATAGCCTTGAGTCCCTTAGGCAAAGGCCACTCTAAAATGGACTGGAGTTTGTCAGGGTCCATCTTAAAGCCTTCCCCAGAAATCACGTATCCAAGAAAGTCTATCTGAGACTGGTCAAAGCTACATTTCTCCAATTTACAGTATAAACCATGTTGCAGGAGTTTGTGTAATACCTTTCTGACCTGTCTGTGGTGGGTCTCAACCTCTCTAGAGTGTATCAGTATGTCATCCAGGTATACAATAACACAATCATGTTGAAATTCCCTAAGAACCTCATTAATCAAATCCTGAAATACTGCAGGTGCGTTACAAAGACCAAAAGGCATGACCGTGTATTCATAATGCCCATAACGGGTATTGAACGCTGTCATCCACTCGTGTCCTTGCTGGATTCTCACCAAGTTATATGCCCCTCTGAGGTCCAACTTGGTGAAAATTTTAGAGCCTTTCAGACGATCAAACAGCTCGGTAATCAAGGGAATCGGATAGGCATTTCTGATGGTTATCTTATTCAAACCTCGGTAATCAATGCAAGGTCTTGAACCATCCTTCTTTTTAACAAAAAAAAAAACCAGCCCCGGCAGGAGAAGAAGATCTCCTAATGAATCCCTTGTCTAGATTCTCCCGAATATACTCCTCTAGAACTGAATTCTCCTTAGTGGATAGGGGGTATACATTGCCCCTCGGAGGCATGGTACCAGGTAGTAAGTTAATTTTACAATCAAAGGTCCTGTGTGGAGGTAGTGTATCAGCATTCTTTTTGTCGAATACTGCTTTTAAGTCTAGGTACAGGGGCGGTATCTGTATCTCTGTAGACTGGGTAGAACTACCTGGTGTGTTAATTACACCCAATGGGGAAACCCTCCGTAAACAATTCTCCTGGCAACCCTGGCCCCATGAGAGTATCTCCCCTAACTCCCAATCAATAATAGGGTTATGTCTTTTTAACCATGGGTAACCCAGGACTATGGGAACAGAAGGGGATGAAATAAGCATAAGCGATAAGTTTTCCTCGTGTAAGATACCAACAGTTAAGCTAACTGGGATGGTCTCACGAGAGATAACAGGCTCAAGTAAAGGTCTACCATCTATGGCCTCAACGGCCAAGGGTGTATCCCTTAACTGGGATGGGATAGTGTGTTTAGTAGCAAAGGCCTGATCGATAAAATTCTCGGCAGCACCGGAATCTATCAAAGCCATGGTCCTTAGTACTCCCCTTTCCCAAGTTAAAGAAACTGGTAGCAGAAGCCTGTGATCTTTATAATTATGCGTAGAGGACAAAATAGAAACACCCAAGGCCTGTCCTCTAGAGAAACTTAGGTGCGAGCGTTTCCCGAACGATTAGGACAATTCAGGCGTAGGTGACCTCTGACTCCACAATACATGCATAATCCCTCCCTTCTCCTGTACTGCCTCTCCTCCTCTGAGAGGCGAGTATTGCCTATCTGCATAGGTTCAGGACATAGTGAGGTAGTGGAATCAGGACTTTGAAATGCGGGAGCTAATTTAAATGAAGGTCTAAGGTTCCTCTCTCGAGTGTTCTGTCTCTCTCTTAAACGCTCATCAATCCGAGAAATGAATGAAATTAAATCCTCCAAATTTTCAGGAAGCTCTCTAGTAGCAACCTCGTCGAGGATTACTGATAGCCCATTCAAAAATACATCTATATATGCCTGCTCGTTCCACTTAACTTCTGCCGCCAAAGACCTGAACTCTAGTGCATAATCCACAAGAGTTCGGTTCTCTTGTCTCAGGCGCAACAGTAATCTAGCTGCATTGACCTTTCTACCAGGAGGGTCAAAAGTTCTTCTAAAGGCAGCTACAAAGGCATTATAATTATATACCAAAGGGTTATCATTCTCCCATAATGGGTTGGCCCATCTCAGAGTTTTCTCAATGAGTAAGGTGATAATAAATCCAACCCTCGCCCTATCTGTAGGATAGGAGCGAGGTTGTAATTCAAAGTGGATACTGATCTGGTTAAGGAAACCACGACACTTCTCAGGTGAGCCACCATAACGTACTGGTGGTGTAATACAGGAAGAGGCACCTACAGTGGCTACCTCTAGTAGTACGCGTCTCCTCTGGCGGGTTATTAGCATGAGACAATAACGCCTGTAGTGCTAGCGCCATCTGATCCATTCTGTGCTCCATGGCTTCGAACCTAGGATCAGAAGGACCAAGCTGACTGTTTGTACTTGCAGGATCCATTGGCCCTGTCGTAATGTCAGGATCGGGACAGGGATCCAACACGCAGAGTACAAACAGGTACAGGATACGTATACCGGACCTTAGAATGGCCGGACTAACGTACGGAGAATATAGAGAATAGTCAAAGACAAGCCGAGGTCGAGGGAACGAGAAGACAGGTAAGCGAGGAACAAGCCGGGTCAAGGGTAACAGAGATAAACAGAGTAAGTCAAACAAGCCGGGTCAGAACCAAAGGGATAACAGAAATACAAGAGCACTGTGTGACTAGGCAGACTAGAACCACGACAGGGCAATGAGCAAATGGGAGAAGCAAGTTTAAATACCCTGGCTCGGAAGGGTAGACACGCCTCCGACGAGTCCTGATTAGTCTCTGAAGGATTGAGTGACAGGTCGTTCCGGGTTGGCGTCATGACGTCGGTTTCCGGACGTCATGCTAGAAAAGGAAGTGAGTCCCTCGCGGCCGGCGTTTACGTGACCGGATGGACCGCGAGGAACAGAGGAAACAGCCCGTCCGGACAGATGGACGTCTAAGTCTCTACCTCTCTCGGAGGTAGAGACTTCAGGTACCCTGACACCTGTTCTGCCATATGAACTTCCCCACCGCCTGTTGAAGTGCCCCTAAATCAGACCTAATCAGCTTGACCGGAAGGGCCTGAAACAAAAATAAAATCCTGGGGAGCACATTCATTTTTACAGCATGGATCCTACCGATCCATGAAATTGGTTTATCCTGCCAGTTTTCCATGTCCGATATCAGGGTGCGAATCAAAGGGGTGTAATTTTGTCTGAATAACTGGGCAGGGTCTGCTGTCAGGTGAATCCCTAGGTATTTGAGATGGTGTTTCTCAATTCGAATATCGTGTACAGTCCCCACGTATGTAACATCAGGGTCGCACATACAAATAGGGAGCGCACTCGATTTAGGCAGGTTCACCTTATAGCCTGCCAGGCCACCGTAGGATTGGTCGCCTGCCTCCATATAAGGTCGATATTGCGCCGAGTATTCTCATACAATTGTCTGCCGGGTATAAAACCTACTTGGTCCGGATGGATTAAGTGCGTTAGGAAGGGGTTCAAGCGTGTCGCTAATATCTTGGCCAGAATCTTAGAGTCATGATTTATTAGTGAGATCGGGCGGAAGTTTTCGGGAATCGAGTAGTCTCTGCCCGGTTTCGGTAAGAGGATTATGTCGGCCAGCGACATGTCTTTATCCGGCACCCCCCCTCCATGAGGTCATTAAACAACGTCTCCAGGTGTGGCGTAAGTGTTTCCCGAAAGATTTTGTAATAACCGCCTTCGAATCCATCCGGTCCAGGGGCTCTGTTGCCTTTCAATGTTGAGATTGCCGCATCTATTTCGTCGGCCGTGATTCGCGCTCCCAGGGTAGCTGTATCTCCAAAATCAAGCCTTGGCAGTGCCAATTGTGTAATACGCACCTTTTGTAGTAGGGGTTCCAGCGACAGGGCGAAAAGCAGAGGTGACAGAGGGCAGCCCTGTCTGGTGCCATTGCCCAAAGTGAAAGGTAGTGCCTTTGATCCCGTTATTCGGACCCTAGCCTGAACATCCGTATACATAGCCCTAATTGCAGTGATATATGAGTCAGGTAGGCCAAAGTGCCGTAGGACCTCAAATAGATTGGGCCACTTAACTCTATCGAAGGCCTTTTCCGCATCAAGCGACAGGATCAGGGTGGGGATCCCTTTGGTCGCCTGCCTCCATATAAGGTCGATATTGCGCCGAGTATTCTCATACAATTGTCTGCCGGGTATAAAACCTACTTGGTCTGGATGGATTAAGTGCGTTAGGAAGGGGTTCAAGCGTGTCGCTAATATCTTGGCCAGAATCTTAGAGTCATGATTTATTAGTGAGATCGGGCGGAAGTTTTCGGGAATCGAGTCGTCTCTGCCCGGTTTCGGTAAGAGGATTATATCCGGCTTTATCCGGCACCCCCCCTCCATGAGGTCATTAAACAATGTCTCCAGGTGTGGCGTAAGTGTTTCCCGAAAGATTTTGTAATAACCGCCTTCGAATCCATCCGGTCCAGGGGCTCTGTTGCCTTTCAATGTTGAGATTGCCGCATCTATTTCGTCGGCCGTGATTCGCGCTCCCAGGGTAGCTGTAAAATCAAGCCTTGGCAGTGCCAATTGATCTAAAAATATTCTAGTTTCATCCGTCTCGCGTCGTTGCTGGTCGCTGCCGCCCCTCCCGGAGTGGTTGTACAGTGCTGAGTAATACTCCGAGAAGACCTTTGCGATATCAGTGGGATCAGTGCGGTACTTACCAATGGAGTCTTTGATTCTAGTGATGTGGGAGTGACCTTGTCTCGGGCGGATTGATCGGGCCAGAAGCGTGTCCATTTTATTGGACTTTTCGTAGTACGTCCTCTTAGACCAGACAATTGCTCTGGCCGTATCATCGATAAGTGTCTCACGCACTGAGGAACGCAGCGTCTGTACATTCGCTAGCGTGTCAGCGGACGGAGCAGTTTTATGTTTCTCCTCAGCCTTACCCAAAGCCTCCAAGAGAGACGACAGTAACTGCATTTTGCGTTTCTTCTTTAAAGTGGCTTCACGAATAAATATGCCCCGTATAACCGCTTTATGGGCGGCCCATACCGTGGCTGGACGGAGATCAGGCACCACATTCCTGTCGAAGTAATCAGACAATTCCATACGGATCGTCTCTACCACGGCCGGATCCTGTAGTAAGGAGGTATTTAATTTCCAGGACCACGGAGATGCAGTGCACAAATTGTCTAATGACAATGTGACCTCGGCGTGGTCCGACCATGTGATAGATCTCGGCAACCCACCCCCCTGGCTCCGATCAACAGCTGGACACGGAGTGGCGTTGAGATCTCCCCCCACAATAATCATTCCATGCGGCAGCTCATTAACCGTTTGGGCCATGGTGTCCCAAAATTCGGCGGAGGGGTCGTTGGGGGCATAGATATTAAGGAAGTGAATCGTATGGGAGTATAAACTCCCCGAAAGCACTAAGAATCGTCCCGCCGGATCTGTTTTCACAGTCCCTATCCGGAGAGGGCACCTATGGTGTATAAGTACCGCTACTCCTTTCCTTTTATTTAAGGCCCTAGCCTCGTGTACAATTCTAAACGTGTGGTCTCTCAAAGCAAACTTCGCGGCCTTTGGGATATGCGTCTCCTGTAGGAACGCTATGTCGGGGTTGAGGCGTTTGAGTTCCCGAAACATGAGGCGTCTTTTATTCGGGGCATTAAGTCCCTTAACATTTAAAGATAGTATCTTTAACGGCATGACGGTGGGTGAAAGGTCAAGCTAGTCTTATCTGGCAATCCCGCCATGGGTCGACGTAGAAGATGCACAATGGGTCCAATGACTGCCCCTCCCAGGAGGGCTAGAGAAGGGAAGCGGGGTAGGGAGAGGTATAAACTATGGGTAGGAGGGTAGGGTGAGAGAATAGAAAGTGTAAAGAGTAACAGTGAAAAAAACAGTAGCCTGGTCTTACCTATTGCCAGGACAATACGGGGTATATGTTGAAGCCTCTCCAGAGCACCAATTGGGCCCCAGAGAAGTATGAACATAGACCAATCAAGATAGGCACCCCTAGGGTGCCAATCACAACTAAATTGGAGACAGAAATCCAACTAATAGGTATTGGAAGATACCAAACGGTAGGGGGATAATTTTCGGGTCGCGTCAGGGTGTATCCCGGTGTCACGACCCCTTTCAAGGAGGCACTAAGAAGGGTGTCTGGGGGCAGCCGATAGATCCATTACCCCCTCCCCCGGCTCCGGCAGCGATTAACAGTAAAGGGGATCCCGGCTTACCAAATACAAAAGAAAGTGGTCACCTGTCTATGATTATGGATCCGATGTGGTATTATTTATACATTTAACTATTTGTGTGTGATGTGTTATGAGGTCGTAAGTATAATTTACTTGTTATATGTTCCGATTCAGATCCCCCCGTGGTGAGAGTGGGAGAAGCTATCAGGGTTTAGGGCCACCTTAAGGGGCATAGAGAAGGGAGTATAGCCAGCATGTGGAGGGATTGGCATTGGAGAGCATTAAATGAGGAAAAAAAAAAAAAAAGATTATATTTAACGCATATATACACAGCTGACCCGGAGAAGAATCCCTCCACATCCGAGCCACCAACCGGGACACTGGCCATTGACCCCCCACCCCTCGAGCACACCTCGTGAGCCCATGGGCCCCGAAACGAGGATAAATGGGATAAAAAACTTAAAGTTAGCTCTGTGCCCGGGGAGGTAGTTAGTCTCCTGGAAACACGGCCGGGTCCTGAATTAGAGAATGCACATTACAGCAAAGTTCCGCAATCAGATCCCAGGGCCCCAACCCCCACCGGCCTCATAAACCTCGCATATGCAACCTCGAGTTATACAAAAATGCATCCTAATCCATCACAGAAACACATTTAACAGAGAGCAGTCGGATATTTAATTACAGTCGACCGCACCCGCCGCCCGCAACGATCCCGCATCCCATCTTAAAAAAAAACAGAATATATAGTAGTCCCCGGGCCCCAGAGACCCAACGAAAATATATGAGTCGAGCGGAGGAACATATTATAACAAAAGGCAAATAAGGGGCCTTGCCAGACTATTATGGAGAATATCAAGGCCATAATCAGAGAGAGCATGGAATCCCAACCCTCCCCCGAGACAACGATCCCACCTGCAATAGGGGCAATATGATCCCCACAACCAGGGCCCCAACCCCCACCGGCCACGCACCCCTCATATAACAAAACACCAAAATTGCATCCTAGCCCAGAATAAAAACAAAAATAACAGAAAACATTCGGAAGAGTAATCACCATGAATAACCTCCGCCGCCCGCCGCCCCTCAACTATCCCGCATCCCTGCCATAACAAAAAGAGAGTATATAATAGTCCCCAGTCCCCAGATATCTAATAATCAATGAAAAAGGTTGGGCATCGGATCATGTTGAACAGTGGGCAAGGAAGGGGCCCCCTCCAAAAATCAGAGTGGGTATCGAGGCCAGAATCAGTGATCCCTCCCACAGCAAGGGCAACCCATAAGCCCATTTAGGCCGTATGCGAGATCCCGGCTGCCGGAGCCCCCAGCAAAAAAGGAAAGGCCCCACCAAGTGGGGTCCGGCTTCCCCCCTCCCAAGCAATATGAACCCACCCGCGAGACCTTACCATCTGGGACCTCGAACCGCCACTTGGATTTAGCGACTAAAACATCAAATCACCTCAATCCTCCGCCGCATACCACTCTCGGGGGAGAGCAGGTAGGACCTCCTCTGGCACCTTCGGAACCGCAAAGTCCTCGGGGGTTCAGATCCCCAGATCGCTCAGGAATCTCTCCGGATCGCCATCTGAAAATAAAATTTTGATACGGCCATCCCTGGACAATCGGGTGGTCTCTGCCAAATTTCATCAGGGCCTCTTTCGTTTGGTAAGATAGGAATCTGATGAGTACATCCCTGGGACGCCGGTCATCCGCCCTTTTGGCACGGAGCGCTCTATGCGCCCGTTCAATATGCCATAGATGATCGGGGATATTGGGAAGAAGTGGCTTGAAAATCCCCAAGACCACGTCGCTCAGGATATTATTGCGCCGCGATCGATTCCCAAGATCGTCAATAGTATAACTTGCAAGGGATAGTTGAGAGGTTAGGTGGTTGATTTGGGCTGCGGCTGCGTTATGGGCCACAACTGTGGACTCCATCCGCCGCTCAAGCGTCTCCGTCCTTACCCCTAAAGCCTGGATCTCAGCTTTAACTTCGGCCGTGTTGCGGACCATCTCCGTGGCCAGGTAGCTGCGGACTTCAGCCAGCTTAGCCACGATCTGGCTAGTTTCGGATTCTGAAGACCCCATGGCCCCTCCGCTCGCTGGGCTCGAGGGCGAACGGGGTGTGCCCGGGCCCTCTCGTCCGCCATCTTGTATGCTCGACCGCACGGCGCGAGAGGCCGCGAACATATCAGGTACCGAGACTGTCTCCGATGTTTTTTTCGTTTGTTTTCGGGGAGCTCTTTTGTCCATCGTGTTTCCCCCACCTGTAGTAGTAGATTGAAAGGTCAGTCTCCGCTAATGTAGGCTATTGGCACCGCGGTCGCAGCAGAGCTCTACCCAGACACGTCCAGCTCGCTCGGCCGCAAACCACGCCCCCTTTAAACTGTATTTCTAAGGGTACAGTAATAATTAGAATGTTGTGGGATATCGTGCCATGCTTTCTATGATAGAGTCAGGGAGGGGGCGTTATACAGGGGAATATGCATTTTACAAATAATAGGAATGTGTATCAGTGTATGACAAAGAAATCCAGAAACAACAAATGGGTAAAATACTATAAATCAATACTTTTAATAATGTCCGTGATTTGGGACAAGTATAATGAAGTAACAATAGATAAACAGAGTATGAGTTCACAGCAGCACTATCTAATTCTGAGTTCAGAGTTAAGATAACCTGTCCAGGATGTCTGACTACGTGTCATTGCTTACTTGAATTGGGAAATCAATCAAGGTCCTTTAAACAAGCAATGTAATTAGACAAGATCTTATTGGATCAAAGTTGTAAGGCTGGTGGCATTCCGGAGATAACAGCATACCATACATATGTTGTTACTGTGAGATCAGAATGCAGTTATCAAATGACTAAGCAGAGAAAGCAACCGATATAAACGCCCTGATTTAAAGGAAACAATTGGTTTATACATCTTAAAGTGTGCCAGGATTGGTAAATTGCCGACTGAGATTATTCCTAGCCGATCTATGTTTCTGTAGCCAACATGAAAACATTCTCAGAAGTGATTGATATAATTAAAATGTCAGGTGGCTCAGCAAGCTAATGCAGGTGCATTTATGAAACTATAAATGTTATAAGTTTCCATTGTCTCCACTGATTGATTAATAATAATAATAATAATAATAATAATCTCTGTTTAGGTTATTTATTAATATTATGGGAACTATAATGATTGGATTTTTTAACTCTCACTCTACACCTCCTCTTTTCTTAGGCTGCAGAGGTTGTTGGTTACCCTGTCATGATCAAAGCTTCTGAGGGAGGAGGAGGAAAAGGAATTCGCAAAGTGAACAATGCAGAAGATTTTCCCAACCTATTCCGTCAGGTAAATAAATTTTTTTACCGTGCTTCTATTTTTATTATTTGTTATGGTTATACATGATAGAAATTACAATAGTCAAGTACAGAATGCAAATAAACAGATCAATAGAATAAACTAAATAAACTAGCACATGCATTGTACAAAATCATTGTCAATATATGGTCCATCTTGCATTAATTCAAATGCATATCCAAAGTTTTGCATGTTTTGTGCGGAGCAGGTCCCATCTGGCCCAAATCTTCTCGTAAAGGTTCACCAGTACCAGTTATTTTGTGAGCCATTTCTTCATATAGTTTTTTGCGTCTTAATCTCTCGAGAACCTGAGACTGAGATAGTGATTGTTTGGATTTCCATGCTCCTGCTGTAGAACATTTGGCTGTTATCAGTGTCTACAGTGTAATAGTCTTTTCAGCTTTTAAGTGTTTAGATAAGGTGGCTATGAAAGTTTTTACATGGGTACAGCAGGAGCCCAAACCAGACAGAACCAAAATATGACTTAAAGGAACACTATAGTCACCTAAACAACTTTAGATTAATGAAGCAGTTTTGGTGTGTAGATCATGCCTCTCAAGTTTCACTGCTCAATCCACTACCATTTAGGAGTTAAATCACTTTGTTTCTGTTTATGAAGCACTTGCCACACCTTCCCTGGCCCTGATTGACACCGTCTGCATGAAAAAAAATTGGTTTCACTTTCAATTAGATGTAATTTACCTTAAACAATGTTATCTCTTGCTCTGTAAATTGAACTTTAATCACAGGAGGCTCTTGCAGGGTCTAGCAAGCCATTAACATAGGAGGGGATAAGAAAATCTAAACAGAACTTGCAATAAAGGAAGGATAAACATTAGATGACTCTTTACAGGAAGTGTTTATGGAAGGCTGTGCAAGTCACATGCAGGGAGGTGTGACTAGGGTTCATAAACAAAGTGATTTAACACCTAAATTGCAGATAATTGAGAACTGAGACTGCAGGGGCATTATCTATACACCAAAACTGTTTCATTAAGCTGAAGTTGTTTTGGTTACTATAGTGTCCCTTTAATGTCATATATTGGGATATATATATCTTTAAGTACCATCTCATCATTAATATTTAAACCTTTTACATATGTTTTAAGCAATGTGTGGTTCCCTTAATCTTGGGTACTGCTAACACCCACTGTTCAAGAGAGAATTGAGTTTGTATGTGAGCTTGAAAAGGTTTGAGGGCACTTTATAACATAATCGTAGAGATTTATAGGGACTCTTATGACCGATACAGAGCAGCCCAGAGGCATTTAGTTTAGTGGCATCTGCAGACATAACCTTTTCTGTCTGTGAGATTATTTAATCTCAAGTAAGTAAAAAGTTCTCTGGAAGGGAGATGGTAGTTACTTTGTATTTCGGCAACTCCCATGATTTCCCTCAGGCATACTACCTCTGATACCCTACTAATTCCCTCTTTAACAATGCATCTAATGTTAGGTCAGGTGTGTAGTATCTAAAACTAAGGCAGAGCCATCAAAACGTTATTAGGATTTAATATCTTGTGAGCCCATTTATGCCACCTGACTAACAAATGTTTATTTGTAAATTGGGGATTGATTAATGGGAGAGTTCTAAAAATATAAAGAATTAATGGCAAGTTCATAATTTTGATATCAATTGATATGGCCCAGCCACAACAGCCCTTCCCTGGCCCACTGGTCCACCATGCCTTGGATCTTAGATAATTTACAATGATGTTCAGCTAGCATAGTTTGTTTTGAAGATGTTAATTGGATTCTCAAGTAAGTAATGGATTTTTCTTTCCATTTGAAAAGATTGTTTGACATATTTTGATAAGTTATTGGTAAAGTTTGTGCTTTGGCAACATTGTTGTTATAATATGAGACTGCTCCATTGTTTTGGAACACCTTTAGTAATATGGGTTTATATATTTTTATGTGCTGGAACAAAGGTTCTAAAGTCAAAATAAAAATGAGTAGAGATAGGGAACACTCCTGCCTAGTCCAGTTTGTTAAACTACATTTATTAGATAAACACCTGTATTTAAAAATCTTGCTGAACGGGCCGTGTATAGTTAACATCTTATTATATGTTATTATTGTAAATAAAAGCAGGGAATGTGCTTATAGGAACTAAAGTAAATGGTGACATACTATCTCCTACCCAGAGATGGTAATTAGAGATGCCAGTGTGTGACAGAATAACTGCTGAATTTTACTGCACTCTGAGAAACAGCGTACTATTTGCATATGCAACGCCAGGTATCTTAAATTCTAATGTCACAAATACAACATTATTTTCTTACTCCTAACGCCGCCTAGTCATAGTGTCTGCAGGGCCGGCGCTTCCTACATGCCAACTAGGCAGCCGCCTAGGGCGCTGCTTGAAGGGGGGCACCGGCAGGAGATTTGCTGCTCTGCTCGTTTGGCCGCCCATCTATGTTTGAATAATTATACAAATCGTGCCGACGGCCATGTTACCGGGCGCTAGTGAGGACTTACATTGGTGCTGACTAGCACCTGGTGTAACACTGGTACGACTGATCCACTTCAGCCTGCTCAGCCAGGCCCCCCACAAGGACTCCCATTGCCGCAACAGAGCGAGGGCGCTTCAATTTCTCGCTCCTGCCCCTTGCCCTGTACGTGGGGACAAGGGGGCGGGAGCACAGCAAGGGCGAGACGGAGTGAAGGCGGCCAGGCGCAGGGAAGCTTTCATTAACACATGAAAAGGTAAGTGGGTCAATGGGACATCACAATGTATATTTGTGAAGAATTTGTGTTTGTGCATGTCAGTCTGCATGGGTCAGTGTGTGTCTGCATGGGTCAGTGTGTGTCTGCATGGGTCAGCGTGTGTAGGCATGTATCATTGTGTGTCAGTGTATGTGTCTGCATGGGCCAGTATGTGTTTCTGCATGAGACAGTGTGTATGTGTGTGTCTGCACGGGTTAGTGTGTGTGTGCTCGTCAGTCTGCATTCATCATTGTGTGCGTGTGTGCGTCAGTCTGCATTCATCAGTGTGTGTGTGTGTGTGTGTGTGTGTGCATCAGTCTGCATGGGTCAGTGCGTGTGCGTCAGTCTGCATGGGTCAGTGCGTGTGCGTCAGTCTGCATGGATCAGTGCGTGTGTCAGTCTGCTTGGGTCAGTGTATGTCATTCTGCATGAGTGGGTGGAACAAATGGGGCGGCAAATTTTTTTTTGCCTAAGGCGGCAAAAATCCTTGCACCGGCCCTGAGTGTTCGTTGTTCATCTTTCAGCTCATTTCCTTACAGTGTCATGCCAGTAAACAAGATATAATTTCAAAATTGGGAGTCGGTATATAGTCTGATATGTAGAACATAGTGGAATGCAACATTAATCACATAGGTGATCAGAGATTTTTTTGCAAGTGTTCAGTATAGTCGACAACATCAACTGGATCACTTGTCATTTAGGCAGCTTTATTTTAATGCTCCATTTGTGTCCATTCAAGTTGCAGCTTGTGCCTTGGGGATCGTTCGGGTTCTGTTGGTTGATCACCTGGTAGGCCCTAGGTATGAAGCAGAGTCATGCCTTCATCTGGCATGGTTACTGTTTTGAGCACTCCATTTTTTTAGGGGTAAACCCCAAATATATGTAATTTTCTCAGGGTTTTGGTTACGTTGATCTCTGAGACTCCATGGACATGGATGTTCCGCCGTGAGTTGTCTTCTATGTCCACCATTTTCACTAGAACTTGCTGTCCCTCCTCCATTTTCTGGAGTTTGTCTACTGGTTCATTGTGAGCGAGACATCAATTGTCTGATCTGTATTCAAAGTCATCTGTCCTGGAGCCCAACTCGCGCAGGTCCTTTTGTATATCTTCCGTAATAACTTGGAAGTTCTCTTTCAAAGTGGAGCGCGACGATTGCAGCATTTCGGAGAGCCTATGTTCAGACACCGACAACTACTCGCCAGTGGTTAAAATTACCACCATAGCTTGCGTTGGATAGTTCTGTAGGTGAGTTTGCCTATCCACCGTCTTGACTAGCCTGCATTCGTTCTTTCTTCCCAGTTTTAAAAGAAATCATGGCTTCTGGGAGTCTTGACAGGGGCCATTGCGAAATGTAGTAGTAGGCATGTATAGTTGGTATGAGATTATATTGTGCCTAAAATCCCAAATATTTGTAAATTTTGGTTGCTGCTGTGTGGAGCTAACATGCCATGTGTCTGCTCCGCACCACCGGAAGTCATGCCCCCTTTGTCAGGTACATTTTTAAATATCTTTCCGAAGCTAAATGGCTTTCCCCTCGGCAAGCTAGATGGGCTCTCTTCCTATCAAGATTCAATTATTTGGTTTCTTATTTGCCCAGTACTAAAATTGGGCTGATGCCCTGTCTCAACAGTTCTCTCCTCCATCTAGGAAGGAGATAACTCCTACTCCTGTGATTCCTCTGGACCATATTCTAGCCATCATCCGTACTAACCTCACCTCACCTCACCTCTAGGCGAGGAAATTCTGGCTGCACAAATTAATGCTCCTCCAGATAAATCTAGTGGCGGTTGTTTTGTACCTATTCATCTCTGCACTAAATTATTAGGTACATATTAGCGATCGCCAGATATTGATTTTTTTTAGAGCCGATTACGATAATCTGTGAACTTTCAGGCCGATACTAATATCAGAGGGATATAGAGCCAATTGTTGTTAGTAAAGCGGCATGGGATATGAAGCGTATGAGTGCTACACACTATAAATACAGGATACAGGTAATTATTTAGGATGGTCGCAATATGTATGGTTGCTGGTCTAAAGATACTAACATGAAAATACAGCACACCAGATAATACGCCATGTGAATGCTATGATAGCGTAGGAATACCACCTACACAACTCAAATTTATTGTGTAGTTATGGTATGCCCAGATTGCTAATATGACAATAGCATAGTCTAAAATATTAGGACGAACAGGAATGCAAGTTTCAGATAATTGGCAATGTTAATCCTGCTAGTAGCGTATGAATACCGCATATAGTGGATAACTGTGGATTTATAGTTGTAGTATACACAAGGTTGCTAACGTGGAAACAGCATAAATGTAAAAATTATGCTGACAGTCACCACCATGCTGGAGGACATACACAATTATCTGATGAAGCACAGTTGACCGCATGATTAGATAAATTAAGACAGAAGGTGATTGCTGTATAAAAGCAATCAATGAAGATTATGCTGAAAATACAGTTGAAATTCAACTAGCATTGTCTAACTGAAAAGCATTGAAGTTACACTGTATCACTGAGTCGATAGTATGTGCTGTAGATAATTGTTGCAGTGTGCAATTGCTGTCACAGAAACATTGCCCAAGATCCTGTAAGGTAATCAGTTAGAGTAACGCTAGCACTATGTAACTAGAAAGCGTAAGAGTGAGGCTGTATACCTAAATACAATAGTAACTCAATGCTAGCTCTAGCCCTCCGTGCCTTTGAGGGCACCTGGATCTATCCCTGCTGGATTATAGTGAGATGCACGCTGACATACTGAAATCTAAACAGCATAAATATAGCAGTGCTGCAGATTGTAAAAATAAGCTATATCACTGAGTCCAATGCTGACTAGATGTATACAATGTAATTTGTGTAAAATTATTTTAATTTTATTTTTAATATTTATGTTTTATTTATTTTTTGACCCCCCTCCCTGCTTGTTACCTGGCCATAGAGGGGGCTATGGCATGCCCTGGTGGTCCAGTGGCATGTACTAAGCAGTGCGGGGCCAGCAAGCTATTACTTACCTTCCCTTGAGCTCCCTGTGTAAATCTCGGAGTATGTGTGCCGCGCAAAGTGTTGCCATGGTAACCCGTGGCAACGCTCTGCGGCTGCCGGACTCGCAAGATTTACACAGGGAGCTGCTGGGAAGGTAAGTAAGCACTTGCTGCGGGCCACTCCAGGACTGCCGGGCTTGTAATGAGCCCGGCGGTCCTAGGAGGTATTATCGTCAATATCGGTAGCTATATTGGCCGATACCGATATTGCCGAAAATAACGAATATCGGCCGATAATATCGGTAAAACTAATAATCGGTCGATCCCTAGTACATATCACATCCCCAAAGCAGCCGAACATCCAGGCAAAAAAAAACGTTAATCTGGTCCGTCTTTCGACAATTTTGGTGGCCTAGTCTCCGTTCGGATGTCACCGCTTTTGTAGCTGCCTGTCCTGTATAAAACCCCACGACACCCTCCAGTGTGTCTCCTGCAAACCATACCTAATGGTGAACGACCCTGGACGCACTTCTCCTCAGCCTACCACCTGCAATCCAATGGTGCAGTGGAACGAGGTAACCAAGCCTTGGAACAGTTTCTGCTTTGCTATATTTCAGACCACCAGAACAACTGGTCTGATCAGCTACCCTGGGTGGAGTTCGCCAACAATAGTGCTATTAATGCCTCTTTCCGGCTATCCCTGTTCTCGGCGAACTATGGGTTTCAACCGTCCATGTTGCCTGAAACGTTCATGCCACAAGGGATACCGACATTGGAGGAACATCTCTTGGGTGCAGGTTCAGAATTATTTGTGACGCGCAATGTAGAATTATAAACTCCAGGCCAACCGTAGACGCCTACCAGCACCTACCTATCAGGTTGGAGAGAGGGTCTGGCTGTCTTCCTGCAACCTATGGCTCCATGTTCCCTCACAAAAACTGTCACCCCGCTTTGTTGGGCCATTTCGTATACTTCGAAGGGTTAACCCTGTAGCCTATGCACTTGACCTTTCTCCTAGCATGCAAACATTTCATGTTTCCCCTCTTGAAACCCTTGGTGTGTAATCGCTACACCGCCTCTGTGCCACGTCCTGTTCTGGTTGATAATCATGAAGAATATGAAATACGCAGCATTATTGATTCACAAGTGTTCAGAGGACAGAGGTAGGGGAGGTCATTAAGGTAGTGTCATGGTTTCTCTGCTGTTTTAAACCGCAACCCTTCCGCTCTCTGTGTCTGAGCTATTCAAAAAAGCCGCCCCCAAATGCCCAGGCAAATCCCTTGTTTGTGTCGTTTTATGGGAGCCCAAGAGCTGGCTGGCCACCTCGGGGCACCCCTGGGCGGGCGGCGATGGAGCACTTTCCCCTGATCGCTCTCTGCTCAGCTCCCTCGCGCGACCCGCAGTAATGCCGGGAGCCGGAATATGACATCATATTCTGGCTCCAGGCATCACTCTGTGGCTTGCAAGGGAAAAAACTGGCCGGCCGCCTGCACGTCCGTCCGCCTCCCTGCCCAGCATCCCCACTGGACCCCAGGTGAAAAATCCACCCAGCTATCCAAAAGTAGGGTGGCTGGGTTGATTTCAATTTTTAAAAAAAAGTAATAATTGTGAGTGGGGGAAATGTGTGAGTGTGTGTCAGTGAATGTGAGTGTGTGTCAGCGAATGTGTGTGTGTGTGTGTTTCAGTGAGTGTGTGTGTCAGTGAATTTGAATGAGTGTGTGTGTCTGTCAGTGAGTGTGTGTCGATCAGTGAATGTGTGTGTGTGTCTGTCGGTCAGTCAGTGTGTATGCGCCGGTCAGTGAATGCGTGCGTCTGTCAGTGAGTGTGTGTCTGAGTAAGTGTATGTCTGTCTATCAGTGTATCAAATCAGTGAGTGTGTGTATATCAGAGTTTGTCAGTGTATATGAGTGTATGCATCTATCATGGAGTGTGTGCATCTGTCAGTGAGTGAGCGTCTGTCAGTCAAAGTGCGGCCTTGATAGGAAAGGGTGGGGAAAATTTCAATGGGGGGGGGGGGGTGCCCGAGCACCGTCCTGCCTAGGGCAGCAAAAATCCTAAATACACCACTGCCAGTGCCTCCTTGCCCTTGCGTGGTTTCCTGTTTCCCAGAACACTTCCTGTTTTCTGTGTGTTCCTGACTCCTGGCCTTGTTCCTGACTCCGCTGCTCTCCATTCTCCTGATTCCGCCTGCCGCTTTGATGCCTGACCCCTGCTTGCCTCCTGGACTTTGCTTTTGGTTTATTTCATTTGTTGCTATTTCTTAATCAAGGTGTTTTGCATCTTTCTGTCTCTGTCTGGTTCCTGGTCCCTAACACCACACCTCCCATGGATGTTACTCACATAGTCAACATAAAAAAATTGTTTCATTTTCAATCAGATCTAGCATTACAGTGTGTTTCATTTAGATACTTTAAAAAAAAAATACATTCTTAATTTTTGTTGTGCTTGAAAATGACAACAATTGCATATTATACACTGAGAAGATTGCAAGGAGTAAACATGCCAGGGCAAAATATGTGTGTATATACATCAGCACATTTTTTTAAGAAAAGAAAGTAGAATTTTAATTCAGTGCATCTCTATGAGGAGGTACTGATTGGATAAAACAGTGTTTGGCCCCGCCCCATCCCACCTCCTTGCCGATTTCAGCCAAACCAATGCTTTCCCACAGGGAAATTAAACATGCATTAAACACTATAGGGCCAGGAATACATGTTTGTGTTCCTGACCCTGTAGTGTTCCTTTAAAGTATGCAGACTTAACAGTAGCATATATGAGAAAGATAGTCAGCTGCACTAATTCACACAAAAGGTGAGATGTTGCCAAATACAGCAGAGCAGGACACAGTCACTAAATTGTATGTGGTTGTTCAGGCCTAGTCTTAGAAATGTAGGTGATTGGCCGTTGTCAGCAGTCGGTGTCCATGTCTAAACCCTTCCAACTTTGTCTGACCTTCACTGGTCCCAGGATTGTGCGGCATCGGTTTGCATGGTTATATCGGTCTCCTTGGCTGACATTATCAGAATTGATGTTCTCGGCCAATTGATGTTCTCGGCCAATCGCAATGCATTCCCGTAGGAAAGCATTGGATTGGCTGAGATTGTCAATTCTGATGATCTCAGCCAAGGAGGCGGGGCAAGGGCAGAGCCAAATCCGCATCTCCTATTAGAGATGCGTATAATCAGTGCATCTCTATTTGGAAAGTTCAGCATCTCCATTCACAGTGTGCAGCCACGTCTGACGAGTGGCCACTGCAGGTGATCCTAGGGAACAATGTAAACACTGCCTTTTCTCTGAAAAGACAGTGTTTACATTAAAAAGAATGCAGGGACGGAGGCGGAGCCTAACCCTTAATGGAGACGGACGCGTGAGCCCTTAGCTCTCCGACCCCGGGATTACAATCCGCGACCATCAGCGACTAAAAACAAGCATCCAACTACCGTACTCCTACCCACGGACACCCTACACCCCCCTCCACTACCTACCCCATGGGAGGCAACAGAAAAAGACGGGACACCACTCCGTCCGTGGCGACGATGTTCCGCAGCAAGAACGACGGGCGGCCATCTTTATCACAAGGCCCCACAGATTCAGGCTCCGAATCCGACGGGTACGACCCGACAGAGGGGCAAACAACACCCCTCACAAAGGCAGACCTGAGGAGTATGCTCAGGGAGACCTCGGACGACATAAAGGCCTACACCACAGCCGCACTGGAGAAGCAAATTGCAGGCCTCAAAGAGGATATGGAGGCCTTGGCTTCACGCACCAGCCGCACAGAAAAACAACTAACTGAAACACAGGCCACAACTAAAACACACTCCAGAGTGATTGAAACACTACAAGACAGGGTGACATACCTGGAAGATGGACTTGAAGACCTCAATAACAGATCACGGAGACAAAACATCAGAATCAGGGGCCTACCTGAATCAGTCCAGCCTGAGGCAATATTAACCACAGTCCACACAATCTTCCAATCCATCCTCCCGGAAGCAACAGAACAGGAGCTCTACATAGAACGCGCACACAGGGCCCTGCGCCCCCCAGCCTTCAACCTAAATGCGCCCAGGGACATCATCACCAAGCTCCTGCACTTCCCAGTGAAAGAACTACTCATGAAATCAGCGAGAGATAACCCTCCAACCTACCAGGGGCACACACTACACTTTTACCAAGACCTGGCACCGACTACCTTGAAGAAACACAGAGAACTCAAACCCCTTACGACCGCACTCACGGAGAAGGGCTGGCGATACATGTGGGGTCATCCTTTTAAGCTTCTCGTCAAAAAGGGCGACCAAACATATACCCTTCATCAAGTCTCGGACATGCAAGACTTTGCCGCCCATATCGGCATCTCACTTCGCCACCCAACACCGACCACCGACCTGCCTGCGGAGAACGGCAAACACAGCGATCTGAGACCTCGCCTGCCCAGACACCAGACCAAGCCGAGAACCTACAGTGCACCCAAAGGCCTACCCCAAACGGACACATGAACTGACCGGCACCGAAAGGTTCAACCTTGTCCAAAGGGCTCTTCCTAAATTGCCACAACTCTAAAACCTTAAGTACCAAGTTTATTATTGTTATTAATATCTGTTGCTCAGTTATCAAACTTATCACTAACTGTTGTTTATAAAAATGTTTAAAGTGTAGGATTTAGCCTAAGAGAACTGCATAACAAACATGTAACAATAGACATAGGCACTGACACCACTGGGACCCCCTTCCTACCCCTGAGCCCAGTTGCAGCCCACACACTTGAAGCTGAGCTCACCAAGCGAGAGCCAGACCCCCGAGAACTAGGTCTATAAGCCTTCCCATATCTAACCTGTAACAGAAAGCAACCCGGCAGCCTCTACACGGGCACGCTACTCCCGCCAAACAAAGCTCTATACACAATGGCACACTTCTAGGCCGGTCATGTAGACACACAATATAAGGGGGCGAACACAATCGCAAACCAAAAACCCCCTTCAGCTACATAAAACAGCCCCTACCCACAGAAGAAAGAAGGGACCATTATGGCCGGTCACCACAATATTGTTATCACTAACATACACACCGAAGGGGCATACTGAGGAGAGGAGGGCGGGACATAACACGAGAATTTAGTCAGTGAGCGGTTGATCTCACCCCTGCCCCTTACTTGCTAAGTGAGGCACGACAAAGACCCCGCCGGCTGAGCTGTAAACCCCCAAAAACTGGAAGGCTTTAGAACCCCAAGCCCGAACAATCCAACGACCCCCCCACTACTATCGCAGGCGACCTGTGAAGCATAAAGAATACACCCCCCACCACACCAACACCTCAGAGAACCAGCACAACAGGGGGACTGAATGCCGGTTAAAGTCTACGACACCAGGTTTATTATATAAGATGTAATGCACACCCAACTTAATGCACTACTGTTATGGAAATTACCGCAATTCACTGCTTTTTGTTACATATCGACCCCCAACTGTATCTGCTGCACTATACTAAATGTTCTATTGTTATGTATTTGATTACAGTTTAATGCACATTGTTACAGGTTAACTATCTGCTGTGTCCCCTACAACCTAATACGGGCCCATTGACACAGTTAACCCGATCACTGACGTCACCCACGCTCAACGACCCCCAAGACCACGACCTGACACCTGACCAACCCTTCAACGGGACCCATAACAGAGACACACCTGAATCCCCCGCCCAGACAACCCACGGATGAAGCCACTACATTCCCGCCCATCGCGACCCCAGACGAATAGCCTAGAAAAACGACCTCCGACCCATTTCAGTAAGCAGATAGGCAACCCCACATCCCCCTACCTGACCACCCCCGAAACACGCCATACAGCAAACCCACCTCAGGTGGACCAACAAGACGGTACGGAGAACCACCCCCACCACAACACAGAAAACAGCAAATCAAAATAGCTGAAGAATCCCGGGGAGGACAGCGCCTGGTACTCCAGCCGCCTTCCCCCCACGTCCTCACACAGACGAAACTCCACCGGACCTCGCTTCAACCTAAACGAAGACAGAGGCCGCGGCACACACACTCAACAAATCAGCAAACACAAGCCCACAGACGTAACTCCCTCCGCCCACAAGACACCTGGCAGCTGTCAAGTAAGACCAGGTACGTTCACCCCAGTACCCCCATTTAACCTCTAACCTCTCTCTCCCCCTCTTCCCTTCCCCCCCCTATCTCTTGATAGTCACTACCCCCCCCTCCTCCCCCCCACATACACACACACACCCACACACCCGACAAACAGAAGATGTCGGCCACTCTGACCTGCCTATCGATCAACTGCAAAGGCCTCAACAACCCCTCCAAAAGGCACCAACTCATGAGGTGGGCCAATAACACTAAGGCAGACATACTCCTACTCCAGGAAACGCATTTCACCCGAGCCAAACAGTTCCCTCTCCTGAGCCGACACTATCGGGTGAACCACTTCGCCAGCTCCCCAGCAGGCAAACAAAACGGAGTCGCCATCGTAGTACGGAAGTCATGCCCTCTCTCAGTCACTACCACCATAGCCGACCCACAGGGCAGGTACCTTACAATAGCGGGCAAAATCGGCCCACAACAATACGCGTTTACCTCAGTATATGCACCCAACTCGCCTACCAGCTCATTCTGGAACATTCTCAGAGCACACCTGGCATTATTCCCCTCCCACCATAAGATAATCGGAGGCGACTTTAATGCCACCCCATCGCCCGCGGTAGACAGAAGACGAGCCAGAACCCACTCACAACGCCGAATTCCAACGGCAAAAGCAGACAAACTCTTCGCAACCTTCCTAGACCAGACCCACCTAATAGACGCCTGGAGATCTCAACACCCCACGACACTAGATTACACCTTCTTTTCCCACCCACATCTATCACATTCCCGCATAGACCTTATTTTAATTTCCCCGGCAATGGCACCCTCACTCAAGAACACCTCCATCGGACAGATTACCTGGTCTGACCACGCGGAGACCACATTAACATTCACCATCCCAGGCACGAACCGACCATGGACATGGAGACTTAACCCCACTCTCCTCCATAATCCACAGATACGGTCCACGATATCCAAGGCCCTAACAGAATACTTTGACATAAACAAAGACTCGGTGGACTCCAAATGCACTCTATGGGCAGCCCACAAAGCGGTCCTAAGAGGGACAATAATAAACCAAGCAACTATACACAAAAGAAAACAGCTCTCACACCTAGAACAAACCTTGGCGACACTTAGAACCCTGGAGACCAAACTAAAACTCGAACCCACACCAGAATTGACGGCTAAAATCACAAAATGCCAAACCGACATAAAGGAGTACATGAAAAAAGACTCGACAAAAGCCTTACTGTGGTCCAAACAACTATTTTATGACAAGGCGAACAAAGCAGACACCCTACTAGCGAGAAAACTCAGACAACGCACAACCCAGAAACAGATAAATAAAATAGCCATGCCAAATGGGACCATAACGGAGGACCCCAATAAGATTGCAGAAGTCTTCCAAAGCTACTTCACGTCCCTATACGATCATAGCCCCGAAATACGGCAGAACCCACACACCACCAAAACACTCATTGACCACTACTTAACTGAAACCCCGCTACCGTCCCTGTCAATCGACGCGGCGCAAAAACTAGTAGAACCGATAACCCCGGAGGAACTCGCGGGCACCATGAAAACGCTCAAACCAAACAAAAGCCCAGGCCCGGACGGGTTCACAGGTCTATATTATAAAACATTCGCCCCCATACTTTCCCCCCACATATGCAACTTATTCAACGCCATCCTACAAGGCAACCCATTACCACAAGAAATGCTCCAGGCCACAGTCTGCCTCCTCCCCAAACCCAACAAAACGCACTTGGACCCAGGTCACTACAGGCCCATCTCCTTACTTAACGTGGATATCAAATTATTCACTAAACTAATAGCAGATCGGATATGCCCCTACTTACCTCAACTCATCCATCCCGACCAAGTGGGCTTTATACCCACAAGACAGGCCAGCGATAACACTAGAAGGACATACGACCTCATCTGGGCCGCAACCTCAAAACAGATTCCCACACTAATACTATCACTAGACGCGGAAAAGGCCTTTGATAGGCTACTATGGCCTTACCTATTCGCGACCCTCCAAAAGTTTGGATTCCCCACGAGCTTCCTAGAAGCCCTACAAACACTCTATGCCTCACCAAGGGCCAACCTCCTTTTACCCCTCACACAATCACCCATGTTCACTATACACAACGGAACACGCCAGGGATGTCCCTTATCCCCAATTCTATTCGCCCTATCATTGGAGCCGCTCCTGCAGAACCTCAGACAGAACGCAGCCATAAAAGGCCTCAAAATCCGTGAAGACGAATACAAGACCGCAGCCTATGCGGACGACCTGCTCATCACCATCACCGACCCAATAGTCTCCCTGCCGCTACTGATCCAAGCCCTAGAGCAGTACGCCACAATATCCGGTTACAAACTCAACATAGACAAAACCGAAGCCTTACCCATACACATTGACCCCCCCACATTGGAGCACCTACAGAAGGCTTATCCCTTCAAAATAAACTCCAACCAAATACAATACCTGGGCGTCACCTTAACAACAGACCTTACCCAAATCTACTCCAAGAACTACACCCCAATCATACAAAAAATCACACACGACCTAGCCAGATGGCAGAACATGTCAATATCTTGGCTCGGCAGACTGGCTTCAGTAAAGATGAACCTTATGCCCAGACTACTTTATTTGTTTCAAACCCTCCCAATCCCTCTACACACCCCAGACTTTAAACAGCTACAATCACGAATAGACAAGTTCATATGGTCCAATCGACGTATACGTATAAAGAGGCAGACCCTATACGTCCCGAATAGGGCGGGAGGCCTCGGCCTCCCCCACCTTATTCATTACTACCAAGCAGCACAGATAGCACAAGCTCAAAATCTGCACGCCCCCTACGGAGTCAAACAATGGGTGGATCTCGAGCACGACATGTTCGGCAGAGACCACCCATCCCTGTATATATGGCTCCCAAAACAAGCCAGACCTCCCACACCAAGAACTACCCCAGCACTGATCAATACAATCAAAATTTGGGACAAAGTCACACATAAAAGTGGCTTAACCACCTCCCTATCCCCTCTCACACCAATACTCCGCAACACAAAATTTCCCCCAGGCATGTCACCTAAAGACTTCACGCGCTACGAGGACAACAACCTCACACGCCTGTACCACTTCTTTCAGGGCCAACATATCACCCCATTCCCCGATCTGCAGCAAACGACACCGTTCCGGACATTTGACCTGTTTAGATATATACAGATCAAAAGCTTCCTCGCACAACCAGAATACACAAAGGCGGGCACAACGGCACTTACTTCCTTTGAGAAACAATGCATGCAAGCCCCAACTCAGAAGGGGCAAATCTCAGCACTTTACACCCGTATTATTCAAAATGTCCGGGGCGGAGCTCTCACATACGTGTCGGCTTGGGAGAGGGACTTAGGCCCAGCAGAAGACCCCACCGACTGGGTGGAAATCTGGGAGGCCATAGCAACGGTCTCCATCTGCGTAAATCACAAAGAACAGGCCTATAAAACCCTCATGAGATGGTACACCACCCCCCTTAAACTAAAACAGATGGGCAGGTCAGACACCGACTTGTGCTGGAAGGGATGCGGCCACAAGGGAACCTACCTCCACCAGTGGTGGGAATGCCCCCCGATCAAACAAGTCTGGCAACAGGTTGCAACCATGGTCTCTAGAATCCTGCACACAGACATCCCACTAAACCCGTGGATCTGGCTGCTATCAAAACCACACGCTGATATGCCTAGAGCCCAAAACAAAATGATAGCAAAGATCGCATTAGCAGCCAGACGGGCGATAGCCGAAAAATGGGGCAGCAACGAAATACCGACCATGGAAGCAATTAAACGAAAAATAACAGACACAGTTAAAATGGATGAATTATCCGCATTACTTCACGATAATACCAAACACTACCACAAAATCTGGGACCCATGGTTATACGAATACCCGAACATCATCGGCACACACTGAATAAAAACCATACACCCAACACACCCCGAACCAAGACACACTATATCGCCCAACAGGACACCCTACCACCCCAACAACTCCCCCCCTCTTCCGTCAACACGCTCCCTATTCTCCCCCTCTCATCCCAATCATCCCCTCCTAAACTTACAAGGCCATCCGACGCCAATACCACGCAAAACCTACCAAACCCCACACACCCAAGACCAACGACAACAAGAAAACCTGATACCACAAACAACTCACCGACGCCAACGACAAAAGGGAAAATCCCAATAGCAAACCAAAGAAACCACATGTAGACCCCTACGCCCCACCATAACCCCCCACACTAAACCCCAAAAGCCAAGACCTGACAAGCTCGGCCCAAACCTCAACAACCGACACCCACAACACAGAGGTACTGAACAAACGGAATACATGACGAGATCAATGTACAGACATACCTCTAGATACAAGCGACACACCGTCAAGATAGGGCACCCTTCCCCCCACCCCTTTTACTTCTGTACCCCATACCAAACCTTAGCAGAAACAGGATTGCAAGCTAATAGGAAAACGACAGACTAAAACAGTCACGCACAATTACTAAAGATGTTTTGGCAGAATTCCCACTTGCATGTGGACAGCCAACGCATAGCTTATGAAACTTGATGATGCCGCAAATCTGTACTGTTAACTAATCCCCTCTACTCTCTTTCTGTACCCCTACCCTGAAAAAATATATATCAAAAACTCAAAAATAAAGAATTGAAAAAAAAAAAAAAAAGAATGCAGGGACATACATGGTGGCCCGTAAATCCCTACACATCCATATATCTTATGTATCCAGTGTATCTGTGTGCTGGTTGGGTAGAGACTTATGGGACACCCTGTACCATAAGCTGTAGTTGTTCTGTGACTTTAGTATCCCTTTAAGCTTGGTCCAGTGGCTTTCGTAACCTGCTTATCCAGTTTTATAATAGTTTGGTAATTTAATAAAATACTGCAATTTTTTACTGCATAATAAATTCTGTGCAAGATATATTACACAAGTGCAACTAAAACTGAAATATAATTTTCTTCTAATTATGCCAAAACAATGCAGTCATTTGTGTTTACATGACTCCACTATTTACACCCAAATGTTTGCTAACAGTACTAAATAATTGCACTTGCATCAGGAATTCCTTCTGTTGTAGCAAATATCATGTTCATGGCTGTACAAATGCTTTACTGTTTGCTGAATCTTCATCACTTCTATCTGCTTAGATATGTGTCATTCAATACTGCAAGACCCTGTGCAATGGATTTACTTTTGTATCTTATATATTTATTTTAAATAGTCTTTCTGTTAATCTTCTTTGATTGCTTTAACTCTAGTGGTAGCTCTAAGAATTGTTGAACGTCATTTACAATATAAATACTCTTGAGTGGACTGCGTGCAGAGATTTATTCCCTCTTCAGTGAGTTGTGGCAATTTGAGAACTGCTAAATGTAATTCTTTAATAGCCTAGCAATGTAATTCTTTAATAGCCAAATTGAAAAGTTAATCCAAATACGCTGTATTACAGATTTTAGCTGAAATGGGATATCTCTGTCACAAAATGCATATGTTGTAATGCATTTGAATAGTGCAGTAAAAACAACAAATAAACAATGACTGCTTTACCCCCCTTTTTGCACAGCACAATCTTCCTTGTTGGTGCTTAGGGGTGTCCAATCAAATGTTTCTTATAAAGAAGCATTGTGGACTTAAGGAACTGAATCAATCCTATATCATGAACACATGCTCAAAAACAGTTTAGAAAATATACTCGTAACACATTTGGAAGCTATGAAGCATACAGTAACATAGATATAAGCAGTCATTATTAAATAATAAATACTGCATATTTTAAAAAGTATATGATAAATAAAACAAAATACAGTAACTGTGTAGCATAAGGGTGTCCCCAAAAGGTCCTTCTCTGATGCTAGTGTATTTACAGGCTCTGATGGTTTCCTCAGTCTTTTTTGTGAGATTATCTCACACAGGAGGCTGCTGGCACAGAGCAATGCTAAAGCCCGGCAGCTGCAGGCAAATAACAGTGCTGTGCGCACTTTACAGCACTGAGCAGAGAGAAAAAAACAGACAACTCCACCCATCCCCTGCAAGTACTGATGCTGAAAATAAGAAAAGGAGAAATGCATATCTTATCAGGAAGTGTATTGGGGAGACTGTGTGTGTGACAGCCAGGAAATATATTTTTAGGGCAGCAGAAATATGTTGTTATGAGAATGGCAGAGAATTGAGTAGTGAGATTGGCATAATGTATTCTCCAAATGCTCTTTGTTGTGTAACTAAGCTAAGTGGCTTTGGTTCTTAGACTGACCCTTTAAAATTTAGCAAATTGGTTGTAAAAACTTCAGATTCATAAAAAATTGTGCATCAGTCCCTTTGTCGGTAACTGTATACTTTGTCCTAACCTTTTTCCCAAGAAAACCTTACACATTATGTTCACATTATGACATAGATTGCATGGTTTTGGAGCCTAAGCTACTATAAGTTGAAGTACAGCTTGAAAATATATAGAAAGATTTATTGATGAACACAAGAAAAAATGTGTCATAACATGAAAAGCCTGATTCCAAATATGAAAGCAGGAAAATACATCTTCCAGGTCAGTCAGTTTCTGTGGCTGTAAATTACAGCCGGGATCTGAAGTAGACTATGAAAAATGAGCTGCAGAGCTGAGCCATAAGGTGGAATCACATATTGGTGATTTTAGCTGGGGAAAGCATCTCTACAGGAATTATATACTGACCTCCAGGCAAGCAGAAAATGTAAGAAAAATGGAGAAAAAGAAACACTCAAAAAGCAAACTGACACTTTGCTAAACAACACATCTGGCTTTATACATATTTTAATGTTTGGGGTTTTTTTTTTTCCCCACTCAGATCACTATATTTAATATATTGCGGTGTGTTATTTAGTTAGGCTTTCCTGCAAGTTTGGTTAACAATCTTTTTAGTATCTAGAAGCCAGGAAGTCATATAATATTGTAGCAGACCATTGGTGTTGCTAGGTGTGGGCTTTGTGGTCATACGGTTAAAAACACTTATGGGATGTCTGAGGTTACGAGCATATCTGTGGTAACATAGGAGTCCAGATGTTCGCAAAGAGGCTGAAAGATCCCTTCTTCCTATACTTCGCCGGCTCGAAGTGGAGTCAGGGTATGATAGAATGAGATGATGGTAGTGAGTTGCCGCGTGCGTTCCACCGGTATACCGCTCCTGCGTTCCACTGCTGTTCTCCTTAGACCGCTCCTGTGTTCCACTGGTGTTCTCCTCGGACCAGTCAGTGTTCGGTGATTCTCCTGTCAATTGCCTTATGCGTTTCGTGACTATCCACATCACTTCATCAGAGACTTGATGGTTGATCGGTCTCTATGGATTTAAATAGCCGGCTGAATCTCACGGCTTTTAACACTTTGTATCTCCGTTCAACATTAGGGGTTGGAGACCGCATAGGACATCATAAAACATTATTGAAGCAGTAATAGTAGTGCCAACAACTGGCTAAAAAGTTCTAAATAAGAAAATTAACTATGATACTGGAAAGATAATATAAGGATGAATACATAAATTTAAAAAAAGTGTATGTAAACTCAAAATTAGATATCAAGGAAAATAAATAAACATCAAGATAATAAAAGGAAATGAATAAAAATGAAAAAGAGAATCAGTTGTATCAGATACATAAAAATAAATAAAAAAGATACATAAAAATGCATAAAATTTGCATAACATTTATACAATGAATCAACAATAAGGTCATTCATAACTATCCTAAACACTAGACATTCAGGTGAATACATACAAAAAAAAGAGAGAGAAAGAACTTAAAGTGTCTATATGAATAAACTGGTAGGGAGACTTATAGTACTATAGAGAAAAAGGGAAAAAGAGATTTAGCTTAGGGTGGTGAATATGAATAAGAGGCTGCAGGGACTAACAACTTAAATGGGACAAATATAACAAAGTGGTGAGCAATATCACAAAGGTGTAATGACTATAGATACTGGGGACGAATAGGTGTTAGTTAGAACACCTAATGCGTCTGCATGAATTATACACTTTCAACACTTCCAACAGCAAGTAAACAGGGAGTGTTAGTAATGGAGGCAGAGAGTGGCACCCATCGGACCTCCGGTAAAAAGACAAACCGTTCAAAAATAGTATGACTCCTTACAATGTGGGAGCTCAAAAGCTCTTCTGGCATCATAACCACTACAGTGAGTCTTCCTTTAATGCCTAAATATTTTGTAAAGATAAAACATTAATTGGCACTATTTCCACTGCCTGGATGCCACCATCTTCTGTCAGGAGTTGTAGTGGTTATATTGCTTAGGAAGCCTTTTTACGTTTTTCGTTTTTTTTCTTCTTTGTAATACAATTGACTTAATGTAGTCAAGGTTTTCTTAACAATTTTGTCATTGTCTGTCATTCATTGTAGGTACAGACCGAAGTTCCTGGGTCCCCCATCTTTGTAATGAGACTGGCTAAGCAATCCAGACACTTGGAAGTGCAGATTCTAGCTGATCAGTATGGCAACGCCATCTCCCTTTTTGGAC
The DNA here is from genome assembly GCF_036172605.1 of Pelobates fuscus. NCBI lineage: Eukaryota > Metazoa > Chordata > Amphibia > Anura > Pelobatidae > Pelobates > Pelobates fuscus. Next base: position 173,607,196 of record NC_086317.1, read on the forward strand.
GTGACTGTTCTGTTCAGCGACGTCACCAGAAAATTATCGAAGAAGCCCCTGCATCTATTGCTACAGCCTCAGTGTTTGAACAAATGGAGCAGGTAACAACAGTGATAAACTCCCATGTCTATGGTATTCTTTCAAATGGTTACTACTTACATTGAAGACAGTTTTAAATTATTGATACTTATCATTCTAGAAAATATAAAGTCAAATATGATAATAAAGGCAATGTTACCACAACAGTAGATGAAAGACATATATCATTCTAATGTTAACAAGACCCAGACGAGAGGCCGGCTTACTCCACAGACTGCAGGCTGCAGGTTCCAGATCCTGTCCCACCCCTCCTGGCCCAAGGGGGCGTGGCTTGAACGCTGATGGCGCCGGCCGCTTGATTTCGGAGCTCCGACCCGCGCAGCGATAATAAGGGCACAATCCGAAGCACAGACTCTCCAAATGGGGCGCACCAAACGCCCAGACGCTCCACAGACACCCAGGGGACAGTTACCCGCTTCACAGAGCGGACCGCTGGACGGATACCTCCGCACTCCGTTGCGACCGTCCCAAGCTGACCAAGGCCCCAAGATGGCGGACGGGCCGACCACGCCACCGGAGGGTGAGACCCTCTCACTAGCAGACATCAGGGCGGACATAAGAGCCCTGACTACTCTGACTGCCAGCATGGTCACTAAAGCAGACCTAAAGGCCTCATCAGATACCTTACATGAGGCTATTCGTGCCGAGGTCGCAACACTGGGGAATGAACTAGCAGCACAGGGCACCCGTATACAGGCCCTGGAAACAGCGGAGGAAACGATGTCCGGACGCATTGAAGCAAACAACCTGGCTATAAGCAGACAAGGTACCATCCTATTGCACCTTAGGAGACAGGCGGAAGACCTGGACAACAGGGGCCGCAGGTCTATCATCAGGGTACGTAACCTCCCTGAACCACGCAACGAAGAAAACGTGGAAGCCACTCTCACTGCCCTATTCAGGGAAATTTTGGGCCCTGACTCCCCGCCGACCTTCCAATTCGACAGGGCACACAGAGCACTCCGACCCCGCAATGCAGACAACTCGCCCAGAGATATAATTTGCTGCCTACACGAATTTAAGGTGAAAGATCTCATAATGTCAAAAGCAAGAACCAGACAAACATGGCTATTTCAAGGAGCCGAAGTCGCACTCTACCAGGACCTCTCACCCCTCACACTAGAAGCCCACAGAGCTCTACGACCTGTTACGCAATTGCTCAGAAGTAGAAATATACCATATAAATGGGGATTCCCCTTTAGCTTGCTAGCTCGCCATGACAACGAATGGGTACCTGTGAGGTGGCCAGACGAGGTCCCCGTGTTCCTGAGGAGACTAGGCCTACCACCGACCGAAGTTGCGGACTGGATACTGGGACCCCTAGAACAGCGACCAGGTCCCGCCGCTCAGAGAGCCGCTAGGAGACGCAGAGAGGACTCACCACGCAGATCCCCAGCACACAGGCCGCGCAACCCGGCCCCGCATGCTGAGGACTAGCCGGGCGGTCTAGCTTGACAGGTGTGTCTCTCCCCTCCCTGCCCGATGAACCGGGGTTGATGCCGCACCCGATTACGGGACCCAGTTGACATTCCTCGCCCAGAAACAGATAAGTACTCTCCACCACCCCCATTTTGGGCCGCACACTGACTGTTAATTTTCTGCGATAGACATACACTCGTCCCTCCCGGGACCTAGCCCACCGCGAGGTATGGCCTCCACTGGTAGCATGCACCACACCCATAGTTGCAGCTACGACAATGGTGACACCACACACTGTATAGCCGTGGATGAGCACTTTCCACCACCCATAATGAGTCGTATACCAACTGCCACCCTCACACTCGTGAAAGTGACTCATCCCCTCCGGGGACTCTCTCCACCATGGGGCATAGCTTTTGATGGACACACACACACTAAGGAACATTGTAATGCCATGTGGATACTTTGGGTGGGGGGACTGGGGATTCCCGCATGGGGGCGGGGCACTGAGCTGAGTGGGGGGTGTTCTTCAGGGACCCTAACTATTTCAGCTTTGCCACAGTAAAGCAGAAGATTTACGGTGGGCCACACATACTGATGGCTGTATCAACGGTTTGCACAAGAACCATGACATCGTTGGGTGGGGGCACATGTTGGGAGGGGTGGGGCCCTACTATAATGGGAACAAAAGTGTAAATTGTCATGCCGATTATGTTGAATTGTTTGGTTCACAATACTGATCGTTATAATTTGCCCTATATATATGCATGATTCTTCGCCAGACGGGCGACCGGGGTTGTTTGACTGGGCTGGGTGGGGGGTGAGGGGGGGGTTATTGTTATTTATATTCATGTTTATGTACCTTGGTTCATATATTTCTGTTGCTCACAATGTTGCACTGCGGGAAGGTAAACCATGCCCCCCCCCGATACCCCTCTGCCCCCCGACTGACAGGCTCCCTACTTTATCTGTATACTTAGATGACCCCTCCAGCTAACACGCCGAAAGCCCGTACTACGGGGGACAGGGGGACCACACTGGGGCGAGACACACCTGACGGACAACTCAGACCCAAAATGGAGAGTACGCATAGGCGCCAGACCCGATCGCTATGTGCACACCTACTGACTCAGGCTAAGCGGAATAGGAACCCGACCCAACCCATACGGAACACACACACTTGACCGTCGCCACTAGGCGAGAGCCACGACCCGACCTAGACCCGAGTACACCAAGACTACTGGGGGATCCGCGCTTGCTGCCACTCCGGTATTCACCGTGTAGTGGTACAGCGTAGGCCGCCCACCCAGTTACAAGGGACTCTGCCTAACGAAGGCAGTACTGACCCCACACGTTGGGATACTCTGGGGTGAATACCCTCACTCCTTAACACACACTAGGATACTAACACACAGAGAGCATTGTAGTTTCTGGTAGAGAACCGACACACACACCTTCGCCTCACACCCTCCCCTCCTGGGCCCCCAGGCGACCGCTACCCCCCCCCCCCCCGTGAACACCACTCCCCCCCCCCCCTCCCCCCTGGCCCGTGCATTGGCGGATCGAGGTCGACACCCCCCCCCCCCCTCCCACGATGGCCTACTCCCCATCACCCTTAACCGTTCTCACGCAGAACTGCAGGGGACTCAATGCCCCGGAAAAGAGGTCCCATCTTTTGAAGACCCTCAGGAGCCAACGCATCTCCATCGCGCTCTTACAGGAAACCCACCTAAGAGCGGCGACGAATCCCCTACTCAGGAGCAGGTACTACCCGAACAACTTTTACAGCAACCACCCCTCCACGAGAAAGGCAGGCACAGCTATACTGATCGCGGCCGATCTTCAATTCACGGTCTCCGACCAGATAGCGGATGCCGACGGTAGATTTCTGTTCGTGAAAGGGGAGATAACAGGGAAAAAATACACGCTCGCGAACATCTACGCTCCGAATGCAGGACAGGCGAGCTTTATTCGCAGGACACTCTTGAAGCTAACCAAATTTGTAGAGGGAGTCCTGATCCTAGGGGGGGACTTCAATGTCCCGCTGGACCCCCTAATTGACACATCCACGGGACGGAGCAGTGTGCCTAGCTCGACGATCAGGACCATCCTGAAAGCCCTCAGAGACCTTCGACTCATGGACGCGTGGCGAGCACTACACCCGATGGAGAGGGACTTCACGTATTACTCCACGCTGCACCGTCGATACTCCAGAATCGACTATATCTGCGTACAGCAGGAAGGACTGACCTACCTGAGGTCAGCTGCCATCCAAACTACTCCATGGTCAGATCACAGTGCAGTAAAAGTGGAGATGGAGTCACCCTTATACCGCCCGACAAAAAGGACATGGAGACTAAACGATGCCTTGCTCTTAGACGAACCGACGAGACTGCAAATTGCGGGGCACATCCGTCAATTCTTTGAGGAGAACGCAACCGAGGAATTAACGGACCTGACGATATGGGAAGCGCACAAGAGTGTCCTCAGAGGTCACCTAATCCGAATAGCAGCACGGAAGAAAAGGGAAGAGGGACAACAGATACACGCCCTTACCGAACAGATAGCGGCCTTAGAGCAAAGCCACAAAAGATCTCCACAGGATCAAACTTATAAAGATCTTGTCACACATAGAAGAAAACTAACTGACATCCTAGAACGCAAATATACGAGACAGTTACAACGCTCCAAAGTTTTCTTCTACAGGCATGCAAACAAAGGAGGTAAACTGCTGGCCCAAATGCTAAGAGGCCCACAAAATCGAGCCCAAGTCCACTCTGCGCACCAGACAAGGAGTACTGACGCAATTCCCCGAGGCTATCGCAAAGGAATTTGAGATCTTCTATACAAACCTCTATAACTTGGACAACTCACCCGAGGGCCCCGCTGCTTCCAGCAAACTAAGGACTACCATAGAATACCTGAAGGACTTCAACCCTGATGCACTCACCCCCGAGGAAGCTGAATCACTCGACGCACCGGTCACCGAAGAAGAGGTCAAACTCGCCCTCAAGGTGGCCAAGAATGGTAAAGCGCCAGGCCCGGATGGCTTTCCAGTGGAATATTATAAGAAATTCGGGGAGGAATTGGTCCCGAAGCTGGTCGACGCCTTGAACAGCCTCCGGGAGGGCGCATCCTTTCACAAGGGGTCCCTGGCAGCAACGATAACGGTGATCCCGAAACCGGGAAAAAACCCGGAACAGGTCGGCAACTATCGCCCGATCTCGCTTATCAATGCTGACATCAAACTCTTCTCTAAAGTCCTATCCTCTCGACTACGACAGCACGTGCCGCGACTGGTCCACCCGGACCAAACGGGATTCATCCCAGGCCGGGAAGCCAGAGATAGCACCCTCCGGCTCTTCGTGGTCCAACATACGGCGAAACTCTATCGGAAGAAGCTACTTCTGCTATCTACAGATGCAGAGAAAGCTTTCGATAGAGTAGACTGGAGTTTCATGATGGAGACACTAAGGAGAACAGGCATTGGTGACCAAATGAGACACTGGATCGGGACGCTATACCACCGGCCGAACGCTAAAGTTCGAGTGAATGGGGCACTCACGGAGAGCTTTCACATAAGAAACGGGACCAGACAAGGCTGCCCACTCTCACCGCTTCTCTTTGCCCTCACCTTGGAACCGCTCTTGGACAAAATACGTAAAAACCCCAGAATTCTTGGCCTTAGATGTGGGACGCAGGAACACAAGGTCGCTGCGTATGCAGACGACATGATGTTTTTCCTGGCTGAACCCCTTGAATCAATCCCTCACCTTCTGGAGGAATTTCAGACGTACGGAGCTATATCAGGGCTCAAACTTAATATGTCCAAGTGCGAGATCCTAAATGTGACGGTGCCGGAGGAGGAATGTGGGCAACTAAAACAACAATTCCCGTTCCACTGGTGCGCAGATAGTATGCAATACCTGGGACTTCAGGTTACCCCCGCAGCGAAAGATCTATACGCACGCAACTACACGCCCCTCCTGTACACTATATTGAAGGACCTTGGGAGATGGAACTACAACCACATCTCCTGGCAGGGGCGAATCGCAGTGGTGAAGATGAATATCCTCCCCAGGATACTCTACATCTTCCACACGCTCCCAAGCCCCCAAACCTTCTTTAAAACGCTCCGGTCAGCGATACTCAAATACATATGGAAAGGGGATAGAGCCAGGATAGCTCACAGTAGGCTGAGCCTTCCCAAGTCGTGGGGGGGACTCGCCCTGCCCGACTTCAACACATACCACCAAGCAACGGTGCTGCAACGTATTAGGGAACTCCATGTAGCCACCCCTCAGAAACGATGGACCACACTATGTAGAGACCTCACCCATAACAGGCTGCCTCAATACATCTGGCACGACGGACGCGATGCCACAACACCGAAGGACGATGAATCCCCCATCACCCATATGCTCCAACCATGGAACAGACTGAGGAGGACACCCTACATCTCCCCCACCCCCAGCCCACTGATCCCCATTACCCATAACTCACATATAGGAGATAACCTCCCGCCATCAGCGTGGCCGTTGGAGGCCCATAACGGCTACATCCCGCTGCAACTGGCGCTAACAGAGTCTGGCTTGAGAACCATGCGAGATCTATCGACCGAACGGGATACCACTCCACTACACCAATTCCATTATGCGCAACTCAGGCACTTCTACCATAATCTCCCGAACAGAATCAAACTACACAGAGACCTAACCTGGTTTGAAAACCTCTGCCTCCTGACGCCTGAAACGGACGGCTCGGTCTCGGTTATATACCAAAAACTGATCACGGGTGGAAAAGACATAAACGATCTGTTCAAAAGGCAATGGGAGGATCTGCTGGACACTTCATTCTCGGAAGATCAATGGGCACAGATCCTACTGCGGCAGCACAAGAGCTCATCCAACACAGCCTACCAAGAAATGAACTATAAGTTACTATCCCATTGGTACCGTACGCCATCCCTCCTCCATCGAATTAACCCAAACATACCGGACACCTGCTGGAGATGCGAATCAGGAGTGGGAACCATAAAACATATCTGGTGGGACTGTACTGAGATCAGGCCGTTCTGGAACGAACTCGAAATGGAGATACGTGAAATTCTGGGAGAACCTGCAACCCTGACGGCGTGTCTAACACTATTACACCACACGGAGAGCTCACTGTCGACTTATAAGAGATCGATCCTCAGACACCTGCTGAATGCGGCTAAAGCCCTGATACCGCTGCTGTGGAAAACACGGACCCGTCCGACCATCGGACAATGGAGACTCAAGGTAGAGGATATCCACAGAGCTGAATCTACAATAGCCTGCCTGATGGGGAGACAGGAGAAACACGCAGAACAATGGGCGCCATGGTATCTATACTGCTCATAGGCCCTGACTATCACCTGGTTGGGGGACCGATCTGCCGATCTGCCGATGGGGGGGTACAGATACGCCCAGGATCGCCGGATACAGCCCCCCGGGTCGCATCCAGAACCCCTGACACCTACTGCTGAAGTCGCACTGGGGGCCTAGGGGGGTTCACGCCCAACATACCTTTCACAAGGGTAACTAAATAAAACCCCAACACTGACAGCAGGGACATATCAGGGCCCCTGGGCGGAGACCGGGAGACGAAGTTCCTAGCCACCAAAGCGAACACCACTCAGGCGCACTCCCACTCCCACGATCCCATCCCTGCTCCTGAGACCTTTATAATGAAGGGCCCCACTAGCTTGCGAAACATACATCCTGCCTCACCAGGCATAACATCAGCCCCATGATTACTCACATACCTACATAGCTGTATGTCACAGGTGTGCACTAGAGATCAGGAAGAGGACTAGACACCCGAGACAGACCCAAACCTACCCCCCCACCCCTTCCTTTCCCACCCCCCCCCCCCCACTTGTGGGGGCTAGGATGCCCGCCTACCCTGATAATCGAACGAAGAGGGGATACCTAGTGGAGGGTGAAGACGCCCCACAAGACTTACCGCTCCTCAGACACGACACCACACACACTGACTATCATAACTGGCGACAACGCCATACAAGACACCAAGCTCATCATATCACCTATGCTGACACCGACAAGCATACACGTTTAAACTAATGCTTAGACATTGAATTTGCTATTGAAATACTCTTTCCCAATGCCACGATTCTCATACTGTAGCTATGTTGACCCATACTCGTGGGGACCCACGGGTCCCGTAGTCTACTGAAAATTATGTTGTTCTTAACTGTTAATGTATATGTATTAGGATAGACTGGTTCTTATGCACACCAGGAACAAACGAAGCAAAATGGACATTCTCACGTTCTATTCACTCATAAGCCTTTCTGACGTGGATCTGCGTATCCTTCATCCCTATTGCTGATATGACGTACTTGGAGACCTGCGAGTCCCACCGCTACAATGTTTGATAAACATGCTTGTTCCTTTATTTTGTCAACTGAACACAATAAAAAGTAACTTTACAAAAAAAAAAACAAGACCCAGACCCTAGGCAGATATTTCTCTCTTTTAGATTTGTGTTACAAAAAGTGGTTCGGTGCCTTTGCTATAGAAAAGTATATAGATGTTTTAAAAAAAAAAAAAGAAAAACTTTTTCTGCCTTCAGATATGGTGCTTCACAGCATCAGACTATTCATAACAGTTGTGTAATCAAGCAATACTTAAATTCAAGCACGCTTGCATTGTCAAAGTTTGAGATAAAACATTTTTAAACTGTGAGCAAAAAAAACGCCTTTGTGTTTAGGTCCCATCCCACTATACAATCAGCCTTGGATGGACTGGATGGACTGATTGTATGTTTCTATATCATAAAAGTATGCTGCAGGTGCTGTTTTTTGCTTGTAAAAATCTATTTCTGAGAGTCATGTCACTTTGAGAATAACTATAGTTTGAAAAAACAATGGGGAAAGAAACAAGTCACTGCAAACATCAAAAAGTTTTTACTCTTTTCCACCATAGTACTGGCAGTTAAAATAAATACATAAAAGATATCCTACAGTCCAAGAGGCTCCAGGATTTATGCAATATTTGTGCAGCGTGGTGGAAGGCGAGATAATCCAAGTTGGTGCATAGCTAACCTTCTCTCCCCCTACTTCCATTCCCTGGCATGTGGGGTGAAGGGTGATATTATTAAAGGGTTATGCCTATGCCCATTATCCCAGTAGTAACAGGCTCAGGGAATGATGCTTACCTTTGTCCTAATAGTATTAATAAAAGTAAGGGACTAAACCTCCAAGCCTATAATTATATTGCCTCCCACCTCTCCCGCACACAATGTGGAGAAATAGAGGGCATTCTCTCTGGGCCCCCTGTTAATATTGGTGTCCAGATGGCCACATATGATTTCTATTTCTTCATTTAAATATTTCATTATTTATATTTAAAATACTTTTTTATGTTTATTTAAAAATTTATGTATATTTTGTTTTAAATCACCAATCCATAATACTTATATAATATATATATATATATATATATATATATATATATATATAAAAACCAAATAATCTTGCACTCCACCTGATCCGTAGTCCAATGCCTGGTGCTTGTCAGCCAAAATACAACGAAAGATTCAAAGATAGCACTCCAGGGACTTGATAAAATGTAACTTTTATTTTTCTCACTAAAACATCAAAGGTGTCAACGTTTCAGCTTGATCCCCTCAAGCTTTCGTCAGGACATACTGTGCAGACAAATAAACCCACATATATACCATACAGATAATGATAACTCACCACACTTGTGAAGCCTCTGACTCCATGGACGCCCGGACCGGGACTGCCGCGGGCTACCCGACGTACGTCTGCAGCCGCACGGCGTCACGCTCAATGACGCGGCCAAGGGTCATCACCATGGTGACATATATCAACAATTATAAAAGAGCAACCATACACATAAATCGTGCAATTAAAAGTATTCAACTAAACTATTTTACGCTAGGGGAATCAATTACTTAAGCATTAGTCACACTGGCAGCATAGAATAGTAACTACTGCAATGAATATCATTCATAATGTATAAACTGGACTCATAGAAAGCAGGGCTGAAAACCAACAGGAATGCTAGTGACTCTGAGAAAGTTCAGACAAAACTAATCAAAAACATCTTTAAACATATATATATATAAAAATATAATAATTATTTTAAAAAAATAAATAAATATATATATATATTTATTTATTTTTTCTCCTTCAGTGTGACATAAGCTTTCAAAGGTTTTCACCAATTGGTATTTGATCTCTAAAAACCTATTTACTTGTGTTCTTGTGAACATGCATATTCATATCCCTATCTGGTAAACCTTAAAAGAGTGATTTCTACTGTAATGGCTACATTGATTGACATAGGAAATGTAGTCCACAAACATCTCAGTGTCAAGGTCACATGGAAATATTGGGGTTTATCTACTCACTGGTAAGCTCAGATCAATTAAGAACCTTCTAGACCAGGGGTAGGCAACCTTTAGCACTCCAGATGTTTTGGACTACATCTCCTCTGATGCTTTGCCATTATTATAGCTGTAAGCGCATTATGAGAGAAGCGCTGTGGAATATGTGCGCTTTATAAATACCAGTAATAAATAAATAGATATAGTCCATAACATCTGGAGTGCCAAAGGTTGACTACCCCTGCTCTAGACCAGGGGTCCCCAACCCAGTCCTCAAGTACCCCCTGCCAGTCCAGGATTTAGGGATTACCCTTTTGTGTCTAAAGTCTTTTCTTTCTTCTTCTAAAAACACCTTAGACATAATTGCTCTAGACTGATATACAGGAGTTAAAACAGCTCTCCTATTCCTTTCCTCTCGACCTGTGATATTTCCAAATTCCTCGATTTCTGTTTTATGTATTTCAAGAAAGCTCTCAACTCATCAGAACTTGCTGTTTATTATATTAGTCCATACACCATTATGAAAAACATGTTTCAGCTACCTTATGAAAAAAAAAAGAAACCATGATTTATTTTCATTAAGTTGGATAATGCCTTATGACCTGTGTGCAGACCGCATTCTCTGTTTAAATAGTTTAACTTTACTTTTTGTTTGCTACAGTGTGCTGTAAAACTGGCAAAGATGGTTGGATACGTGAGTGCTGGTACAGTGGAGTATCTTTACAGTCAGGATGGCAGTTTTTACTTCTTAGAATTAAATCCCAGGCTTCAGGTAGAACATCCCTGCACAGAGATGGTCGCTGACATAAATCTCCCCTCAGCACAGCTCCAGGTAATGAAATTAAAGCCTGTCTTCATCTAGTGAGCAATATTTGTAATCGCTTGATACATCCAAGTTCTTTCTTAAAACTATGCAATATGCACTTCATTGATGAATCACATGTCGTCACAATTTCTATTTAATGATAGGGGGTTGTTATGAATAAATTATATCAACAATTTCAACAGAATTCTATATTATAGAATCAGGTAGATTGGGGTTTAGTGTCAGTCATACAACTTTGTACATTTCAAATCAGACAAGATGAGCTCAAAGCCAGCATATACTTCATAAATCATTAATGTGTGTTTTTATTCATCTACTGTTTTTTTCCCCTCAATTCTTTTTTTTTCTTTTCTTTATTTTCTTCTCTTTGTTGGCTCACTAATGTACATAATAAAATTTACATTTTGAGATTTTGGAGACAGTCTTAATCTGTCTATTTTGTAGCTGTGTATTTAGCTTGTTCACTCAAAATAAAACATCTAGATCACAGTGTACACAGTGTAAATTGTGCGGTTTTAAAATGCACTTGGAATCTAAATAACAAGAACAAAGAGTACTTTCAAATATCTAGTATACAGAGTACTGCTGTTCTCCGACTGAGCACTCTGCTTCAAACTGCATGTATACCAGTAGAAGATCAAGTGGGCAACAATACGTGACAGTCAGCAAAAGTTACCCCATTACTCTGGGTTTAATCACTAAACAATGAATTGTTGAGGAAGTGAAGGTGATTTAGCTAAAATAAAGTAACACTAAGGTCAACGTGTATTTTATTTATTGATTATGCTTCTGCCATAGATCGCAATGGGTATTCCGCTACACCGAATTAAAGATATTCGTATGCTTTATGGGGTTCCAGCATGGGGAGATACACCCATTGACTTTGACAACTCTTATAATGCCCCCTGCCCCAGAGGGCACGTTATTGCCGCTCGCATTACAAGTGAAAATCCGGATGAGGTAATGTTCAAATTTGATAATGTTGCTTAAACACTATAGTATATTTCTTTCGAAAATGTATACATTTATGGCATAGGCTGCCTGAGCAGACATGCTATGTGCTTGAGGAAAGGTAAAGAAGAATATATAGAACAAGATGGTGTATTTGTAAACTAAATAAAAAGTGGTACATGTGATATTGAAAATGTTTTATTAGGGTAAATATTTTCTCTTAGTCACAAATGAAGCATAAAAAAAGAAAACAGTGTGTATTGTGTTAATTAAAATAGTGAACATAAACAAAAAAAGTGGTAAGTCACAATATGGCGAGCCAAATATATTTGGCTCAAAAGGAACAGCAGATGGTGTCTTATGAGGTTCCACCACACCTTTTCTCTTTCGGTGGATCGTTATAGCAGGGTTGGCCTTCAAAATATGTTAGAAGAGAGACATCAGCTCCAGCCTGGGGTCTCCTGCAAGGGCGGTTGCATCCTTCACTTGGGTCACACTTGCTCCCTTGCTACGAAATATATACACAGGTTGTTTCATTGGGATTTTAAGATGGTGTATTTGCTCTCATGAGTGTACTGAGATCTATCTATCTATCTATCTATCTATCTATTTATCTATCTCTATCAATTATCTGTAGGCGTATAACTACATGTGGAAACTTAATTGAAATTCTCATTACACACATGAAAGCAGACAGTGTTTTTTTTTAGATTATGAGAATGTGTGCATGGATGTGTAAATTAGATATATCTCTATTTAGTACTGTACCGGATGAGTGTGGAATATATGTGATCTCTTTAGCAAGTATGTTTAAAGGGACCTGCTAGATAACATGTTCACTATAGACCAACATATGACCTCTAGATTGTAAGCTTGTTGGTGCGGGTCCTCATCCACCAATCATTCCCGTCAAACTTTGTGATACTTTCTGATTTGTTTAATTCCCCTTATTAATATAAGCACTACAGAATAGGTTGACACTATATGAGTACAAATAATGTAATATGGCCACGAATGTTGCTTGATATAAACCAGTGAAAACTAACCCAGTTAATAATAATAATTAAAGATAGAGGAAATTTTCACGTTTTAGGCCAGATTGACTCTTTTTCCCTAAAATCTGAAATTCACTTAGAATTCTGAATGAATTCCTGACAAATCCCAAATCAGTAATGATGGCGTCAATTCATTTTAATGGGCCACTCAACACGCTAAAATCACCTCCACTTATCTGCTAGAACACGTCGTCTGCCTTCTCTCCAAGTCACAATGTGCCTGTGAGCGCACACAGCTCATTTTACTCTTATGCCTTCTCTGGCTGGTCCCTGCGTCATAGCGGAGTTCCTGCATTCTCTCTGGCTGGTCCCTGCATCTCCCCTGACTACTGGCTTTTTCCTCTCTGGCTGTACTTAGTCTGTGCAAGGGGGAAAAAGCGGAGTACTTGCAAAGGCTGCATACAAGAGATCTGCAGCTTTTGCAAGGTGTTTTTAGGTATACCCCCAATGAAAAAAAGTTTTCATTTGGGTATATCTACTAAATAGTGACTTTTTCCAGTGGAGTGTCCCTTTAATTACAAAACAATGTTCATTTAATGTGAACCGTATGAAAAATATTTAAAGTGTTTTTCTATCTATATGTGCAACTGTAGTGCAGTTTGTGTAAACCTTTCATTGTTTCAAATGCTGTAGTTTCAAACTTTCTTATCATACTTTTGTACATTGTAGCAGTGTGGTAATCTGTATTTATTGCATTTCAGGGATTTAAGCCTAGCTCAGGAACTGTACAAGAACTTAATTTCCGCAGCAACAAAAATGTCTGGGGTTACTTCAGTGTTGCTGCTGCAGGAGGGCTGCATGAATTTGCCGACTCTCAATTTGGACACTGTTTCTCCTGGGGAGAAAACCGAGAGGAAGCCATTTCGTGAGTGATTGTTTCTTTATGTATTTCAGCTTCATGTCTTGTTATAATTTATCGCAGCGGTTGACCATTTTAAGACAATGTATTTGAAGTGAATTTAAAAATTCTATATAATGTTTAAGTTAAAACAGTAGAACAACATTGTAATGAAGTCTTCAAATAGTATATGCGTTGGACCGTAGAGTACATAGAGTACATTTCCTCTGTACATTTAGGGGAAAACTTAGGGTTTCAGAGGGCTTATGATTAGGGTAAAGAGTTTCACTGTTGGGGAGACTTCACCTGGTGAGAAGTATGGGCTTTACTGCCCACGGCTACTTGAAGATAGGATTCCTCCTACCTTGAATATCCCTTAATCCTAAGTTCCCTAACTACTCCAAACACTTGAAATGAACCTGTAATAGAAAATGTTATTTAATATACATTTTTGAGATATACTCACCTCACCTTCGTTCCAGCACTGCCATTTTCAGAGCTTCGCAGGTTTTACGTTTCTGGTAACAACCACCTCTGGTCCATCCTCTGCACCTCCTCCGGTCTTCTTTGATTTGCCCTGCTTATGGACACCTCCCCAAGCAGGGCAAACCTCCTCAGTGTCTCTGACATTCTGGCATTTGAACGTCACTCCGTTCCTATACTTCCTTGCCAGCGTTGCTAGTGCTGGGTAGGGGGTTTCCATAGCAACCGCAGCAAAATGACTGTGGTTGCTATGCTTGGGAGAGCATTCTGCTTTTCTGCACTCCCTTGTCAGTCAAATCGTTGACATAGAGTCTATGACAAACTTACAAATACATCTTTTTATGCACCAGTTTAATGGTACTGATGTCATTCAAACATTAGAACATTATTACCCTTTTCTACATAAAAATGCACCTTTTTAATTGCATCTTAAAAGTACATTAAATGTATTCACAATTTTTAGAATGGACAATATTTGAATCATCATACATTAATGCTAAGATTCTGAATACCACTGACCATATTTTCACATACTACACACACATAAACACTTTAGCTCCAAACTTCACTGCAACAGCTGGTGAGACTTTCTTCCTCTTCCGCTAGCTCCATGGATTTCCTCTTCCGGATTTGGCAGTCACGTTGGGCTAGAGTTGCTTGTCCCACTTCTCAGTGAGCTATACTACAGCCTATTGAAAAGCACTGGAAAACCGTGGTTGCTTTTCATTGCAAAGACTCTGGTCAGTCCTCTAACACAAACTGAAAGTATGTGTGTGCAGCGTATAAAGAGGAGTTTGCAAAGGCTACAGATAGCATCTCTGCAGCTTCTGCAAGCAGTTTTTTTTAATATTCCCCGAATGAAAACCTGCAAACAAATACATGTGAGGCTTTCTTTGGGGTATAGCTACTAAATAGATTGGGAAAAAAACATTTCAATGGAGTGTTCCTTTAAAATTGAATCCTCAGGTGTCTCCAACACTTGGCGAAGAAACCCTCATTCAACAGCTTTAATATTAACGAAGTCACACTTATTTTGTTTTCTTTTCGTTTTATTTAGCAACATGGTTGTAGCACTTAAGGAATTATCCATTCGAGGGGATTTTCGGACAACAGTGGAGTATTTGATAAAACTACTGGAAACAGAGAGTTTTCAGCATAATCGCATTGACACAGGCTGGCTGGACAGGTTGATTTCTGAAAAAGTTCAGGTAATATCATTAGTAAAGCCAAAATGGAAATAATAATTTACAACTCAAATATACTGTATTCACAAAACTCTAATATGTAGAGAATTTAAAAGATTTATAGAAATAAGTTGTAGCTATAACCGAATTTTAGAATTTCTCAAGATCAGCCGTGTTTGTGTTAATTTTGTCATTTGAAATTTCAATTTGCTTCGATTAGCTGTTTTTCAAGACTTGTTGGCAAACAGAAATTTCTTGTTTTAGGCATCAGTATACAAATTTTTCCGCCACCACCCATGTTATAATAAAGCTGCAAAACACTAAAGCTTGCATTGTATGATAGAACTTGCTATTATTAATATTAATAAATATATCACATTAAAGTTTACTTCAACAATCATAAACACTACAGCCTGCTGTATGTAGTGGTTATGATGACAGGAGGACACTGGCTCAGTTCCCCGTTAATGGGGCAATTTGTTTAGCAGTGGTTTGAACTCTTACCTAAGTCTCCTCCAACTTCGGAGACTGCTTGTTGACTGATGCGCTGTCAGCTTATGCAGAGCACATCCAGTCGCCATTTATTGTCTGAAAGTGTCGGCTGACTGCTCTCAACAAATGAATGGCCCAATGTAAAAAAAATGTTATAGAAACATAGAATGTGACTGCAGATAAGAACCATTTGGCCCAATTTTCTAAATACTTTCATTAGTTCCTGGCCTTATCTTATAGTTAGGCTAGCCTTATGCCTATCCCATGCATGCTTAAACTCCCTCACTGTGTTAACCTCTACCACTTCATCTGTGTAATGTCAAACCAGTGTAATCTAAGGATATGGTAATATCCATTATTAGGTTAAACGTGTTTCTTTTTATGATCAATGAACCCCTATCTTTTTTGCTGGGCAAGATACGCATTGAGTGCTGGTGTGCTCTTGCTGTTATATCATTGGGAGACAATGTACACCTAGTCAGGTCTCTTGTTACTGATATAACAAGTTATTGACTAGTGATGACCTCCTATTTTTAGAGTCAAGATTCCAGGTGGAAGGCTTTTGGGTCCAGTTGTATTTATTTATTGATCTATTATTCCCTTAGTATTTAAAATATTGCATGACACTTCGCCTGATTCTTATAATTAAATTGCAGGCTGAACGTCCAGACACCATGCTTGGCGTAGTATGTGGAGCACTGCATGTGGCAGATGTTAGCCTACGAAACAGCGTCTCTAATTTCTTACATTCATTGGAGAGGTAACTTTTTGTTTTGATATTTAAAACGTTTTATTTTCCAGTTTCAGAAACCCAGGATGTTTTGCTTACCTTCATATAATTTTTGCTACCTATACCTTTGTTGCTGTTTATGCTGTTCACTTCATCAGAAATTGTGTAGCATTGACAAGAGAATCACCAATCTGTAACATTAACAATAGAGCTAGAACATTCGTTGCGTGATATTCTGTAAGAAAACAAAAAACTGTTCCTTGATATTCTGTGAAAAAACAAAAAACTGCTGCTTAGCAGTGATTAGTGGTGCTCTCTTGTTGTTTCATGTATGTAAGACATTGATGAAATGAATGAGCAAGCTAGTAGTTGTACTTATAGTAGTTTACCAGTTAGCTTTAATCATATTTTGAATGGATGAAGCTAATCAGAGCCACACCGCTTCGGGGTCTCTCTCATAGAAGGTTTTGAGAGAACTGATGCAAGTTGGTAATGATTTCTATGGCAAGTCTTCTTCTCTGACATAATGGAACTGACGTGGGCTCTGAATGGTGGAGGGGGATAGGTTTTTGCACTGTCAGTAGTCATAGTGGTTTATGAAATAGACATTGGTTCAGGCACTCGAGTGTAACCAAAAATGCAGGTCTCTTGGAGCAAGTACAAGACCTTTTTGAGCGTCAAAACATTGCTTCTACTTTGCTCCAATAAACTTGCATTTTTGGTTACACTTTGAGTGCCTGGACCATTGTCTACTTCATTAACTACAGAGTGGGGTTTGGCCTACCTCAGGTCCAGTTGGGGACCAAGAGAGTGAGGTGTCCCTTGTACTATTAAATAGTGCTTTGGTTGACATAATGACTTGTCAAAGCATATGTCATTACATGTATGTGTGAGTTTCCAATTCTGCACTGTGCTTACTAATCAATTTTTCCACAACTTTCATTTAGGGGACAGGTATTGCCGGCACACACTCTGCTTAATACTGTGGATGTCGAACTTATATATGAGGGAAAGAAATATGTGCTGAAGGTAAAAACCTATTCGAAAACTGTTCATTTGTGATGGAACTTTTTGTGTAACATATATCAGTCCATAATAATTGATTTTTATCTATGGGATTTGGTGTCCTCCTACTAAAGAGGTGGATTTAATCCCAGAAAACCTTCTAGGTACTTTCTCCTCCCTGCTCCTTCGACTGTAAATTACCCAGCTATGGTTTTAGCTCCGTCAGATATGACTGCACTATAAATCTCTCTAAAGTTTGAGTATTTCCTACATCACATATGTTGTGTTTTGTCATTGCGATTTTCTATACAAGTTCTTTGTCAAAGTGATTGCAGGAAGTATAGAGACCTGGTCTAGTGAGAGAGAGTATTAAGAGTTTTCCAGCTATACCCTGCCAAGCATCAGGACCATTCATAGACTTCTATCCTGGGGCTCCTGACTTTATAATTGTGCCCTTCCATTGTGGGCTTGCCGCTGTATATCTCCTTTAAGGATTCTGTAAAAGAGAGCAGTATACATGTGTAAAGGTGTACAAGATGCGAGGTTCAGTTTACATCGGATAGTGTTAATAATGGTGCAAAATGTAAGTTTACAATAGTATCGATAAACCTCAAAGGATTCCGAGGTGTAAGAAAAACAAACCGTAACAAAAATTATCCCCTCATAGGTAGCAAGGAAGGTTACCTTGTTCTTAATGCTTTTTTGTGTAGCTTATGTGTCCAAAATCTGTCATTAGGTTTACACCTTGAACTCTTCCCTTACAAGTGTGCCTTCTGGTTCAAGGTGCATGAGGTCCCCATTTTTCACAGTATATAGATCTACATCTGTATTTTTTAGATTAATAGGTTTATCTGATGATGCCAGCATAGAAGTCTGTTTCGGCTTATATGTACCATGAGGTTTGGCAAGTGTTCTGTTCTAGGTGTTCTTCACATGACTATAAACATAAGTTCTTTTAAATACCCAGAGGTTTGGATTTTCTCCATAACAGCCTTGACATGGGATTGCCTGTCAGTAGCAAATCACATCTGCCCTTTTAGTCTTTTTTCATAGAACCTGTGCCCATCTTCCTGATAACTAGGCCTTTGTGCAGACTCTAGCCTGTATTGCTAGGAGTTTGACCCATTGACAGTATTGAACAAGGGGGATCAGCAGCAAGATATTTCTCTTCATGTATCTATCTCTTCAGCTAGAAAGATATCTGAACTTTCAGCTCTGTTGTGTGCTTCCCTTTTCCTGATGTTCTCTAAGGAAAAGAAGGTCCTACGTACCTCTTACCCTTTTATCTCATGTAGTACCCATTACCTCCATCAAGCAGGAGATAGTTGCCCCTCTTTTTGTCTGGAGCCAGCTAGTGCCAAGGACTAGCAACTTGATGTTGTGAGGGTCCCTAAATAATTTTGCGGCTAAGTCTTTTATGAAGATGACTCGCCTGTTCATTAATTTTCCATGATTTAAAAAGACTTTCTAGCTTGTATCTATGATTCAGCAGGCTTATTCCTTCTCAATTAAGAACGTTTCTAACACTATTCGAAACATTCTACTAGGTGTCATGCCAGGAAAGTGTAATGGTGCAGATATGCACCCACTTGCAGGATTATTCACTAAAGTGAGAATTCAAAGTGGATTTAAAATTTTAAATTAAATTAGCTGCACTGGAAACAAATTAATTCTCAGATATACGTTTTAGTTTAGCTACTTTGGCCTTAAATTTGAATATCTCTTTGAATTCTCACTTTAGTAAATAACCATTTTTGGCCTGTTTTCTCCCTTGCTTTCAATACTGAAACAATAAAATTTCGAACATATTTTACCAAATAATAATTAACATTTGTGGATATTTCCCATAAAGTCATTGTAACAGATCGACGGGCACCCCAACTGGGTACCTCAGTTGAAGGATGCTCCTAGTGCTTCCTGAGGACTCCAAGCACTGCAGCAGACACCACAACCACCGAACCGGAGAAGCATACGAATGCTCTCAAACATATGACTGCTGTAAACCGCTGAACAGGGAAAGCATACAATCAGCTTACACTCCTGGCAATCAGCATACAATCCAATTCCCCCAATGACGAAACCACACTTCGTTTTGAGGGTCAAGCAGAACTGACTGTACTGCCACATACAGCCTCTTTTATTCACAATCCACAAACATAGTACTGCCCACAGGGTTTTGAAATACAACCAATCAATCCGTACAATACACACAGACACTCCCACACAAAATCCTCCCCTCTGAAATACAGTTTTTAAAAAATATTAATAACTTCCAAAATATACATGACTTTCACATAAAACATACATTTTCAGAATCAGCATGAAATATACACATACTCAAAAATCAGGGCAATCGGTTCAGGGGTTAAAAAGTTAAGGGAAAGTCTTATTTTCATGCCCAAAAGAGTTCCAGAGAATCAGGCTGTGCGGTCGGTCTCTTTCCCATGTTAAAGTCAGTTCAAACAGACGAACGACAACTATTCGAATTGTCGAACTGTCGAATGAACTGTCGAACGACGTTCGAACTGTCAAATGCATTGAAGTCTGGAGAAGGTAAAACTGCTGAATTAAAGATGGCTGAATTAAAGATGGCTGCCGCCACGTGTTCGTTTGCATGAACTGCGGCCCTTCAGCGGTTGGCAATTTACCTACAGCAGGCTCCCAGCCTGGGAGGTAAATTGCCTGCACACTTCCACTTCTGGGTGGTCCGCCTGTGTGGTACTTGGTTCAGTAAGCCCCATTTACTGAACCAAGTGGGAGAAAGCCAGGAACACAGTATATTAACAGTCTGGGGACACTGGGGACAAAGTCTTAAAGGAGCATTGTTCCCGAAAGTCACAGTATGTCCCCAGATGGTTCTTAAAGGGCCAGCAGCATAATAAAATACAATATGCCCAAATACTGTATTTAAAGGGCCAAATCTCCCAGGCGCCATAGTCAGCAGGCAGGAGGCGGGCAAACAGGCTTCTCCAATGCCCAGTGGCGAGGTTGGTTTTCGCCACAGTCATGTATGTATTGTTAATATTTGTCCATGAAAGAATAATTTATTCTCTTACAGAGTTATTCATTCAGGTGAGAATTCAAGGTCAAAATAACCAAAATAGAAACATTCTCTAAGTCAACTCTGTTTCAGTTTGGCTACTCTGGCCTTAAATTTGAAATTCACTTTGAATCCTCACTTTTGTTAATAACCCTGTTAATCTTAATCTTAATCTGGTATTTGGCTCGGAGCAAATGAATTTAGTTATATGGTATATGAGTGCATAGAGTGTTTTTCTTCAGGGAGCATTTGTAAATAAAATGTTGTGTGGCTGTGAGTGCACAGTTATCATTTGTGTTTTCGACATTCTATATTTAGGTTACCCGTCAATCTCCAAATTCCTATGTGGTCATAATGAACAGCTCCTGTGTTGAAGTAGATGTACACAGGCTGAGTGACGGAGGTCTTCTTTTGTCCTACGATGGAAGCAGCTACACCACTTATATTAAAGAGGAAGTTGACAGGTATCTCTTTATTTTTGTTATATTTCCCTAGATGAGTCAGATTTTTTAACCATTTTAGCTTTTTTTGCTAATTTTTTTGCTCTACTTCTTAATCAAGATGCACAACCACAACAGAGACATCGCTATTACATAGACAAATTATGTTGTTACAAATATGTTTTTCAAATCCTTACATGAAGAATCAACAGAAACCTACAGTACTTTACCTAGAGTGCTGGGTTACTGTGCAGAGCACTAAAGCATGTTTAAGGTTGTCATTTTTGATCAGGGGAGGGAGCAAACGTGTTCTACCATTTGTTTGGTGATGGTTATATACAATGCTACACTAGTGTATAAATTAAAAATATAATCCTACCTATTTTACTTCTGGTGCTAAGAAATAGTGATGAGTAGACTATGTCTCACTTGTTTTTAACATTTCAATCTGTCTTGTTTTATAGGTACCGTATTACAATTGGAAATAAAACATGTGTTTTTGAAAAAGAAAATGATCCCTCCATTCTGCGCTCACCCTCGGCGGGCAAGCTAATCCAGTATGTGGTGGAGGATGGTGGACATGTATTTGCAGGCCAGTGCTTTGCTGAGATTGAGGTAAGAGCAATATGTTTGTTTGTTTGTTTTTGTAAAATAAAGTAGACTATTAAAGAGATACTTCAGATCTACTTGTTATGCTGCTTTGAGGCTATGGGTAATATAGTTACATTTGTTTTGTTTGTCATCTGTTTAGTTTGACAAAAGATCTCTGATTAGCACCCTCTCTGCTGGAGATGTCATATTTAGGATGTTCACTTCCTCCTATACCTGTACTAAATTTCTATATGGCTTTGCAGTGAGAGGTGGGGTGCGTAGGACTATTGGATAATTACCATTAACCCTTTAAGTGCATATAGTGTTCTGTGCCATTTAACTTTTTAATGTAATTAACTTTTTTTTTTTGTGGTAGTAATTCCTAAGATTTGCAATATACAACAAAAACTCTGCTCTCTTTGCCTAGATAAAATAAGTTCAAAGGCAGTACAGGGAACACACAATGCTGAATGCTTTCATGAAGCTTCACACAATGCTGAATGCTTTCATGAAGCTTCACACAATGCTGAATGCTTTCATGAAGCTTCACACAATGCTGAATGCTTTCACGAAGCTTCACACTATGCTGAATGCTTGCACGAAGCTTTACACAATGCTGAATGCTTGCAAGAAGCTTCACACTATGCTGAATGTTTGCACAAAGCTTTACACAATGCTAAATGCTTGCACAAAGTTTTACACAATGCTAAATGCTTGCACGAAGCTTCACACAATGCTAAATGCTTGCACTCAGCTTCACACTATGCTAAATGCTTGCACGCAGCTTCACACTATGCTAAATGCTTGCACGCAGCTTCACACTATGCTAAATGCTTGCACGCAGCTTCACACTATGCTAAATGCTTGCACGCAGCTTCACACTATGCTGGATGCTTGCACAAAGCTTCACACTATGCAAAGTGTGGAGTTATGAAAGCTTGTGCTGATTTTCTCTTGTATTCACCTTCATGCACAGTGATTGCTCATAGATTGACATGATGCTGAGTGATTGCAAATAGCTTCACACAGTGCCAAGTGCTTGCAAACCCCCCCTTGTATAGACGTGCTGGGAAAAAGTACAGCTGTATATATTCTAAATTATTATTAAAGGGACAATGTAAATACTCTAACCATTTCATTTCATTGAATCGATTATAGGGTTATGGAGATTACATTTTTCCTTCTAGTCATACCAAATCATACCAGCAATGGTTGCTAGGTTGAAAGCAGTCAGATAACACTCACGGCCAATCATTGCTGCTCAGACTAATGCTTCCTTATTAGTCTAAGCAGCACAGATGGATGGGTTGCTGGAGATTCTCTTTTAATATTAAACCATTAAAAACTGTTTAAACGCTGAATGGAAGGATGACTTCATGGGCCTCGAGACCCTATAACCACTTTACTGAGATAAAGCGGTTACAGTGTTTACAGTGTCCCTTTAAGTACATTTTTGTGACTCTTTAAATGTTAAACTGTTCTATGCATTGTAGAATTCTGACCTTTGTTAAAAATTGCATATTTTAATGCAGGTAATGAAGATGGTGATGACATTGACGGCAGTAGAATCAGGATGCATACACTATGTGAAGCGAGCGGGAGCAGTTCTGGAGCCCGGATGTGTAATAGCTAAATTACAGCTTGATGACCCCAGCCGTGTGCAACAGGTAAATACTCTGCTGATATGGCTGAAATGTAGTAGTTATTGACCATGCCTGAATTAAAAAAGCATTGCAAAATAATAACCATATGCCTTCTAGAGTCCTTTAAACGCATAAAAATAAAATTTCAAGGGTGAGTATTCGAAGTGTGGAAGAATCGGTTAGGGTGATTTACTAAAGTGAGAATTGTCAGGAATTCAAAGTGGATTTCAAATTCAAGGCCAACGTAGCTGAACTGGACAAATTCTCAAAAGTTAGAAATTCCAGTTTGGCTACTTTTGGCCTTAAATTTGAAATCCACTGTGAATTCCTGTTGTGTCTCACTTTCATAAATATCAAAAGAAAAAAGTCTCAGGCACTCACTGTGATAACTTCAAGCAGATTTAATGGACATGGCAACGTTTCAAATGGTACCCAGGTCTTTATCAAGCTAACACCACATCAAACAGTGAACATTTAAATACACACATAATTAATGTGAAATTAAAAAAATGATTAGAACACACAGTGATATAATTAAAACACACAGTAAAGTTAATCAACTAGTTAATTTAGCTCACCAGCTGTTTACAAAACATGGCAAAAAGTACCTGGCATATACATAAAACAAAAAGAGGGATGAATAAAATCCACATATTAGACTAAACAGAGGAGATCCCAAGGGTGTATATAACCCTCTATCTTGATGGGAGGTCTACAGAAATAGCCACACACTGAGGGTAAGCCTTCACTCACTGTTTGGAAAATCCCAATGGGATTTCATTTCATAAATAAACCTGGATATATTTCAATGTCTGTAATGTGATTGGTATAGACGTTTCTTAGAGGCTCCCCCAGATTATATAAGTTTATTTGCCAGATTATCCCTGTCTCTTTTGTGACTTGTTGCCCAATTTGTGTAAACTTGTGTCTTTTTTAACTTGTTAAATAATATGCTCAGGGTCCTTAATTAGCTGTATCACACAAATGATAAATGTTATATAAATAATGATTTTCTAGACAGGAGTAGTTTATTAGAACACGTATCCTAAATTGTTTGAATGATTTTTAGAAATGTTAAGCACGATGTACAGAGCACTCCTGTTACACTATATATTAGCCTTGTCCAATGTTTTTATTACAGAGGGTTACATAACATTTAGAAACCCAGGCAGGGATTCCAAGCACTATTAAATTTAAATGCTTGTTATACAATATACTCGGTTGTGTGTTCAGGTAGGATAAGAGCTCTAGCTGGACAGCAGAGCAGTATTGATTAATGTAAATTTACTGTGTTTTTTTTATTGTTGACATTTGCACTTTAAACAGCTCATTATTAAGGGCAAACTGTAGTTTCCTGCTTTGTGTCTTTAATGCGTTTTATATACTGATCTTTTCTTATCTAACATAAGGCTGAGCTTCATACAGGACCCCTGCCTCTGATACACTCTACTGCCCTACGGGGCGAGAAGCTCCATCGTGTTTTTCACTATGTTTTAGATAACTTGGTGAATGTGATGAATGGATACTGTCTTCCCGAGCCCTACTTCAGCAACAAGGTACGTGCACTGGTTTGCTAATGTACAAGACGCAATATGTGTTGTATATCTACTTGCTTTTAAAAAAAAATTTTTTTTACTGATTATTTTGCTGTCATAGTAGATAATAAACCAATATATGATACCAAAACAAGCATTTTTCTTTCTGAGATTAAAGGAAACCTGTAATGAATTTTAACAATCAAAGGATAAAATGATAACAAGATAGTGTAACAGTATGTAAGGATTAAGTTAAACAAAAAGAGCAACCAGCGCTTAACTTTTAAATTACTGCTTACATGACCGCTAATCACAGATTATACAATGACGTTCTTTACATAATTCTCATTAAAACTGTATATCTAATGAAAGAAAAAATACAAAATAATATAAAATATAGGTATTGCATTTTTAAGTAAACTCAAGAATAAACAAAATGTGATGTCTATATTTTTCACCCCAATCCACTTTTCACCGTTTGCATGTTATTGTGTTTTGACCAGCATTTCTCACTGTAGGAGAATCATTTTGTCTTATTGCTTGGTTTATAAAAACAATAAAGGCACACCATGCTATAGAATATTATGGGATAGATAACTTTCTTGCAAATTAGTGGATGGTCAGGATGAAGAAAAAAAAAAATGAGGACTAACATATATCAATATTCGTGTTACCGGCATTTACACCTGCAGGGTATAACTTGAAGTTTTAGAATTTGTAAGAGGTAATTAAAATCTATTTTGGTGAATCATATGAAAACAATAAGGACAAAATAACTTACATTTATTGTAGGGAAAGCTAGTACAAGAGATAATATCCCAAAAAACAATATAAACATCTAGTGATAAAGTGAAGTAAAATGGGATATTCAGAATAAAATATTTGTGTAAGGGGCAAATAGCCGTATATGGAGTAAAGATCCAGCATAAGCGTAGGATAGTATAAAGGGAGCAAGTCGGTTGTGGTGTGCCGAGACCGACGATACGATAGGCCTGTAAATAAAGAGGGCCCACCAAGGAGTAAGAAAGTAAAGTAAATGGAAAGAAAAGAGAAAGTGTTGAAATGAGGAGTGGGTGGGAGGGTCATTCTGATGCTGACCTCAAGTGATATGAGTCAGGTAAGGGGTGTCCCTTATATAGGGGAGTGAATTAATTTAAGCCCCTCCCACAAATACAGGCCAAACGGCCTTAATACATGCAAAATATACATATACAGGGAGACATTACCCAAGTAAAGATTGTACGTAAATATCTCCTGGCCCACAGAAACTATGGCGTTAGTGAATTAAAAATTATAGATATATAATTGGTAGAGCTGGATAGCAATAATCAAGGAAAATATCTAAGTAGTGGATGTTCAGCTTTGCACACACATCTTTGAACACATATCAGTAAGCTGGGACAGAAAAGCTTTGCTTGTAGTACCTGGAATCTAACACTAGGGATCGGATCATTACAACATCATTCTATCGGTAATATCCACCACCCCCAGAATTTTGGTCACCAAAATATTATGAATTCTAATGTAAGCAAAATAATTTCTCTTTAACATAATATGTACTGACAAGGTCGTGAATACGCAAAATGCTTAGATGCAGTTGTGTGTTACAAGCAGATTTACAGTTTTATAAATTTATGATTTTTTATATGTACATTTTTGTTCCTGTCTGGAGGGATCATTTTTTTTATTTTTATTGTATCTTTTTGGCAGCTGAAAGACTTGGTGGAGAGGCTGATGAAGACTCTTAGAGACCCTTCTCTTCCTCTGCTTGAGCTTCAGGACATCATGACCAGTGTGTCAGGGCGAATTCCACCAAATGTGGAAAAGTCAATAAAGAAAGAAATGGCACAATATGCAAGCAACATTACTTCTGTATTGTGCCAGTTTCCAAGCCAGCAGGTACGGTTGTTACACTTTCCTTCCAAAGTTATAAATTTAGAACCATTATGTCTATTTTACTACCTTGCTGTAAGGCTTAGTGAAAGGAGCCTAAAATGCAGTAGGAAGATGGAACAGAACATCAAAAGTGAGGTATAGACAGGGGTCAAGCAGAGACATGGGCAGGACAGCCAACGGACTGGTATAGGGTCAAATACCAGGAGACAATAATGCAGGGTAGGGATGCTGTGAACACACCTAGGAGCACAGTACAACTCCAACATACATATGGTACAATTTCTAAGTTAAAAATCTAAAAATAGCTTGCAAGAGTTACAGTTCTGCTTTTGCAATCCCCTACTTCTGACCCTGCCCAGACTTTCTGTGGCTGTCCAATCACAGCAAGTCATATACATACAGTGGGTGGAATGTTGCGGTTCAGGGTTAAATATGATGGTATTGAGGTAGATGAAGTAACTGTGGAGATAAAAATGTACAGGCACCTAGTGCAATATTGTACTGTGTAATAAAACTTCAACATACAGTGTATAACTCAGTACTCACAAGGAGGGAGCCAATTGGAAATGGCTCAGTCCAGACGCCTGTGGGATAGTTAGAAGGGATCCCACTCCCTTCCAAAGTGCAGGTGATGTTCTGTATCTCTCAAAAAGGAATGCCCACACCAATATAAAATTGGGGACTAAGTCCTTTTATTGGTAAAGTAAAAGTGGATGTACAGCACAGTAAAATGAAATGAAATAAAAATAAAATCAAAACAAACTTGATAAAATCACTAAAATCGTGCTAAGGTAAATAAGTCCACTGTGGGATAAAAAGAATTACTTGCAAAACGCGTTTCGCCCAAGTCCTGGGCTTCCTCAGTTGCTAAGAGTGTCCTTCAGATGCTTTGTTTATATACCCACTTCACAGGGTGTTTGTTTCCGGGTTCGCGCCGGTATCTCCATTTCCGGTCGCATATCAATGACGCACTTCCGGTCCGCGGTCCTGTTGTTGGAACGCATGTGCGTTCCAAATCATCAACAACTTTATTGTTCTTTTGCAAAGTCCCATGAACATATCTAATCCAATGTCCACTTAGTAAAATACATAAAGGAGAAAAAAAGGGGTTAAAGATCTTCATAGATAAACCATCCAAGTGACCAGAAGTATATAAATAAAATCAGTAATGGAAATATATGGCAATAGGGGAAATGGTAGACCTGTTGAAAAGATGATCAGCAAGTGTCATCTTTCATAAGTGAAACGTGCAGCTTTGAAAATACATAAAATTAAATAATGTGGTAGGAAACTTGTAATAAAAACATCAATGAGAGTGAATAATTTCTAAACGGAATTTAAGGCATAATTGATTTTTAAGGCATAATGGATATTTTACCTCCCAAACCAAAAATGATTTTCAGAGGTACCAGCAACTTGAGAAATGTGCTGGTTAGAAGCAATTTAGAAACCACAACACCTAAGCACTTTATTAATGACTTGATAGGATTTTATGGGTGTGGAGAGTGCCTACCATGTAGAGCCACTAAAAACAGAAAAAGACACCTCATAGACATAAGTGCAATAATAGGTTGATCGTACAAAATTAAAGATCACCTCACATGCCATTCGAAGGGAATTGTTTACGTCCTAAAATGCCCATGCAATCTCCTGTATATAGGAAGAACCATACGGCCCCTAAATGTACGGATTGCAGAACATGTCCGCAATATCAAAAAAGGTCTGGAAACGCACTCTGTCTCTCAACACTTTAAAACTCGACATAACCAGGACCCTACAGGACTATTCTTTTGTGCAATAAAATTAGTTAAAAAGGATTGGAGGGGAGGCAATTATATCAACAAACTAGGCAAAGAAGAGATGAGATTTATTTTTAATTTTAACACCCTCATACCTAACGGCCTCAATGCAGACTTTGAAATATGTCATTTTTTATAACATGCATGGTTAAAAGTTTTATTTTAAATTATGCTTCTAATTCCGTTTAAAATCATTTAAAATCATTTTTTAAATTCCGTTTTAAAATCAATTATGCCTTAAATTCCATTTAGAAATTATTCACTCTCATTGATGTTTTTATTACAAGTTTCCTACCACATTATTTAATTTTATGTATTTTCAAAGCTGCACGTTTCACTTATGAAAGATGACACTTGCTGATCATCTTTTCAACAGGTCTACCATTTCCCCTATTGCCATATATTTCCATTACTGGTTTTATTTATATACTTCTGGTCACTTGGATGGTTTATCTATGAAGATCTTTAACCCCTTTTTTTCTCCTTTATGTATTTTACTAAGTGGACATTGGATTAGATATGTTCATGGGACTTTGCAAAAGAACAATAAAGTTGTTGATGATTTGGAACGCACATGCGTTCCAACAACAGGACCGCGGACCGGAAGTGCGTCATTGATATGCGACCGGAAATGGAGATACCGGCGCGAACCCGGAAACAAACACCCTGTGAAGTGGGTATATAAACAAAGCATCTGAAGGACACTCTTAGCAACTGAGGAAGCCCAGGACTTGGGCGAAACGCGTTTTGCAAGTAATTCTTTTTATCCCACAGTGGACTTATTTACTTTAGCACGATTTTAGTGATTTTATCAAGTTTGTTTTGATTTTATTTTTATTTCATTTAATTTTACTGTGCTGTACATCCACTTTTACTTTACCAATAAAAGGACTTAGTCCCCAATTTTATATTGGTGTGGGCATTCCTTTTTGAGAGATACAGAACATCACCTGCACTTTGGAAGGGAGTGGGATCCCTTCTAACTATCCCACAGGCGTCTGGACTGAGCCATTTCCAATTGGCTCCCTCCTTGTGAGTACTGAGTTATACACTGTATGTTGAAGTTTTATTACACAGTACAATATTGCACTAGGTGCCTGTACATTTTTATCTCCACAGTTACTTCATCTACCTCAATACCATCATATTTAACCCTGAACCGCAACATTCCACCCACTGTATGTATATGACTTGCTGTGATTTTTGTGTGGATAGAGAGGTTACCACACGGGTGTTTTGAGTGTTTTTGGTATCCATTTGGGTAACACGCTGTGACTCTGTATTTTTATTTGTATATTGTATTGCTGTCCAATCACAGGCTTCCTAATGCAGCTCAATGATAAATATTTGCAAGGCAGTTTCTCTGGTCAATTGCTGCCTCTTGAGTTTAACTTCACCGAGCTAACTAAACCAGGAAGTAACAAGACCTGTTGTCTGCTTGAAAGTCAGGGGGGTGTAACCAGGTTAATTTATAAAAGTGTACATTTCTATTGAAATCTGCACTTTTTGCAAAATTAAATAAAGAAGACACACTCTTTTCACATAAGGTTTTTCAGCTAGCTAAAGTGCTTTTGGGCTCTGGAATGTCCCTTTCAATATTAGGCTAGTTTTTAGTTAATACTAAAGCAAACTAGTTTACATTGAACTCAGTGAGAACTAGCAGAAGCCAGCTGTTCTTTAAAGGTGAGTGGACCTTGACTAGTAACTTATGTCCAGAGTTTGTTTAGGGGTCTGGTCAAGGGTCTTTATTTGAGATGAGCTAGAAATTATGAGAAATATTCATTTCAGTAAATGCGAGTGTATAGAATTCCAGCTGACCATAAATAAAATAAATAATGCAAAATACAAACTTTGCTGCATTTAAAGATATTTTTATCAGACATGTCTGGTTCAGTAATCTTGTTAAGGAGCATTGTGATGGAGCTCCTTAACTCCAACCAAGTACCTCTGCCCATTTCGATTCCTAGCCGCTTGCAGGGACCCAGTCGCTGAAGCTTGACTTGGGTCCTTGTGAAACTATTCCACCAGACCAGGCTGCAGCTCTCCTTCCAGGCAAGTATTGTTCCCTCTGCCTCATACTCTGCAACCCTGCTTCCAGGCAGGGATCATCCCTTCTGCCTATTCCTCTGCAGCTTTCCTTCCAGGCAAGTATAGTCCCCTCTGCCTCATCCTCTGCAGCCCTTCATCCAGGCAGGTATCCACATCCACCTGCAATATTATAGCTCTTGTCTTTAAAAAATGTCAGCTCTCAGGCTTAGCTCTCTTGCTTTATTCTAGGATAGAGGGATCCCACAAACAGTTCTGAGGACTCTGTCACTGGGATCCACACAGGACACAAGTTCCTAGGAACTGGCATACAAAACTTTATTTTACTTGGGACTAGCCCATATGATCATTACATATACATTGCTGTGACAACTCCATAGAAATACAAACAGTCAAATCATAGCAGACAACATACAGCAACTTATTAAAACACAATGACATATTTATAAAGGGGTGAGGAAGACAATAATTAACTGAAAATATCTCTTCTGCCTGCAGAATTAGCAATATGCTATTCTACCCGAATATGCAAATTAACCAGCCTTGCTATTCAGGTAGTGCATATTGCTGTTGCTACCAGATCTGTATATTTGGCAGAGGCACTACACAGGCTCCATAGTATACACACACTCAATATAAACAATTACATTACACACACCCTGTACCTATAATGGGTACAGGGTGACTAAAACATAAGAAAAGTCCAGCAACCTACATATAAAGTCTGTTTGAAGGTCCAGGTGATGGTGACAACCCTCACAAGCATGATGATGACAAAGGTTGTTAGTCACATTTTTAAGTATTATCCAGTGCTTTTGATGATTGGTTTAGTAATTTTGTAAAAGAGAATGATGATGTTAAAGGTTGATAGTCACATTTTAAAGTATTTTCCAGTTCTTTTGATTGATATTTTGTGTTATGTACTGTGACCTTTTCCCTTTTTTCTTTTTCATTTTTTGTATATTAATGTTTTGGGGGTTTTTTCAATTTTTTTTTACTTTTTGATGATTTTTTTTTTTTTTTTTATCAATTCCGACTTTTGTTTTTCTTTTCTTAGATTGCAAATATATTAGACAGTCATGCTGCCACGCTAAATCGCAAATCTGAACGTGAGGTTTTCTTCATGAACACGCAGAGCATTGTACAGTTGGTTCAAAGGTGAGATTTTTAACTAAGTATACCATGGTCACCAGGCATTTTCATTGGTACTCGATGTTAAACCTCTTGGCTAGCACTAGTAATCCTGATCTCCTAACTTGAAGTTGCAAATGCAGTGTTTGTCACGTCTCTATTTTAAGGAATTCTGTACTCCCAAAGTCCCATTTCTAAAACCCTTATTAATTGGGGATTAGTACCGATGGTTTTCATACAGTACAAGACAATTAAGAAATACCTCTGTGGTTCTGTGAATTACAATATATGCTAAACACTAGGTCATGTCACATATCACTACCAAGTGAGCAAACAAAAAGCAGCAGTTCAAAAAATTGTTATTAAAGGAACACTGGACTGTTCGAAATACAAATTGTATTTCTAACACTATTGCGTCCCTCTGGAGTCTTTTCCCAAGACCTTTACAATATCATAATTTGGTTGCTATTCTAACATGGAATGATGTTGCAACCTCATTATCATTTTGGCCTTCACTGGGCCTTGTTAAGGAGGTGTAGCTGATATCACTCTAGGCACAATGTGCAAGGGGTCAATATCTTGATTACACTTTGGATTTAGGTTAAAGGATAATCTAGATGTGAAATCCTTTCTCACCGACAAGGTTCACCTAGCCTACTGTCTGGGACAACTATCATGCAGAGGGAACTTGCCACCATTTTAGAAATGGTCTGCCCTTTGGGTGGGATTAGTATAGTATGCAAATGACTTAGATTCTCTCCGTGATGGCACGAGTGAGCTAAAACTGGCATGAGACCTGAGGTGGCACTCAACAAAGGACAAACTTATTTGTTGTTGGTGTTGTACATTCTCACTGCTGTCTGCTTTGTCTTGTATATACTTTGCATACCTGATGCCAATAAAAAAAATAAATTGAACTAGTTATTTTTTCTTTAAACAGTGGTCCAAGTTGTATTAATTTGCCCACTGGAACAGATTTAGATAATTCCTTTGCAGGTCATTGATGGCTGGTTTGCAAACTGCTGTTGTAAGGTGATTTCACCTGGAGATGTCTATAAAACTTCCTATGCAGGAGACACTTGCCAATATGGAGATTATAATATCCTCCATTGCATAATCAGCACTTTATCAGGTTGAACGTTCTGGATCATTACTCAGAGTTGCAGGATGAAACTATACCTTAGAGCACATACATTACAGTGTTTCACAGAATTATTACTTGCTCAAAAATGACCACATATTTCCAATTTCTGGGAAAATTTCCAAGTTTCACTTGGAATTCTAATTCACTAAAGGCAACTTGGAAGCCAGTTTAATTATTTTCATTCCATGGGCTTATTTGATTCAGAGCAATTTAATGTCTGCAAAAAATAGCACCTGCTCATCTTAATTTATATAAATAAAAAATATTTACCAGTCTGGGTTATCACCAGGCTCCTCATTTGTGTGATGGTGTAAGTATAGATGGTGAAACATGCTTCACAAAATACAATATAATAGAGTACAGGTTGTTGAAGTGTTTTGCAGGGAGCGAATCAGAGCAATATAATATTAAGTAATGAAAATGTTAAGGCCTGGACTATTACCTTATGTTTGTAATATTACAGTTCATTTATTTTAAATATCTATAATTTTACATTTTATGAAAAAAAATAATAATATATATATATATATAGATATATATATATATATATATATATATATCTATATATATATATATATATTCTTTTTAATTAGAGGACACAATCAATTAGCCTGTAACATAATTAGCAAACGGGCATGTCACAAATAAATTGAAGGAATATAATAGGATCTGGACATCAAGTGACAATCAGTGAAGGGTCCAAAGGAATCAGACTGATTAAATAAGTTAAATAGGTTAGAAAGGGTTTAAAGAAAAAAAGAAAACACTTAATATATGTATAAACTCCTTGTGTGTTACAGAGATTATAAACATTTAATGCCATAGCAAAGGAATTGTATCATTGCACAACTAAAAAACAATTATAAACCCATCATTACAATAAACTCCAAATAAATAAAGTTATTCATTCATTAGTCATGTAATTAGTTTTTATTCTCAATATCCATCTTTACTGGATTGACTGTGTATTAAACACACTTGTGTATGCTTTTTCACTTGTATTTTAGTAACATTCTTATGTTTATGCCAGGTACCGTAGTGGCATCAGAGGCCACATGAAAGCCGTGGTTATGGATTTGCTCCGTCAGTATTTGAAAGTAGAGACGCAATTCCAACATGGTATGTCTCCAAAAGTTAATTTGTATTTCCTTGCTTCGTTAACCTACTAGATACAAACGTCTGAACAAGTTATGCTTCAATGTTTTGTTTTTAACCTGATAGAATTTAAAGTTTCACACAAAAAAATGTTTGATATAATAAACAGTGACTAAATAGTGTTTACAAGCAGGAAAATATAGATGCAATTTTTCCAATTAAATATTGATTTATGCACATCTTTAACTTTACATTGAGCCAAATTACTTAAGTCAAAACACTCGTAAAAAGTATCTTGAAAAATTATTTTGATATTTGTGGTTTTGTATACACAAAAAGGGGTGATTTTAGAATAACTAATGGCTTCTTTAGTACTTGCATAAAAAATCCCCACAAAGGACAGTTTAGACTGTACTCGACAACACTTTTAAAAAAACGTTATAGCGGTAATGATAGAAAAGATGCAGTAATACAATTATCAGAACTTATCGTACAAGGTCTATTATTTGAAGCAATGGTTGCACCAATAAGTGGCTGATAAACCAGGAAGGTAGAAGGAAGATGTTTGCAGAGACAAGGCTTAGACCTCTCAGACAATCTTGGTCCCCTAATTTTTTTCATGAGAGCAATGGGCAGCCGCATGCCCCTTAAACTATTATTCTTCAGTTTTTTTTATGAATGAAGATGCTCAGGATCGAGTGTGCGTCAGCCACTGTACAGTTATCTCATATAAATTTGGAAATGGGGGTTTATGGAAAACATATCGCTGCTTTTTGTTATTTAAATTTGTCCCACTTTAGGAGGCAAGAAAGATAGACATGGTTAGTGTGTTTTTTTCTGTTTGTTTTGAGAATCACTTATTTGTGATTTGTGAATCACATAATTTTTCTACGTTGTCCTTTCAATGCATATGTTAGGAGTTCATTTTAAAAATATTATGCTGCCATGACGATGTCTTGGCACCATCCATCATAATCTGTCAAACTGATGCTTACCTGGGATCCACTGGGTGCCTGCTCTGCGTCTGATCTTCTAAGAACTGGAGAAGTTGGATGTCAGTTTTGTTTAATTCAAGAACTCATTTCACTTATGCAATGATCAGCTGACATTCAGCTTACTAATGAATGCCAATATCAGTATCCGGTTTCTCCTGTTGAAGAATAATGGGAGCATCGCAGATGCCTGTCAAGACCTAGGTAAGTTCAAAAGAGGATCTTTAGGCACTTGCAGTGTTCTAACAGCAAGCAGTTTAAAAGAGTCAAAAGAGGAAACAGACCACCTCTTTTGATTCATTAAAACTGCTTGCTGTTTGAACACTGGAGTGCCTGAATATCCTCTTTTGTACTGCTACACTATTTTGGATTTGCTGGTCCTACTTCAGCTAAGCACTTGGTGATCATTTGGAATTGAGTGCGGTCCATTTGGTCATTTTAGGTAATGTAGGACCTAGGTAAGTGCTTATGCTGGGATAGCAGGCTTTAGTAGTTCTGGTGCGTGGAGCTTTTACTTGCCAATATATAACATGTCAATGATTTAAAAGGTTGGGACCCTACTATTCATTTGAGATTCATAATTGGTTATGGTCTGAACCTGGCTGTAGTTTGCTACACCATAGTGATTGTAATTATTGATAAATACATAAGATTGTATATGTATTTCTGTAGTTATTTACGCTTTGCAATGATGTGTGTATTTGGAAAATAATCATTCCTTTTATTGGCGGAATGATTAATATTCTAAATATATGAGAATTAGAACCCTTGCTAATCTTGTTCATTGCATTTTAAAATGCAGTACTATTTAAAACCACATGGTTGCAGTACTGCGCTAGAATTCTTGTGCTACAAATGTTCTCCAAATCTAACAAGTCTGGAATATCAGTTTGCCAGACACTATTCCAGAAAGCGGCGATCCTAGTATTTTTAATTATTATACCTTTAATTGACACAAAGTTAATACACTCTGATACCTGCCCTGTGAACTAGCAATTATGCCAGTATCAAGCAGACTTTTCATTGCCTTCTAAAAGTGTTAAGTAAAATACCTGCCTAAAAAATATATACTTTTTTTTCCATCTTATAAATATTTATTTTATTTTATTTTTATTTATTAATAGTTTATTACAGTGGTTCCCGCCCCAGTCCTCAAGTACCCTCTAACAGTCCAGGATTTAAGGATTACCCAGTTGTGTCTAAGGTGTTTTTAGAAAGTAAAAAATAAAAAAAATAAAATATATATATATATATATATATGTATATATATATATATATATAAAGACAAACAATGCATGGGGCTGCACTCACGGTTGGAGATTCAAATCTTCAATGCTTTATTTCATTCGTTTAAAATAGATCGGCGTTTCAGTCCAGCTTGTGGACTTTCCTCAGGATCAAGACATATAAAATGGCATGAAAAAACAAACAAATATATACAGACTAAATTAAATGCATTAGTGAATAATTAGTGGTAAAAAAGCTTACCCCAGGTGTATTGTGTTGCCGCCGGTGTTCTGCTGAGTGCCGTGCGCATGCATGCTTAAGCTCCGCCCACTAAGTGACGTCATAACATGCAAGCGTGATGACGGGTGGCTCGTTCCCATGACTACATATGTAGAAACAGGAAATATCCACCACGGTGATTCGAAAGGCAACAACACGGCTCATTATCATAGAGTTACACTTATAACTTTCACTTCCTCCATAGTATTAAGCTATTCTTTATTCCTTTTATTCAACATTTATAACATTATCTTTTATATTGCTTTATTTAAGGCATTAAGCCTTTCGAATCACCGAAACCCCTGGTTTAATAGATGTGCTATCCATATACATTTTTCATATTCAAGTTCATATTCATAATGATGATCTTTTCAAATAATATTAATGCTGTAGTAATCTAGATCATGTTCTGCAATGAGTTTATAGTGGAGTAGCACACAGCAAACTAGTTTTTTTTTTTAAAGTTTTTTATTTATGTGCTTTTGTTTTTGCGACACAGTTACTGAACATCTGCCTTTTCGATTTCAGGTCATTATGACAAGTGTGTCTTTGCTCTCCGGGAAGAGAATAAAAGTGACCTGACCACAGTTCTGAATTACATCTTCTCCCACGCTCAGGTCACAAAGAAGAACCTCTTAATAACTATGCTGATTGTAAGTGACCTTGCAGGAGACAGCTAGAAATGGGATTTTGATCTCTGCAACATAAGCAGTTTCTGGGGGTCTGCTCTGTGGGCCTGAGATTCTTAAAAATGTTTAAATCATGATACCCTACAGTTACACTTTAACCCTTGGAGTAAATAACTGCTGGACTTTTGAGTAGTACACACCCATGAGTTATATAATACATGGTTCCATATTTAAAATATTATTCTACATATCTGCTTGCATTAGAGATTTAGATTTTTGGTTGTTGTGGTTTTTACATTTTAACACTCTATAACCGAATGAAAACACAGTGGATACAAATGACAGTAACATATGGACCATTAAGAAAGCATTTTAGGCAAATTACATAAAAATGAAAAAAAAAAATACACAAGTAAAATGTTTGGTACAATTCTACATATTTGTATAAAACATGGCTCATGAAAAACAGGATCAGGATTTGAACATTACTTTACATTCTCATATCTGACTAATCTACATTCATGTGTCAGACATATTACACTAATACATTTGTAGTGTACTTGCAGATCGATCTATCTATCTATCTATCTATATACAGTATATATACTTTGCATTAGTGATTTCCATTGACAGTTGTATTTTAAAGCTATAGTTAATGTTTGCATTTACTTTTTGATATTTAAGTTTCATATTTTGTTTAAGGTTATACATCTGTTTTTACTTTCTCCTGGAAACTAAGGAAATGTGTTCTAAGTAATGTCACATATTAATATAAACATTATGAAGCCATTCTATTTTGAAACAGAAAAAAATAGAAAAAAAAGCAACATGGCTTATTTATAAGAGGCCTTATTGTATTACATCTTGAATTTCTGTTACGATGCAGAACAGCACTATTAGGATTCGTAGAAACAGCCAAATTTAGCCACTGAAAGAGTAATGAAGGCAGTGATCTTGGCCTTGGATTTCGCATGTTTTAATTTGGGACATGAAGGAGGCAAACTCAATGTTAGGCGGTGTGATTCTAAGTAACGCTTGCCTTAAGAATCTCATTATTCGAACACAGGGCCATATTTCCTTTGAGAATTCTGGAGTAGCTTTGAGCTGGGCCTGTTCATTTCTCAAGCAATCATAGCTGCGTGATGGAGAGAGAAAATGGCAGCTGTTCCCAGCTCAGGCCTTCAATTTTCTTCAGAGTCCAGCCACTCAAGTGTGTAATTACACAGGGATGATGGGGAAGCGTCAGGCCTTGTCAGAGAACTGGTTGCAGGCTTTTGCTCACTGACTTTGAGAGTGAGGACAAGCAAAATTCAGTGAAACAGTCTGCATTTTTATATGTGCCTTGTAGGATTATTAATGCTTCTTTACTGTGTTCTGCCAAGATCTAGAATTACATTTTTATATATCTTTTATATATCTTCTTTATATATGTATTTTGTATGTATATGGGATTTGTATGTATTTATTATAATCAAGTACCTTAATGATTTATAACAACGCATTGACAGAGAATACCAATTATAATACCAATTATAATAATCTGTAAAATTATAGAATTGCAAATATTGTTTTCTGAATTTTTTTTATTTTTTTTTTTAAGCTCCAAGGATATTTGTATTTTAGATTGTTACCAGCATACTGTTTGGATACACAAAAGTACAAACGTGATTGTAAATACAATATAAATGTAGTACTTGGATCAAAGACAATTATTATATATTTATAATGCTACCTGGACACATTATAATCTCTATATTGTTCACCCCCTGAGGGAGTCCTGCTGCTGTACTCAATGGGCTCACACTAACATAGACACAATAGTAAACCCCTGTGTGAGCCCTTTTGCTGCTTTCACTCAATGAGCTTACATAGAGTTAGTAGTATACCACGTGAGGGAGCACTATTGCTGCACTCACTCAATGAGCTCATACTTACATAGACATAGTAGTATACCATGTGAAATATCACTATTGCTGCACTCACTCAATGAGCTCATACTTACATAGACATAGTAGTATACCATGTGAAGGATCACTATTGCTGCACTCCCTCAATGAGCTCATACTTACATAGACATCGTACCGAACCACGTGAGGGAGCACTATTGCTGCATTCACTTAATGAGCTCATACTTACATAGACATAGTAGTATACCATGTGAGGGAGCACTATTGCTGCATTCACTCAATGAGCTCTTACTTACATAGACATAGTAGTATACCATGTGAAGGAGTACTATTGCTGCATTCACTCAATGAGCTCACACTTACATAGACATAGTAGTATACCATGTGAAGGAGTACTATTGCTGCATTCACTCAATGAGCTCACACTTACACAGACATATTAATATACCATGTGAGGGAGCATTATTGCTGCCCTCACTCAATGAGCTCACACTTACATAGACATAGTAATATACCACGTGAGGGAGCACTATTGCTGCACTCACTCAATGAGCTCACACTTACACAGACATATTAATATACCATGTGAGGGAGCACTATTGCTGCACTAACTCAATGAGCTCACACTTACACAGACATATTAATATACCACGTGAGGGAGCACTATTGCTGCACTCACTCAATGAGCTCACACTTACACAGACATATTAATATACCACGTGAGGGAGCACTATTGCTGCACTAACTCAATGAGCTCACACTTACACAGACATATTAATATACCATGTGAGGGAGCACTATTGCTGCACTATCTCAATGAGCTCACACTTACATAGACATAGTAATATACCATGTGAGGGAGCACTATTGCTGCACTAACTCAATGAGCTCACACTTACATAGACATAGTAATATACCACGTGAGGGAGCACTATTGCTGCACTAACTCAATGAGCTCACACTTACATAGACATATTAATATACCATGTGAGGGAGCACTATTGCTGCTTGCTGCACTCACTAAATGAACTCAGACTTACATAGACATAGTAGTATACCACGTGAGGGAGCATTATTGCTGCACTCACTCAATGAACTCACATTTGCACCACACTATAGTAGCTAGGCTGCTACACTCACTCACTGAGCTTATACTAACACAACTCTCCACCATTTGAGGGATCACTGCAGTAGCACTTGTTTACTGAGCTCCCACTATAGCATTATGCTGCCCGAGAGAACCTTGCTGCTAATATCCCTGAGCTAACACTTTGTTTAACCCCTTAAGGACCAAACTTCTGGAATAAAAGGGAATCATGACATGTCACACATGTCATGTGTCTTTAAGGGGTTAAGCAGATTGTGATTGTCTATTTTTGTGATGCAGTTGATGAACTCTTATGACCAATTTATGTAAAAATCTAAGTAACTCCAAAGGACAAGTCTAAAGGGTTCATATACATTTTTTTTTCTTGCCACTACTTGAACCAACTACTAGATTATATTCCCATACTACACTATCTTTTAAACCTCTGCAGGAGCTTAAAACCCAAAGTCTAATGGAGTATAAGTACCCACACAGCACATAATGCGATGGGGATTACACAATGAAATCTATTTCTGGGTCACTGAATATTTGTTGTGGCTCTGAGCAATGAGCCAGGTGCTCAGATTAAAAGCCCATCCTGAAGGATGATAAAATGCCCTTTTCAGAATTCTGATAGCAAAATATTATATTTTGACACTCACAAAGTTGCTGTTACAGAACATGTTTGTGTTGCGTGCAATATTAATGTTCTTTACCGTTAACACACATTGTCAAGCGGTATTCCAACTCTGGGTTTTCCTAGAAATCAAGACGCATTTTAATATTTTAGTATATTCCTTTTGCACCAGTGGTAATTTTAGTTTTGTATTTCAATTTTTTTCACATACAGTACTTTACTTTATAGAGACATGTACTCTTTCATGGGCATTGTAATTGGGTATAAGAAACATTTTATGCCGTACCCTGTTTTTCAAATACTATGATAATCTTACAACTGACCGGGTAGGTCAGACTGGAGTGGATTCATCCGTTTATATCATATAAATGCATTGAAATATTTACAAATCAGTGAAATTAAAGATAATAAAACAGATATAAACTGTTGAAGTTTCTGCATGTCCTGCAAATCTCCAGCACTTTAGTTGCAACATTTGCAGTCTCACAGAACCAGAAAGTGATTGACACTCACTCTGGTCACTTAACTATATATTGTATAGCAATGTTTAACCTAGCCCGTAAGCAGTGCTTTATAGGCAAGGTTTCAGGGGTTCAGGGGGCGGACCATATTACGATGCACAAATCAAATTATACTGATAGGGAATTGTTGGATTCAATTAGAAATCGTGAACTCTACACTGCGAATTCGCATGGCATG
The DNA here is from genome assembly GCF_036172605.1 of Pelobates fuscus. Taxonomy (NCBI): domain Eukaryota; kingdom Metazoa; phylum Chordata; class Amphibia; order Anura; family Pelobatidae; genus Pelobates; species Pelobates fuscus. The sequence continues at coordinate 173,648,486 of NC_086317.1, forward strand.
CACATTCACGAGCAGTGAGCTGAATCAGAGATCAGCTCACCACTGTGTAAAAATGACTCCATAAAAGGGCTTGTTGGTTGTTCTCAGGTGCACAATACCATAGACGTCAGTGTGCTATGTGTGCTGACGTCATGATATGATTGGGTATTAGACCAGGGAAGTTACATTCCTGTCTTTCAGGCTTGGGGACGTGGCATGAAGCCATGTTACCAAGCCTTCATAAATATTAAAGGAACATATTTAAGCAATAAGAGAAGATGGAACATATTTAAGGGACTAAATAAGATTAAGTTGTTAGTTCCTTTTATATATACAACATAATGTACAGCAGTATTTCTGGAATAAAAAGAGAGTAATACTAATTGAAAAAACAAACAAAAACAGATTAATAAGAGAAAAAAAGGATAACTAATTGTTAAATAACCTAAGCATTGCCACTTTAAATAAATATTTTAAGACTCTTTTAATTGTGGTGTATCAGGATATGTCAAAATTATGCTTGGTAATATTTTATTACGTGATAAGGCAAATTACAGAAATAAAGAGCATGTATTTTAAAGCTTAAAGTATGTTAATTAATTGTATATATTAACCCCTCAAGGACACATGACGGAAATATTCCATCATAATTCCCTTTTATTCCAGAAGTTGTGTCCTATATGAACATTTCCCTAGTGTCATGTTTGTGAATAATATTTGCGTATAATTAAAAATACAACAAAAAAATCTACAACATGATTTTCTGTAAATACAGCATAGAGATTTTGTGTGCCCATTTTATAGGTCTTTGTGAGCGCTTGGGAAAAGCAATTGTAGGTAGAACAAATGTACAAAACACATTATATATATATATATATATATATACACACACACACATCTATATATCTATGTGTGTATTTTAGAACCTGAATGAAGGGTAGGGCAAATATTGAAGATTGCAGTTAACACTTGAAACACCACTATAATTACCACTTGGTAATGGATTTATTGTAATTATTAATATTTATAAAGTGCCAACAAGTTCCGCAGCGCTGTATGATGGCTGGACTAACAGACACATATTTGTAACCAGATGAGTTGGACACACAGGAACAGAGAAATTGAGGGCCCTGCTCAATGAGCTTACATGCTAGAGGTAGTGGGGTATAGTAACACAAAAGGTAAGGGTAGGGGTAGAAAAGTATGTTGCTAGGATAGTATTGTTCTTTTGTTCCCTACATTTTAGCAGATTAGATCACTTGACATGATTTATATTGTATTGTATATATATTATTATTATTATTATTATTTTTTTAAATTAATTCTTTATTTCTTTTATTTTTGTTGTTGGTGTTGATGCATTCACTGCTGGATCACACAAACAATGATACACAATAGAGATACACAGGTATTGCCAGCCAATCCCTGACCATAGCACAGCATAGAGTATCAGGAAATTTTAAACATTATATATTATAATGTATATTATTTCATTCTTCACTTCACTCTTATTTTACTTGTTTAATTTATTTGTATTTAAATAAGCTGTCCCATTTAAAATGCTGAATAATAAATTTTAAGCTAAATATTGAACTAGAAACATAATTTTTGCAATATAAAATTATATTTGATTGATAGAGGGGTGATTGATTTTAGTGGTTTGACACAGAAGAGGAATTTATTGGCTAAAATGATCTGTTGCCATAGCAGCTGTGATGTATTTATTTTTTATTTTTTTAAATGACATGTCTGGCCTGATACTTTAAGCACCATAACAACCTATGCTGATTCTATAGCTTATGGTTCAAGAACGTCCCCTGAAAATGTTCATACATACAGTTGCTTATACAATTGCTGTGGGTGATGGGCTGTAGCACTGGATGTGGGGCTCATTAGCCCCCAAACTCTTCAGTTGGATGATTGAGCTGGGATTATTAGTGAGATTTCTATTCGTTTTAATTTTACACATTCTCAAAGCAGGCACCTATTCTAAAGCAAAGTAGTACAGTGCTTGGCCAGACTACATTGGATATGGAGTTGGTTCCCCTAAGTAACTGTCAGGAAGAGGTGCTAAAGAAGAGAACTTTGCTGTTATTATTATTATTATTATTATTGCTAATTTATATAGCACCAACAGATTCCGTAGCGCTTTACAATAGAAGGGGAATTTAACTATAAATAGGACAATTACAAGAAAACTTACAGGAACGATAGGTTGAAGAGGACCCTGCTCAAACGAGCTTACTGTCTATAGGAGGTGGGGTATAAAACACATTAGGACAGGAAATAGCAATCAATTAAGGTGGGAGTGAAGCAGAGCTGGAGGAGAGAGTAAAGTGCTGCCCTTCAGGAGAGAGCAAGAGACAGGTATGTGAGGTACATAGAAACATAGAATGTGACGGCAGATAAGAACCATTCGGCCCATCTAGTCTGCCCAATTTTCGAAATACTTTTAAATAGTCCCTGGCCTTATCTTTAGTCTAGGATAACCTTATACCTATCCCACGCATGCTTAAACTCCCTCACTGTGTTAACCTCTACCACTTCAGCTGAAAGGCTATTCCATGCATCCACTAACCTTTCTGTAAAGTAAACTTCCTGAAATTATATTTAAACCTTTGCCTCTCTTGTTGTGGTAGTTTTTCTTCTTTTAAATATAGTCTCATCCTTTACTGTGTTGATTCCCTTTATGTATTTAAATGTTTCTATCATATCCCCCCTGTCTACTCTTTCCTCCTAGCTATACATGTTAAGATGCTTTAACCTTTCATGGTAAGGTTTATCCTGCAATCCATGAACCAGTTTAGTAGCCCTTCTCTGAACTCTTTCTAAAGTATCAATATCCTTCTGAAGATACGGTCTCCAGTACTGTGTACATCACTCCAAGTGAGGTCTCACCAGTGTTCTGTACAATGGCATGAGCACTTCCCTCTTTCTACTGCTAATACCTCTCCCTATACAACCAAGCATTCTGCTAGCATTTCCTGCTGCTCTATTACATTGTCTGCCTACCTTTAAGTCATCTGAAATAATTACTCCTGTAGAGGTTACTCTCGGCGGCCATAAGCTTTCCTAAAGCGATGGGTTTTAAGGCACTTCGTAATTTATTGAAGACTAGGGGAGAGTCTAATGGCAGTAGGTAGGCTATTCCATAGGAAGGGGGTTGCCCGTGAGAAGTCCTGCGAGCGTGAGTTGCCCGTACGGGTGCATGCAGCAGACAGGAGAAGGTCACGGGCAGAGCGGAGAGACTGAGAAGGGACATACCTATGGATCTGTGAAGAGATATGAGGGCCTAGAATTGTTCAGGGCTTTATAGTTATGGGTTAGCATGTTGAATTGACTCCTATAGGATACAGGAAGCCAATGTAAGGACTGACAGAGGGGTGAGGTGTGAGAGAACCGACTAGAGAGGAAAATCAGTCTGACGGCAGGATTCATTACAGACTGTAGCGGAGCAATAAGGCTTTTGGGAAGACCAATTAGGAGAGGGTTACAATAATCCATGCGGGAAATAACTAGAGCATGGACAAGCTCCTTGGTAGCATCTTGCGTAAGAAAGGGGCAGATGCGGGCTATGTTTTTATATTGGAATCTACAGGATTTGGCAACATACTGGATGTGAGGCTCAAAGTTGAGGCCAGAACCTAGTATGACGCTAAGACAGCGCGCTTGCAAGGATGGACTTATATGGATACCACTAACTTGAAGAGAGAGAAAAAGAGGAGGATCTGTATTAGGAGGAGAAAAGACAAGGAGCTCAGTTTTAGAGAGATTGAGTTTCAGAAAGCTTGAGGACATCCAGGCAAGCAGTGACACGTAGCAGGACGGCAGGGGAGAGGTCCGGGGAGGAGAGATATATCTGGGTGTCATCAGCATACAGGTGGTAGTGGAATCCAAATGAGGAAATAAGTTTGCCAAGAGAGGCAGTATAAAGAGAAAATAGCGACCAAGGCCTTGGGGGACTCCAACCGAGACAGGACGAGGTGAGGAGGTATCATTAGAAAAGGAGACACTGAATGAGCGTTAGGAGAGATAAGAGGAAAACCACGAGAGAATAGAGTCACAGAGACCGATCAACGGTGTCAAAGGCAGCACAGAGGTCAAGAATAATTAGTATGGAGTAGTGGCCTTTGGATTTAGCTGCGATTAGGTCTTTAGTAACTTAGATAAGAGCAGTCTCAGTAGAGTGGAGAGGGCATAAGCAAGATTGAAGAGGGTCAAGGAGAGATTTGAAATTGAGGAAGTGAGACATATGAGTAAAAACAAATCTTTCCAGAAGCTTTGAGAAAAAAGGGAACAGGGATATGGGACGATAGTTAGAGGGGAGGACGGGTCAAGAGATGTTTTTTCAGGATAGGTACTACAGTAGCATGTAGGTCAGCAGGGACAACACCAGAAGAGAGAGAGCAGTTAAAGATGTGTGTTAAGGAAGGCACAAGACAGGGGGAGAGAGATCTGATAAGGTGAGAAGGGACAAGATCGAGCGGGCAAGTTGTGGGGCGAGAGGAAAGGAGAAGCGCAGCCACCTCTTGTTCAGTAGCTGGGGAGAAAGTCTGAACGGTAGGAAATCATGCTAAACGTGTGGTTGAGAAAAGAATGACAAGGTGGGGGAATTCTTTCCTTAGCTGTTCAATCTTGTCGGTAAAGTAGCATGCAAAGCTATTGGTTGTAAGGTTAGTTTGGGGGGTGGCCACAGCAGGACGAAGAAGAGCGTTAAAGGTGTCAAAGAGAGGCCTGGGATTGCGGGAGCATGAACTAATGAGAGAGGAAAAGTATGACTGTTTGGCGAGGGCAAGGGCTGCGCTGTATGAACACAATATGAATCTATAATGGAGAGACTTGTTTGCGAGACTTCCCCCAGGAGCGTTCAGCACAACAGGAGCATCTTTGCAGGTAGCGTGTTGATTTAGTTTGCTACACTTGGGGCTTGCCCTCTTGGAGGTGCATGGTTGGAGCGGGGCTGCAGCGTTGAAATGCAGAGGTGAAGGTAGTGTTATATATGGAAATGGCCAGTGAGGGACAGGAGAGGGAAGGGATGGATAGCAGTTGTGAATCAAGTAAATGGGGGGGGGGGGGGGGGGGGAGGGGAGGGGAGGCAAGGAAACAGAAGGAAAGATGGGTAATGGGATTATAGATGAAGAACTGGATTGACAGAGTGTGCAGTCCTGTTTCAATAGGTTGTAAATAACAAGTGGTGAAAAGCTAAAAACGGAGCCAGATAAGGCACAGAGAAGAGAATGATCAGATCAATCTTAACTAGACATGAATCGGACTCAAGGAACTGGTCCCATGGAAACCACGTCAAAACAAGCTTTGACCCCATGGAGTACAGTGGTTAATTTAAGTAGACCAGCACTTTTCCATCAATACAGAGGTGTTCTATATGCACACATAAACAAGCAAAATGTCACTTCATAAATGATTGTACAGTACATTAATTAAAGCTGCTTGTGTAACTTTTAGTTTGTCTTCATTTTAACCCCTCCTGAACACTTGGTTTGTTTTCCTGGCTTTGAGCATATTTTGGGTGGCTTTTTACCAAATGTAGAATTGGGGAGAACTAAAATGGAATTTGAACATTTCAAATCAAAATAACTGAGCTAAGGAAATAGTGGTGTATTTACAACATAGCCTGATATTTTCCTTTCAGTTCTACACCATACCAACCTTAATGAATAAGCCAGTTCATGTTTAACCCCTTAAGGACCAAACTTCTGGATTAAAAGGGAATCATGACATGTCACACATGTCATGTGTCCTTAAGGGGTTAAGGGGTTAAAATATAATGAGCGGGCTTTACAAATGCTGTCATTTGGTTTGTGGAACTGAAAATCAAGGTGTCTAACAAAGAATTGTAACAATGTACATTTTTTTTTTCTTTCCTCAAAGGATCAGCTATGTGGACGGGACCCAACATTAACAGATGAGCTACTGAATATCCTGACAGAACTTACCCAGCTGAGTAAAACAACAAACGCCAAAGTCGCACTGCGCGCCAGGCAGGTAGGTATGCAGCTTAGCGCAGAACTAAATCTTTGAAAATTTTAAAATCAGATTTGTCTAAAATGTTTGTACCCCACCTTCACCTCCACCTCCAGCTGCCACCTTGGTATTCAGTCACACTTCAATTTGGTTTAGTTCAGTTTACACATTTTTGTTACAGCAATATACATGCATTGCCTTTTATGCTAGACAACTTGACAGCACTTTTCAGGCTTATTTTTACATGCTGATATAGATTACATATTTATTTTGCATTGATGCCACATTATACATTATGAAAAGCTCAAGTACATAGCATAAATGTTTGTGCTTAAAGGAACACTATAGTCACCTAAATTACTTTAGCTAAATAAAGCAGTTTTAGTGTATAGATCATTCCCCTGCAATTTCACTGCTCAATTCACTGTCATTTAGGAGTTAAATCATGTTGTTTCTGTTTATGCAGCCCTTGCCACACCTTCCCTGGCTCTGATTGACAGAGCCTGCATGAAAAAAACTGGTTTCACTTTCAAACAGATGTAATTTACCTTAAATAATTGTATCTCAATCTCTAAATTGAACTTTAATCACATACAGGAGGCTCTTGCAGGGTCTAGCAAACGATTAACATAGCAGGGGATAAGACAATCTTAATTAAGTGAGCAGTGAGGCTGCAGGGGCATGTTCTATACACCAAAATTGCTTCATTAAGCTAAAGTTGTTCAGGTGACTATAGTGTCCCTTTAAGGAGCTGTTTAGGCACTGCGCCTCCATCCTCTTCTATCATAGACATTCAGCTTCCAGAAGTCAACATCAGGGCTGTACTTTCGTGCATGAGTGCAAGTACAGCTTTGAGTTCTATGAATCCCACAGCCAGGGCACACAATGCACTGTCTACATTGCCTGATAGAATAATCTTGATGTACACGTATGTAGCGGAATGAACCTTGGACTGTTACCCTTATTCCTGCTAAGGGCTGTCTGTATCTTTTTCCCATGTTATTTCCTATGTTTGGTGCTCATAGTCCCTGGATCATCTTTTTTTCCCCCCTGTTCGTCTGGCTGTTCGGTAAAATAGCAGTCACCTTGCATATTAACAAAGTCTTGTTCGACAACTGAACAAATTACCAAATGTTAGACCACCGTATATGGAATGTACCGCTCGTTAACCCCAGTAACCTCTGTTCACACTTCCACCAACCGCAATAACCTTAACATTCCAAGCTGTCGGCTGGGCGGCGGCGGTAATCTTTAACAAACAGAGACAGCAGTGTTTGGTCGTTGAGTGTATGGAACTAAAGTCGGACATTTACCCGCGCGAACACCTTCAGTTATGTTCGTGGGGATTCAGACGAACAGAGTGGCCTTTGGGGAGAGCAACTCCCGAACAAGATACACAGAAAGAATGTCTGCACGAACAGTTCAGGCCTTGTTTTTTGCATAGTTGATACTCCCAAAAGAGACCGACTGCACAGCCTGATTTAATGGAAACTTTTTGGGCAGGCACTTTGTGTGCGGTCGGTCTAAACTATACCCCGGTGGCGTTTCGGCTGCGTTTGTGGATTCTGAGCGCTTTTCAGATATGTTGGGTGCTCAGACCCAGGCTATCTGGGGATTTAGGACTTAAGGGGGTAACTTGTGGGGAACTGTATGTTTTGGGGTGATTATTATTGTACATGTCCTAGACCTGAGAGTTAATGTAATTATGTTGTGTATTTTGTCTGTCTACTCTCAGGTCCAGTGGGGAATGCCCCTGGAATGTTTTTTTGGAACCCCTTTGAATGGGGATTCTCATAAAAGGCAGTGTGGCTCCATTAAATTCAGTTATAGCCACAGAGCTGAGTGTCGTCCAGTTGCTGGAGAGGAGTTGGGAGATAACCAGCGGAGGAGAGTCTCTGCTAGGACTAGCGCTCTGCTACAACTTATGTCAAACTTCCCACATATTTCATTAGATTATGCAGTTCCTCATATATAATAACTTTTGAAATGTTAACAGCTATGTGTCTAGAACACCTTGCTGCAATTTTTCTCTCTAATATTTTTCTCTTGATCTGTTTTTTTGTTTACTTTCCTTGTATATTTTTCCATTATATACATATTGATGTGCATGTGATTTAAATATAAATATATATGTGCGTGTATATATATATATATATATATATATATATATATCTTTCTCTGTTGATTTAAAAATCAATAAAATGAAAATCAGTAAAAGTTTCCCTTTGGTGTTTCTATATTGCTTTATTTATGCACATTAAACATTGTTTTTATCTGCCATTGTTCATCATTATTTTTTTAATTCTATTTTGCCAGGTATTAATTGCTTCACATTTGCCGTCGTATGAGCTTCGGCATAACCAAGTGGAATCCATCTTCTTGTCTGCCATTGACATGTATGGACATCAGTTCTGCATTGAAAATCTGCAGGTAGATTATCACAGTTTATAATTGGACCGTATTTATGTGCTTTATAACATGTTGTTGTGATTGTTAGATGCATACAATCCTAGCTTGTACAAGTGAAAAGGAGAGTTATGTTTTTTTTTTTTGTCAATTATTATTTTATTAAGGTTTCGATAAAACATATAAGACATATAGACATTTGAGTAATGCATGCTACAGTATAACAGAGAGAGTAATATCACACAAGGTGAGAATACCTAATTTTTTTATTTAATGGTAGCAAGAAAAAAAAAATCAGTGCTGCATAGTACTTAGATAACCGCATATTACAAATACCAAAACTGACATGTATAGAGACATCTCTTCTTATAAGATAAAGATTAGGAGTTGCTTAGCACTATGCTGAAACTAGGCAAATTTGAATAAAGAATAGAATCCCAGCAAAATAAGAAGTACAATCATATGCCAAAAACATATATAGTGGTTGTAGGTCATGTCATAGATCATCCTGTAAGAAAAGAGGCCCATAACGAAATAGAACATAGAGAAGCATCCTGTAGGAAATTACATCGAAGGCCACTTTAACCCATCCCCTTGTGAGAGAAGGTATGGATGGTGCAGATGCTTGGATTGTGGAGCCGATGACTGCACTAATATGTCCAGGCCTGGCTTGGAGCCATCATCTGATGGTAAGTAAGCTTTCCAGTCCATAGTCTCGGATAGATCTCCTTTAAATGATCTCTCTGCACCTTCCTGCCAATATGGTTTTCCCAGTTTTGAAGGCTGCTGGGTTAAGGCTGTCGCTGTTTTGGGTACTTGTGTCTGCTCACTGTCCTCGTTGCAGTTTCTTAAAGCCTTTGCGGCTGCTGTATGCCAGGCGGGCAGGCATGATGGAGATCACTGCAGGCATAATGGATGGAGATAACTGCGTGCCCCAAGGCATTCCCTCTGTTCAGGCTTTGCCCATGTTAGATGGCACCTATTTTAAGTGACCAGTGCGTCCTGGTTGTGCAGGCCTTGCATGGTGCTGAAACTCTGATTCTAACTGGATGGCTCTGCAGAGAGGGCCGAGATAACTCCCACTGGTTCAAGGGGCACACACACCAATAGACTCTTTTTGAGCAAAGTACAGTGCTCACGACAGGCAGGAGATTGGCCGCCTCATCCACCAGAGCAGTTGACCAGGCCTCAGCATTCGGCGGCTTGAGTACATCATGGGCTTGGAGCAGGTAGGCGCCCAATAACAGAGTTGGTGCCCTGATAATCTCTGGTGCCAACTGGCCAAGGCTCGGTAAAATGCACAGGCTTTATAGTGGCAATATCGCTAATAGCTGCAGAGCTCTTCCAATCAAAATGAACTCGGCATGGCTGCCAGGACCCAACCCCATTTGTTTTATGTTATTACCATGGATGGGCATACACCTTTACTGCTATTAACCAATGCTACAGCTCTAAGGAACAGATTGGAAATCGAAAGGAATGGAGTGTGTCAGTATCATAATATATGCAGATCTGGTGCTTGGGTGTTTTAGTTACATGCATAACTAAGACTGCAATAGTAGCAGATTTTCAGAATTCCACAGAGGTCCAAACTTCACACAAAATCAGTTTTCTGGTACAAACATTTGTTGAATGTCACAGCTTGTCTAAGTAATTATGTTGGCATTGTGCATCCTTTTAGAACCACAGTCTACCCATTTTCAAATCGATGCTTCCAGTATGTCAAAGCATGCATCTAAGTCGAGACTGGTTGAGCCCAAAATATGAATGATTCAGATTGCACTTGCAAAGAAAATGAGGCTTACCTGGTACTAGAAAAAAGTACATACAGTGGTTAAAAGCAGTAAAAGAATAGCTTTAGATATCATTTTTTTTCAAGTAAAATATTTTATTAGACATTCAAGATTGGATATACAATAACATTAATCATCAGTAATCGAAGGTGTATATTGATAGATGATACTTTGAAGAAGGTAATTTAAACTTGTGGAAGATTTAATAGATTCTTGAAGCCTATTAATGGATTTTTTTGCTGCAGTACAGTATCTGTTGCTCTTTTTGTGTATTATGCCTTATTCAGTAAACTGGTCATTTGTCCTAGAATAATTTAAAGTATTTTGGGAGGTTGGGAAAAAATTATGTATACTTACCTCAATATTCTCCCCTTGCTTGGAAGGAATTCCACCAATTCTTGTGTGTTTTAGCCTAGAAGATGGCTGACATAACTTGGTTTGCCTTGCACGCGTGAATTGAATTTATATATAATTCAATGAGCATTGCGATAAAAGAAAAATGACAGCGTTAGCTGTCAGACTGATGGTTGACGAAAATATTTTAAGACTCTTATCTGCCCTTGTTAGACAACAATTTCTGTTTAGAGAAAAAAAAATCTTCCATTTTGTGTCAAGTATAATGTGATTTAAAAATGGATTAAAAAAAAGGTTGCATAGCTGTTTTTTTTTTTCTTTGTTTTTTTTTTTAAAAAAGCAAAAACTTTTATTAAAAACTAGAAGGTGACATGTCTACTTTAATGTCATGTCATGTTTTCTTGGCGGAGGAGTGGAAAACTGCATGCTATTTGTAACAAATTAGAATTTATTCCTCACTTCATCTTGGCGTCATGATGTGATGTGACAGTAGGTCTTAATGTTTTTCTCTCTGCCAATCATTGCGCAATTAGAAAAAAAATGTTGAACATATATTAGGAAGCATGAAAACAAAGGTCACCGAGCCAATTTTTGAACTGCCTGGTGCCAAAACATTCCCACTGCAAGATTTATCATCTCATCTGCCACTGAAACCGGCATGTTTACTCTTGTTTTACAATCCTGTTAGTAGACGGATTACTTTGCTGAAATATTGGCCTCCCTGCCAAATGTGTGTCTCGATTACATAGTTCTGGAGTCATTAAAACTGGCATTTCTACCACTTACAGTTCTGAATGCTAAGAAACAAATAATGAAATTGCTCGGTCGCTGATAGAATGAAATACTGAAATACTTTAACACTAATTGTTTACCCCTTTCTTACAAATACAAAAGGGCAGTGATGCCTATAACAAAAACACAGGAGCTGTATCACTCATCGTAAGTCAATTAAAGTTTCAGCAGCATGCAAATAAAGCTTCTGTGTGAAGAACTGTTTTGAACAATCAGCCCATATCCAATAGTCAGATAATAAGTTACATTTTATGTTTGGCCTGTTTTTTTTTTTTTTTTTTTTACATTCTTTATTTTAAATGTGCAATGATAAACATTCAGATATATATTTATATTTTAATGAGAGCATATAAGACATGAAAGGTTGCAAGCGTACAGTATGGAATATCAAAGAATTTGCACTTTTTATGGAATTTAATGAAAAACATGACAAACCAATAACCCTGCATATGTCAATAGCTAGATCATTAATTCTTTACAAAAGCTATGCACCGGGGGGGCGTGTCCGGCAGCCGACGAAGATGGCGGCTTAGTTCCAGAGCTCCTCGTGGCGCCCGCAATAATACCGCTCAACAAGCGAAACCGGCACACTCTCACACCACAGATGGGCCGCACAAAACGGCAGACAGACCCCGGCGGCACCCCAAGACCCTCGGGACCCGGGGGAGACCACACAATCCGGTCCTACCTCCAGGCAGCAACCCGCGCACAGTCACCGCAACGGGAGATGGAGGCCGCAAGTCAGGCAGACGAATCACTCCCATCCACACCAGCCAGATTCTCCCCAACACTGTCAGAGCCCCAGCAGCAGCAGCAAGGGGGTGAGTGGAGAGACATTCTCCCCAATCTGCTCCATAAATCTGACTTTGAAGCCCTATCAGACCGCCTGGGCCGTGTGGTCCGCGAGGAGGTAGCCCAACTGCGTGCCGACCTAGTGAACATGGAGGCACGCATGGCAGTAACAGAAACCGAGACCAAGGCGCTGAGAACAGACGTCGAGCAGACAAACACGGCAGTGATGAACCAGGAGGCTGATATAGCATACCTTACAACATGGGTCGACGACCTGGACAACCGTGGCCGCAGACTGAACCTGCGAGTCCGTGGGGTACGGGAGGGAGGCCCCTCGGAGAACGTACCGGAACTACTGAGGCAAATTTTCGCCCAAGTCCTGGGCGGCCAACACACGCCACGAATAGGTCTGGTCCGAGCGCACAGAGCTCTGAGACCCATGCCAGCACCAGAAGAACAACCCAGGGACATAATATGCTGCCTCGACAACTATCATCTCAAAGAAGAAATACTACGCACAGCCCGCCGCATGGGAAATGTCCGCATGGCAGGCCAAACTATCTCCATATACCAAGACTTATCCAGGTACACTCTACAAGCCAGGAGAGCCTTACGCCCAGTGACATCAGCCCTCCAACAGGCGGGAATCCAATATCGCTGGGGCTACCCGTTCTCACTTTCTGCAAGACACGGTCAGGACCAACTGTTCATAAGAAAGCCAGGTGATGTCCCAGGATTCCTACGTAGCCTAGGCCTCCCGCCACAACAGGTACCTGACTGGTTGGCGAGATCGTTTCTTCAGCAACCACCGGGACCACAACCACCACGCAGACCTAACGCAGGCCAACAAAGGCCCCAGCAACAGCAACAACGAGACGGGAACCAGGGCCCAGTGAGGAGGGAGCGGTAACCAAACACCAAGCAGCGCAGCCGGGGAACGGGTGTGGGGACATGGGAATCACTACACAGCTCAACGAAACCGTGAGTACAAGCAGAGGGTACAGACCAATTCATACTACACTTGTCAGCAAGCCGTGGGGAGGGGGACGGGGGAGCTAAGAGACGCAGGGGACACCAGCCACATCAGCTCCACACCGTGGGGGTTCCTGCATAAAGACGAACGAATGGCAACACCTATACCGCCAGATAAGGCGCAGGGGGGGCAGACGGGACACTTTGGGGAGGGGGACGGGCAGCCCAGCCACAGTGGGCAACGAAGATGGCGAGCAGCAGCACAAACAGATACGCAAACATCCCAGCAGAACTATTACCTGAGGTGCAACTCAGACAGACGCTTGGGTCCCACCTCATGTTGCAATACCAACTAACAACCCACAGGGGGAGGGAGAGGGGTTGGAACCTGAGGGACGGCACCTGAGATGGAGGGGGAGCGGGACCCATGGGGCACAAAAGCTGAGTCGAGCATAGGAAGGGTTCAGGGAAGGGAATGAAGGAAGCACGGCAAGAGCAGGAAGACGGGATGCACTCGAGACAGAAAGAGTGGCAGAAGGGGGGGTCGCAGGAAGGCAGAGGGGAGGGGGGAGGGTTGGCGCAGGGGGAAGAAACAATAATACAGACATGTAGGTTAACAACTGGGGGTGATAGGGGGAAGGAGGGGAGGGGGAAGAAAGGTGAAGGAGAGGGGGGGAAACGACAAGATAAAAGCTTCAAAACTTTCCCAAACACACGAGGGGGGGAGGGGAGGGGGAGGGGGGGGGAAAGGGAGGGGGAGGGGGGGGGAAGTACAAAAAGTTGACCCACATGCGCTCAGCCACTGAACACGGGGATACAGACCACGCGAATGGGTAGAGGCAAGCAAGAATCTAGGCAGACACCCGATCCTTACAGCCCAGGTCCCACGACACTTACAAGCAGAAAGAGGGAAACTGAGAATGGTGTATATGTTATGTATATAAATTGTGTGACATTGCATTAAGATGTACTGCACGAAACGTTATGCTCATGACAAAATTTGTGGTACCCAGAGCACCAGACGGCGTACGCACACGACAAAACGGGACGCAACACTAGCTTAGGGAGGCAAACATGACAAAGCGTAAAACTCAGAGACCCAGACGAACCATAGCCACAACAGGGGGATAGTCCATACCGTGAGAAGCAACACATAGATGCCGGACCACCCACACGCTGAGCAGAAATTGACGTTAAGACGCAGGCCAGGAAACAATATAACCCCCCCATGTCACATGGTGTCCAATCCCCTAACTCCGAATAGACATGCACCACCAGCAGACTACAGAATAGCGACTCACGCCCACCCCACAACAATGATCAGCCCAGCCCAGACTGATCCTAAACTCAACAGCACGCAAGACCCAACCCCACACGGCACACCGTACCCAAGGCAATACAATTCAGAATCGGAAAAGCTGTAAGAGCGCGGCAGTAACAACACGCACACGGCACAGCGCACCGCGCACACACAGTATAAAACCCAACACACACAGAGAAACCGAGCAGACGCTACCGATACACAGCCACTTAGGAGACGAAGGATCACAGACTACTACTAGAACTAACTACTATTTACGACAAGCGGAGGGATAACCCACCACGGACGAACTACCCGACACCCCCACAGGTGTAGGACACAGAAACCCCCGATACTAGGGGGCCATACAACTCCCGGAAACGACCCAAGCCCACCAACTGGTGGAGCTACACGGTCAATCCACCGGGACGATTGTCCATTAACCTAAAGTTCACAGTACTTCTACGGATTACGTAGACCCACACAGCACTAGCACAAGGAGAGACTAAACACAGAACCGCACCACACTATACAAACACACTAACCACAACCTCATCCTCCGCCCCCTCCTGCCTTTACCCTCCTATCCACCCCCTGCGGCTGCCCTGACGATGCCGACCGCCAGCCCCGACGGGTACACCCGGGAAGACCTGAGCATACTCTCCTACAATGTAAACGGCCTCAACGTCAGAGAGAAGCGCACAAGGCTCCTGAGAGACCTGAAACACTACAGGGCGTCGGTGGCATTTATCCAAGAAACGCACTTCCAAGAAGGCAGGGCGCCAGCCTTGAAAGACCGCAACTTTCGAACAGGGTACTTTAGTAACAACCCGGATAAAAGAACACTAGGAGTCTGCATACTCTTTTCAAACGGGACCCCATACAAGGAGATAGCCACCCTCAGGTGCAAACAAGGCAGATACCTTTTCACTAAAGGCACAATAGTAGATCAGACCTACACATTCGCCAACCTGTATGCTCCAAACACGAAACAGCACTACTTCCTCCGGAACGCCCTAAGCACCTTGATGAAATTCACGGAGGGCACCTTGATCATCGGGGGAGACTTGAACTTGGCACTGCACCCAGATCAGGACTCCACGTCACCACGCGGAACAACACCACACGACAAACACGCCAACACACTTCGCCTTCTACATGCCCACCAATTAGCAGACTGCTGGCGAGCACTGCACCCAACAACCAAGGACTACACCTTCTATTCACAGACACACTCGACATACACGAGATTGGACTACTTCCTGACGACACATCACAACCTGAACCTGCTCCGAGACGCAGAGATCCTACCAATGACCTGGTCAGATCACAGCCCAATACGAATGCGGCTCAAATCGCCACTATACAGACCCCGGCAAATGTCATGGAGACTAAATGAATCGATCCTTTCGGATGGGGTGGAAGCAGACAAGATCAGTAACACCATAAGAGAATACTTTCAAACCAATGAAACAGAGGAAGTGACACCGCTGACGTGCTGGGAAGCGCATAAAACGGTCGTCAGAGGCCGGATCATCGCCATATGCGCAGCCCGCAAGAGGGCGGCAATGCGGGAGACGCTCGAACTCAGCAAAGATATAGCAGTCCTGGAGGCCAGACACAAACGAACCCTCGACGCACAGACGTACAGAGACCTAACAGCCAAACGAACCCAACTTACAACACACCTCAACCGAGCCATCCAACGCTCATACCAACACTACAGACACATGATACATGAACATGGCGATAAATGCGGGAGACTGCTGGCAAACCTTCTGAAACAAAGAAAAACTCAATTATACATCCCCAAGATAAAAGATACGCAGCAACGACTTAAGCACCTCCCAGACCAGATAGCGACAGAATTCCACACCTACTACCAGGGCCTATATCACCTCCGGCGAGACGAACAGGGAAACCCACAACCGGACAAAATTGATGCCATACACAGATACCTGAATTCGGCACACATGCGGGAACTACAAGAGGCCGACCGAGAAGCATTGGAAGCCCCCATCACATCGGAAGAACTGGCGTACGCGATGAAGAAGGCGAAGACGGGCAGAGCGCCGGGGCCGGACGGACTCCCTCTCCAATACTACAAAGTCTTCGCACAGGAGGTCGTTCCGAAACTGCTGCGAGCCCTGAACTCCATTCAAGAGGGGGCCACGCCAACGGCGCAGTTCACCTCGGCGAATATCACCCTGCTGCCGAAGGAAGGAAAAGACCCGACAGTGTGCCCAAGCTATCGCCCGATATCGGTACTAAACACCGATATTAAACTCCTTGCCAGTGTCATGGCGTCGCGGCTGGCGCCACTACTGCCGGCCTCGATCCACCCGGACCAAACTGGATTCATCCCAGGCAGGGAGGTGAGGGACAACACGATCCGGGCCCTGAATATCATAGCACACGTCAGGACCCAGCAGCACGGAACCCTTCTTCTGTCCACGGACGCGGAGAAGGCGTTCGACCGGGTGGACTGGGATCTGCTGATGGAAACCCTCCACGCCATAGGAATAGGACCAAAATACAGCACCTGGACGAGGGCACTATACACCTGCCCGACGGCACGAATCAGGATCAACGGCGCACTGACAGACCCGTTCCAGATCCACAATGGGACCAGACAAGGCTGCCCGCTTTCGCCATTACTATTCGCGCTGACGCTGGAGCCATTCCTGAACAGGATCAGGCACAATGCGGACATCCAGGGGATCAAGATAGGGGACACACATCACAAAACACTAGCATATGCAGATGATATGCTATTCGTGGTCACGAACCCGCAAACCTCCCTACCAGCGATACAGAAAGAATTCGAGGAATACGGGCGGGTCTCCAACCTTAAAATCAATTACTCAAAATCAGAGATACTGAACTTGACCATCAAACACGCGGATAGACTGACCCTTCAGAGACAACACCCATACCGCTGGTGCGACCACCGCATGCGATATCTAGGGGTTTGGCTCACCACCAACCCGGCAGACCTGTACGCACAAAATTATCTCCCTATATTAAAAAAAGCGGTGGAGGAACTTCACGGATGGAATGCCCTCTACATTTCCTGGCTAGGGAGGATAAATGCGGTTAAGATGACACTACTGCCCAAGCTGCTGTTCGTGTTCCAGGCAGTACCGATCCAAGCCCCCCAAACATTCTTTAAGGCACTGAAGGCCGAGGTCCGCAAGTTTATATGGAAAGGCAGGTCCCCACGCATAGCACACAACCAGTTAATCCTACCTAAACTTCGAGGAGGCCTGGCACTCCCTGACTTTGAAAAATACTACCACGCCACACACCTAACACGAGTGGCCAGTTGGACGATAGCCAGCGGCACAAAACCATGGACCCAACTGGAATCCGACACCATCAATTGCGACCTTCGGACGCTACCCTGGATACCCGCGGCGGCATACAGAAGTAAACGCATCACCAACCCCTTCGTGGCGGCAACCATGAAGATCTGGCACAGGCAGGGGCTGAAACAATACCTAACGACAGACCCAGGTCCGCTGCTGCCACTGAGGGGCAACCCGGACTTCCCAGCGGGAGACCTTGGTCCCAGACCGGGCCCAACGGGCCACACGGCTATCCCCCGCATGAAGGACGTCCTTGTGCACCCGTTCAACATTCGGCCGTTAACAGAACTCTTCCCAGACAGACTACACACATTCTCCCATTCGCTGGCCAGAGCACAGCTCTCCCAGTACGCCAGATCGATTCCACAAAAACCGTCCCTGACGAGGGAGACGACACAATTCGAACGAATCTGCATGCAAGACAAGGAAACACCCCGAGCTATCTCACAGATATATACCATACTGATCACCAGCAGATACATATTGGCGCCGCCTTGTATAAGGAATTGGGAGGAAGACCTTGACGAGCCCATGTCAGAGGCAGACTGGGACAAATGCCTCACCCTAGTACAAAAAACGCCTAGCTCCTCACGCCTACAAGAAAACTCCTACAAGATACTCACCAGATGGTATTTGACACCAACAACACTACACGCTAGGAACCCAGACATGCCAGACACCTGCTGGAGATGCGGGGAGGAAACAGGCACATTTTTACATATCTGGTGGTCATGCACACGGCTAACACCATTTTGGGACACGGTCAGGGACGTCATACGAGAGGTGTCAGACGAGATGCTCCCAAGAACCCCGGCAGCCTTCCTCCTCCATCATACCAACATGGCAATGCAAACATACAGCAGGTCCGTTGTACCGCGACTGCTAAACGCAGCCAAAGCTATAATCCCCATCTATTGGAAGCAGGGAAACGTACCCCCGATATCGCGGTGGGTGGAAGAGGTGGAAACCACCAGGAAGTACGAAGATATAAAGGCAAACACCCCGAAGCTCAGAGACCGTTACATCTCACGCTGGTTTCACTGGCTGAGGATAACCACATCGAACGACTTTCAACTACGCCTAGTCCAGCAGTAACCGGGGGAGACGAGAGGAGGGAGAGAGCAGCAGGGGAAACCAGAGGGGGGGCGGAGGGGTGCGGCGGAGTGGAGCAGCAGCAGGGGAAGGAGCCACAAATGACCCGATACCCTTACACCAACCCACCATCCCCCACCAAACTTGGACCAGACCCACCACCATGTCACACAAGATGGACACGGCAGCGACACGCGACAGACAGACAGGGGAGAGACACCCCCCACTGAACATGTCGGACTAGAGACACTACACACACGATACAACCCAACACGAGGACACAAAGACCACGTCCCGGCCTAGATAAACAAACAACCGAGACGCAGAGAGAAATATACAAAAAGGCTACACACAAATACGTTACGACAATACTCTAAACAAACACACACACACATACAGACACCAGACCCCAAACCAAACTCTCCGACAAATACGACCCACAGGATTGGGGCACACACACAGACCTACATAGAACGCACACTAAGACGCTAGCCATGTCAGCAAGCCAACTACGTTAAATACCAGACAGCACGACCAACTGTTCACATGCAACTGGAAATATGCGGGAGCACACAAATGTGCAATGGTCTAAAACGCATAACTAAGATATACTCTTCAGTTAATAGTTCTTTGTTCATTTTTCTTCTTCTTAACTCGCTACCTTTGTTATACTAGTTCAGTACAGAATATTCTTGTTTATCGATGTCCAACCCTGCAAAGCTTATATAAACTTAATATTTGTGAATACATGCCTACAATGACTCAATCGCCTCTGCGTAGGCAAATACATGATATTCAGACGAATCTGCAATATGTTTGCCCCATGCTAACTGAAACTTAAATACGCACGCCTCTGCGAAGGCGACTACCTGCTTAAACTGTTTTATACTTGAAACCTGCTTTTATGTTGTGAAAACAATAAAAATATTTAAAACAAAAGCTATGCACCGGTGTCAATAGGGGTATCGAGTAATCAGATGAATACATTAACCACCTATGTGAGTAAGCATTAGAGAATATGACAACAAGGACTACCAGCACTTATTAATGCTTGAGTGTGAGTAGGAAGCTTAAAAACTAAACTTACAGCAGGGTTAGGTTGCTGAAATCACTAAAGGTAATTACGGTACCTCTGGGGTCAGATATTGCAATGTATAACTGTGCCACTATATATGTAGAGCACAAGAGAGAAAGTAAAACAAATCATGGTGTATGGCTGAGAAAACATATATATTAAACTGTTGCCTGTGATTAGCTAGGCAAGAAATAAGATTGGCTCCAGCTGTAGCCTTTCAGGCAGGTTCAGGTCCAAGTCTGTCCCCTTTTGGGGAGGATGGAGAATTGGTGTGGCGGGCACCACTTTTTGCTGGCGATCCTCTGCCTGTGTGGACAGTGCGAGACACTCCGGCCTCGGTTGGTTTGTGGCCCAGGTAGGTGGACAAGAAGGTGCTTGAGTTGCATTGCAGTAGTGTCGCCCTGAGAGTGCCCTACTGCTCCCGGCTGTTCACTGCCACAGTCACCAGGTCTCCGCTTAGGCTTGGGAGGTATGTAGCGTAGGCTTATCTTCAGACAGAAGCACTGGAATATGTAATTGAGCCGCTTCCAGTATTGTGCAATTGGATCATAGCAGGCTTGCCAAGGGAGGCTTGTGCCATGTGCGCTAGTGTGAAGGGCATCCGCTATTTTGCTGCATCTTCAACAAGGTGGGGTAGTGAGGAAAACTCAACCTATAGTCATCTAGTGTGTACCAGGATATCCCCCACCGTTCCAGAGGGGGGAGGGTAGGAGTGCAGCTGGACCAAACCTTGAGCAGATGCACACCAAGATTGGCTGCCTCTCCCAAGCTCTGTTTCCAGTGGGCCCCAGCAGAGTTCTTGGGCATTCAATAAGGTAGGCTCTTATGAGAGGTATCTAACAGCTAACATTTGTACCCCTGACCCAGAATATTCACAAAAGCAATCATGGTGCCAGGGTTTTTGGGTTCAGAACCCTAATTTTTAGCAAAACTGCAGGAGCTAAATCGCTGCACGTCTGAACAGCTTAAAGGTCAGGCTCCGCCCCCACATTTTATGGTTTTAATGGGACAATAAAAGGAAACACAAATATACTTACTTATGTAACTGGTTTTCAGATTATTTCTGTCTGCAAGATACGGGAGTTACTGTAGAGCAAAGAACTCAAACTCTTCTTTGAAATTATTAGATCCGTGGTTCACAAACCAGTCCTCGTGGCCCAGCAATGGACCAGGATTTATGTATTTCCCTTTCTATTCCAATGGAGAAGACAAGTTTGGGAACCATTGCATTAGATAATTTGAGACTAATGAAAGTTATAGTTAAGCAACATTTTTAGAGCCTGATTTGGAGATCTCTGCTGTAGAGCGTTTAAAGATGTGATAGGCAATTCCTTCTTCAAAAATGCTAGCACAACATATCATAAAATACTTAATAAAGTATAAATTAAAAACAAAATAGTTACGCATAAAATTATATCTGAAATGTCACCACGATGATCCACCTTACTTGCCAATGTAAACACCTTTGTAATGGTTGAAATGCAAAGTAGACACGTTTGGTGCTCGCCGTCATATTAAACATTTATGCGTTTGTTGTTTTTTGTTTGTTTTTTGTTATTGTAGATTTTTGATTCCTTGCATTTATGTATTTTCTTTAAAAGTATACACTCCTTTCTAAGAAATAAGTCTTGGTATTCTTTTCTCTAAACCACAGTGCTACAATTCATCAGAATTTATCTATTATCCGTTCTTTGTTTTGAGAACCATTAAATTATTTAACTTTAAAACATATTTCTTTTGATACAGTTTGACAGTAGTTTTTACCTTCATCCCCATTTCTTTATGTTTTGTATCTCCAAGAAACCTATCCAAGTATAGTGTTTAAAATAACCAGAGACGAGGACATGAACTTGTTCATTCATGACACATCGTATGACTACCGTGCTATCCCAGAGGACGCTGAGAAACTGTTGTGCTCAGAATGTAAATTGCCGTAGCCATTATTTTATCTCTGCTTTCCACTCTTTCAGTTTGCATATGATAAGCACGGTGTTGAATAAGCACAGTGATTTGGAAACTGGTTTATTTTTTGGAATATTGCATGCATGCATTTCTCAGCAGGTATCGACTGAATGGTTAACTTAAATTCATAATAAACAGCAAGAGAAGACACACATATATCGATGAACACTAACCGGGTTCTACGAGGTCTGAGATGGCTTAATTCTTCTATACAATATAGTCAAGAGACCAAGAACTCCGGTTCTACCCAATGCAGTCTATTAAAACACAACTTATGTCTTGTCTTGCTGTGCTTGTGTTTTAATGTATTGTCTTTGATAGAACTGGAGTGCCTGGTATTTTTCTATATAATTTAAATGTGCCAGGCAAACTATGGAGAATATTCATTAGTCCAGGCCTAGAATTTGCAGTTCCCTGCCAATTGAACTAAATATCTTACTTTGGTGAATAAACATCCATGTTATGTTTGGTAATTCTCTGTCTCAAGACATATGTCCATTAAATGCAAAGCTTACACAAGGAAAGGGGATTGAAGTTTTGTTATTTATGCTAAAACAGATGAATACCCAATGTGGAGAAAATTATTATAATCAGGCGTCTTCACAATACTTGAATCACAGAATTGAAATCCCTCACTCCTTAAGTATTGCACTCGGAAGAAAACATGTTGCTTTTATTGGCTTGTCTGCAGATACGTATTTGTAGCCACAACACTTAAATACATCTAAACCTGTGTCCTATTTACAACTCTAGGGAAATGAATGGAATATGGGAAGACATCTTCCCTGGTCAGCTAATCCCCTATGTTTAACAAATATCTGTTTGGAAGGTGTGAAAAATAAAATAACATTTAGAAATCCACTCCTCTTTATCCTGCAACTAGGCACCTCCATTTTAGCGTTGAAAGACAAGGAGAAATAGGAATAATGTTTGTTTCCCCTCCTCTTACTCAATGTGTGCCTTGGCTGTGCCAGGACTGAACTGGATTGTGATATAATTTGCTAAATCTTTAATGTATATTAAAATAAGACAATACATTAAATGCATTACAGAGCCTTAAATAATAATAAAAAAAGATTTACACAGGTTTAGATGATTTTCTATGTTTTATTCAATGGCATAAATTTCAGAGTAGTGATGGCTCCCTTTTTAATTGTAGCACAAACAACAAGGGTGAAATGTCTTTAGATTATCTATTATTAGTGTTAATTCTGTTGTTATTCTTGATATGAAGAATGTGAAGTGTTGTACATCACAATTACTCCTTTAATTGCCCAGCTAAATGTTCTATATGAAATAAATAATTCTAACTCACCTTTGATCTACAAACCTTTAATCATATTATGATCATTTATATTCTGCAGTTAGGCTTTTGGAACTTTCATAAACTCCAAACAAGAATACATTGTATGCCCTCTGTAAAATATCCCAGTCGGTGCTTAAAAGGAGCATATCCATGTTAGCCTTTAGGAAACTGGGATACGAACATATCAGATGCTTGCAATTATTGCACTTCTATGATCACCTTGTCAATATGCACATGCATTGTATCCCTACTAATTTGTCACCTGTCTTGTAATTTTTGCAGCCAAGAAGAATAGATTGTTTCTTGTATTGAATACTTAGAAATGTACAAGACCACAATCCATAGTCATTAGCTCCCTGCATGAGTTTATTGGCGCTCACATCATATGCACTGAGGAAGTTGGCTCTTAGGGGAGATGCATTTTTGTTGAAGAGATAGTCAAGTGTTCCGCCTCTCTACCACATTTTAAATACCTGATAATGCCTTTGCGACTACAGTACCTTTGTGGCCCCTAGCATTTTATTAAATACAATTACAAGGATATGCTAGATCAGTTTCTCTTCATATATTTGGCTGACAGGCTCATTTATTCAGAAATGTAATACAGGCATGATCAGAATGCTTGTCCTAGAACGGCATAAGCAATGCATGTTTAATATTACTACTGTTACTTAGTTTGGTGATATTATTTCCTGAAAGGTTATTCTTGGTTAATCCCTAGAACATTTTTTTGATCAAATATATATTCAAAGTCAAAGAAATGCATTGCCTGTAGATTTTCTGTTGGGATCTGGTATGGGGCTTCTTCCGATGCAAAATAAATTTTTCATGCATCAATGTTAAATTAAAGCTGTGTAATCACAGTTTTGACCTATTGCCAAAGTGAAAGAGCATTGTCATTAGTAATATGGTACTACTAGCTAGGTGTGTGCATACACAGTAATCACCATTTAATTAGAGCAATTCATGCAAAGTAAAAGTAATGCCTTCGGCACCAAGTTTGCAGTATAAAATGTCACAGAGTGTTCAGAGTACAAGTATGTGTAGTCGTTAAAATCGTTCGCAAATTAAAGGAATCTCAAAGCTAGGTGACTTTTCTATCGATACATCAATGTCTGCTTTTGTAAGGTGAAAATCCTAGATATTTTATCAGACAATCAAATTTTTCCCGTTTTCTTATTGTTTTCTCCCATGCTACCTACCAAAAAGTGACTGTTAGTGTGAAGCTAGTTGAAAGAAAATAGGGATAATTTAAAGGAACATTTAAAGCATCATAACCACCTGATGTAGTGGTTATGGTGCTAGGAGTGCTCTAGCACCCTTCAATAGTTCGTAGCCAAACAGTTTAAGAATGCTTTGACAGCTTACCTTACCCCAACCACCCTGTACATAACCCCAGCCCCCCTGTACAATTCCCAACGACCCCTGTACAAAACCCCAACGACCCCTGTACAAAACCCCAACGCCCCCTGTACAAAACCCCATGTTGATGTTGCACACCTCTGCGCGCCTCCGCTTTCCTCTATTCTCTTCTGGACCGCCTCCGCCCGCCTCTTTTCTCTCCTGGACCTCCTCCGCCCGCCTCCATTCTCTCCGGGACATCCTCCATTCTCTCCTGGACTGCCTCCATTCTCTCCTGGACCGCCTCCGCCTGCCTCCATTCTCTCTTGGACTGCCTCTGCCCGCCTCCATTCTCTCCTGGACTGCCTCCATTTGCTCCTGGACCACCTGCCAGCCTCTTGACCACCTCCGTATACTTCAATTCATCTTCGCCCGCCTCCAGGTGACCGGAGCAATGAATATCTTTGCCAGGCCGCAAGATATTTATTGTGGGCCGCGAGTTTCACATCCATGCTTTAATCTATCCAAGTAGGAGGGTTTATTACTTTACAGAAAATTCACATTACCCCTTGAGTGCTGAGAGCTTTTCTGGCACATACACCTTTTTCTTGGACACATTGGTGTCTTAAATTGTGTTTTACTAAACACAAAACTGCTTAAACCTCCTCAGCACTGGCTCAGCAGCAAATGTTATCAATACGTACCCTCCTATTGTCTGCATTACTTCCTTAGACATGAGTTGTGTTGGCTCACAATTCCCAACCCGATACTCACAAGCATATCTACAACATCATCTGGGTATTAACTACCGTGAAATCTAAACATTTTTACAGTTTGGGCCATTTGAATCATTTTGTGGACTGTTTTTAACTCCATTTTGGTGCTGTAACAAATAAATATATTTTAATGAGCTTCTGATGATAATGACGATGCATTTATTTTTTCTCCCCAGAAACTCATCCTGTCTGAGACTTCCATATTTGATGTACTGCCCAACTTTTTTTACCATAGCAATCAGGTGGTTAGGATGGCTGCATTGGAGGTAAGTGTTTGTTTTTGTCTATGCATACATAATTATTATTATTATTCCGGATTGTTCTGTTTTTGTAACTGTAAAACATGTTTTCCAGATACGCAAGCAGCTCACAGGCATGAAGACTTTGTGTTATGTGCTTAAAAATATATTGTGTGGTTTGTTTAAATATAATCTTCAAAAAATTGCTACTGGTAGACCTGATGGGTATATAGTCAATTTTCCGCTACGAATGTCACTCAAACATTTTTGCTTGAAGTTATTCCTAAACTCTGCTTTCCTCATATATCTATTATAGTTTTTGTTGGCTTCTGTTAGTGCATACCTAGCAATAACTATTTGTTAGACAGGCAGGACATGTCTTTATAACCCCCTGTACCTGCAGTTTTCTGTTACCTTTTTCCTTTCTGCAGCAAAGCTCCCGCAACCAGCATGGCAGTTGCACAAATAATGACATGTTGATTTAGCTCAAAGCAAACTTTGATTAATTGTCTATCTACGACTTCCAAATTAATTAATTAATGCACTTTTCCTAGAAGTAATTCACACTGGACACATTGCAGGTTTATGAAGAACTCCAGAGTGGCCTTTATTGCAGGGGGTGCAATTCCCTTTTAAAGCAGAAATACGTCATGTACAGAGTCACAGTTAACATACAGTATACATTCAACAATTGGTTAAGGGGTCTTGTCTAAACCCACCCTACAGGATGTGATGTCATCATTACAGAGTTCTCCCACCCACATTCCAGCTCCGTCTTGGTTACACGATGGGAGGGGGAGTGAGTAGTTACTGAACACAAAGGGGCTGAAAGGGAAACGGTTACTTTAACAGCGATTCTCCATTTTGTTACATGTGGCACATAGCTGTTAACTGGCACAAAGGAAGTGGGGGAGGAGTTAGTAAAGGAAGCTGTTCTTTTAACACAGGAATTTGTTACACGAGACTTGCTCGATGGGAAGGGGGGAGGGTAGGCGGATGGGAGGAATTTACAGAGGAAATAGTTACTGAGCACACATGTGTAAGAAATTATGACCCTCTTACAAGGATATTCTTTTAGGGAATGTATAATAGTAAAATAAAGACATTTTAACCTTTCAAGTATTTTGTCCATAACAATGTCATATAGAGTTCAGGGTTTTATCCTAAAATGCAACACATGTCACTTCCGGAAGGGAGATACACTCAAAGTCAGATCCAAGCATTCCAGAACAGCACGTCCACTTTCTAACTCTAAATATGAATTTTGAATTTCTGTCCTCACCTTCACCCATCTTAGTTTACCACCTGGGTTTTCTCCTCTAGAGACTTCACCAAATACACATGACAGTGGGATATTTACTAAGCAGATAGTTTAAAAGCAAGCACGAATCGTACAATATTCTTTGTTTGCCCTGGCTTTAAATCTTATATATTTTGTCTTTATAAAAAGATGTTAGACCCCATTGACAATTTCTCTTAACCCACCATCATTGTACAAGGATGGCCATTAGCTGAATTATACTCTGATTACATTGAACTGATTTCTAGACATTTTGATTGCCGTACATGCTCCGCAGGTTTAATATGCCACCTTTGATCTGCAACTTTGATCTCAATCTGTTTAGCCTGTGTTATCTCCTGGGTTACGCTTTTCTTGCCAGCTCAGCATCTGCTGAGTCTTGAAGACAAGTGTTTTAAGTTATTAGGGTAGTCATTATGCTGGGTTTGTGTTCCCTTTGGTTTGCTTCTCTTCAGTTTATTATACGTTCACACTGACTCTTTACTTTTACTAGTTAAAATCTGCTGGGAAGTTTTCTATCTTGCCCCACCATGACTGCAGTTTGAAAGTGATGGGTTGTTGTTTACTAGTTATGTCAAGAAGCCGCAAGCTGTGCTTTCCTTCTTGGTTGTTCTTAAGGTATATTGCCAGCTGATTATAGCCGATATCTGTTGAGTTTCAAGGTTAGTACTAACCTTGTTTGGTCTTTTTGACCACTGCCTGGCCGAAAGATGGATTTTGTCCTTCAAACACCTTGAAAACTGCTGAATGTAAGAAAAAAAAAAAGAACAGAAATAATGTCAGTTACAATTCTTTTATGAGCTCAAATAGCCACACATGATATTTACTACCATATCCCTTTCAAAGGCAATTCAGTCTTTTCTTTTGATAATTTACCATTTCAATGACACATGGACGCAATCTATGTCTCAGCTGTGTTAATGTTTAAAATCCTTTAACGTGTCTCATGCCCTTCATCATCACTGATTTAAGTGGATGAATCTGGATACATCAATAATGAATTACAGCGTTTTGTCTTTATTCATCTCATCATTCTATTTCGTGGAAAGGAACTAATTCAATAAGCAGAAAAGCATCCCTCCTCCTTCTCTCGAGAAAGGTCCAGATGGGAGACCGAAACATTGACTATTTTCATATGTGAATAAAATAGCTGCCATTTCACTTCTCTCCTTCACTTAGCTTATTAAATAAGTCTGTGCATACACAGATCATGTTTTAAAGTCCCATTCTGACCCTAATGCACAGCATGCTGACACTGTAGTGTGGGGCAGAACTATGATTTAGTGGGAGTCACACTCCTCTGCAGAAGCTGCTATTGGCTGGAAAGACCATTCAAGAAAGAGGCTGAAAGAGGCTGAAAGAGCCTGGAAGGGTAACTCACACTAATCTCGGACAGGCGAGAAAATAGCGCTGGTTGTAAAATTAAAAACACTTTCACCATAGTTAAAAAAAAAAAAAAAGGAAATTTATATAAAAAAAAATATAACAGTTATGCTGTTTATTATAATATCTCCACCAGTCGCGGTTCTGTATGCTATATATTTTTTTGGCCTGAGAGAAGTTAAAGCAACATAACCACTACAGCCTGCTGCAATAGTTATGAGGCCTGGAGTACCCTGGCCATGTTTCCCAGTAAAAGGGGCAAGTTGTTTTGTAACAGTTTGCCTTGTTACCTTGTCCTGTCGGCCATCTTGTTTCGTTGTGATGTGTATCCTCCAGGGCTGGATGCCGATCCTGCTGGCCACTCATTGGCTGAGAGCATCAGTTTACCGCTCTTACCCAATGAATGCAACTCTGTGCATAGCAATATACATAGTATTGACATTTGATAGTCTGGCTGATGACACCCCAGTGATGATGTTTGAGGTGGAGTTAGACGTCCAGACGCAGAGTGGTTAATCTCCGTATAATAACAAAAAAGAATAGTTAAGAACCAGCGCTTATTAATTCCAAAATTCAATAAAACAATATGACATCAATTTAAGTTAGCTGCTGTACATTCGAATGTTTCCTTAGAATAACACCATAACAAGAAATATATAGCAAAAGAAAGAATGTAGGGCTTATTTAGGTACAGATGAAACAAAATGGATCATCTGTTTAAATTCTCATAGAAGTTTTCTCATTTGAGGGAACGAAATATACGTTGATATCTATAAAAAATAATTGAACATAGTGCAGATTATGCAAAATAAATTATAAATCCTAGTGTTATAAGAAGTATTGCACTCACAGAGAGCTGTTAACTCAGCTCTAGTTGAAATCGCTTCTGGGTCCGTTTAGGCGACCCACACCATTAGCGATGTAATTCTTCTTTCTCTATGAGTAAATAGAAATGCACACAATTGCGCAGTATTGCTGTTACAATGCCCACAATTACAAGAAGGGAAATCGCAAGTGGGTACTTACAAATCTAGAGTCATCAAGTAATGACTGAATTTTCCAACGATATGCAGGTTAGGGACTGCGCTCCCTTCTTTTAGAATATCAGTGGCTGGGAACCAGGATACAAAATTTGAATTTAAAAATAATAAATTTATTCACATGAATTAAAATTAACAAATAAAATTGCAACAATGTGCCAAATCCGGAACGCGTTTCGCCACTGTCCACGTGGCTTCATCAACCGGGTAAAACCGTTCAGTATCTCCAAGTTCCCTGTTGTGGTTTAAATACTTGAAAGTAGCGGGCAGAGAGCCGGTACACGGTAACCGCCTCACGTTAGTACCACCCACAGGTACTACGTGTGCGGTCCATGCCTCCCTCTCATGCCGCTGCTACAAAGGAGCCGAAAAGGGATTGCCGGTTCTTTCTCCTTTCGTCCCATACTTCACTTGTAAAAAGTCCATAGTTCATTCTTTAAGATATTTCGTTATGATAATTCCTTCTTATGGGATGTGATTTATAAAATCTCCTTTTGCCGATGTTTTCGTTAGTTCATACATGGGAATACAGAATACAAGAGACAAAGTATCAATTTTTGTTCTTACCGGCATCAATTATTCAATACTTCGTAAAAAGAGAGAGAAAGATACAGAATATCCTTCTGTGTCCAATTAACAGCAGTCTTTTATCTCAAATTTAATCCATTCAACATTGTTTATTTTTAACTTTTCCCTAAAGTGCAATATGTAATAATCCTCCATGAGGATTCAGAAAAAAATGATCTTTAAAAACGGAAAAAGAGAAAAAGACACTTATTCTTATTTTTAACGTGAAATCATTCACTTGATCAGTCTTATCATTTTGTACCAAATCCTAAACCATTTAATCTTATATTTTAGATTCAATACTGTGTAAGGTCCTGAATGTATAAGAGAATATTCATTCTTTTTAATAATTAAATTCAAATAAACATATAATTTTGATCTGAAATTTGAATGTTTGCAAATAATTAAAAATATTTTGTTTCATTATGTCTAAAAAATGTTTTTCTAATGCAGATTTAAAAACACAAAACGAATTCACTTAAAAACAATCACTTAAAAAAGTATAAATTCCAGTTAGTATATTAAAAATCTTATAATAGCTCTCAAATAATAGAGCCAACACATAGCTTCACTCTCTTAAATTATATCTTAATGGTATACTCGTAAAATACCATAAAAAAAACAAAAACAAAAAAAAACTTTTATTATAAAAAATGGCATAATTCAAAGTCTGAATTAAGACCATTAGGGATTAGGGTGTTAAGTTTGTCCACTCCATATCACTTTTTCCAAGTTCTCGCACGAAATTCCCCCCTCTCCAATTTTTCTTAATCTTATTTATGCCTGTAAATGTTAGGCCTTCTGGGTTTTGGTTATGGAATCGTTTCAAGTGGCTAGAAACACTGTGTTGTTCATAGCCTGTTTGGGTCTTGTAGATATGTTCTCTTATCCTGATATGTAGGGGGTCTAGTTGTTCTACCCATATATCTCAGTCCACATGGGCAGACTATAAGATAGACCACATTTTTAGTGTAACAAGTTATGAACTGTCTAATATCAATTTTCTTATTGCCCTCAATGATTATATCCTTCGTTACTCTTCTATTAATCTCCGTATGTCCATCATTTCACAGTGAAATACAATGACCACTTCAATGCTCTGAAATGGTCATGGTGCCTTAAGTAACACTTTAATATTTAGTAATTAGACTGGTTTGATGGCTAATCAAGGTTTCTGTGTTTTTCCTATTCAGGTTTATGTAAGAAGGGCGTACATTGCTTATGAATTAAACAGTGTTCAGCATCGTCAACTAAAGGATAACACGTGTGTGGTTGAGTTTCAGTTCATGCTGCCAACCTCCCATCCAAACAGGTCAGATTCTTTCTCAATAATTTGTATTCTGTTTATTATATATAGAATTATTCTAAAGTATTAGACTTTTTATGTTTAACCCCTTAAGGACCAAACGTGTGGAATAAAAGGGAATCATGACATGTCACACATGTCATGTGTCCTTTATGGGTTAAAAAGCCACTAACCTTTGCTTTATTTATGTGAGAAAAATAAATGTTTTCTAAGTATACTTTGACAATTTTAAGAAATTTTATTTTTCAAGTCAGTCTGGCTGTTAGTGATTATATGAAAGCAACAATCGCATGGAATTTTCTATTGCTATTACAATTGTTTTAATTTTAAATTCACATCAGAGCTTGTAGTAAGATCTTCTGAAACCTGAAAAGAACATGCAAGTTTTTTTAAATGTGCTGCAACTTTCTCCGGACTTGTGTTATGCTAATTTACATCATAAGAGAACTTGTAACCATCACCAAGCAGTAGAATTTAAATTGGAGTTAAAGAACTAACTATTTTTAAATCATCTAAAGGTGGAAATGTTGATCGGTTATATCTACTTTACATTTTACCCTTGCAAAATGAATGAATTAGAATGTCAGATATAAATGGATATATATTTTCATTAAAAAGCCAAAAAGTAAATAAAAGTATATATATATATGTATGTGTGTGTATGTATGTAGATCTATCTATATAAATATAGTTAGAGGCCTGTGTAAATGTTGGAAGCTGTGATTTTCATATGGAGTAGTTAGTGTATACATTGGGTTGGACAAATGGGGAGGTTACTGTGTGAAATGTGGTGGAATTTAAACAACATGGGATGCGCTATAATAAACACGAGAGGCTCTGAGAGACATGAGGGTTGCCTCAGAGAGAAACAAAGTGCTAGACTGAGTAAGAAGCCAATTGCTAATAGTACTGATAATAGGAATACAAATTATGGTGTTGTTTGTGTTTTCTTTTCAAGCCTTTCCCACACATTCTTGTTGTATAATTTTCAAAAAAAAAATCCAATTCTTTATTTTTGAATGACTGTCTGGACATAGGTATCATACCAAATCACAAATGAATCGTAGTACAGATGAATTCCTTATGAGTACATGCGAGAGTAAAATAAGTCTCTTTTAGATAAATGACAATCTCCTGGGTATTCGCTTAGTCAAAACATGTCAAAAAATTTTATATGAAAATACTATAAACATAAACCAATATAAGCTATTAACAAGTTAAGGTTTATCTTTCGTAACTACATATAGCTTATTGTGGGCCAGGATAGAATATACACCTCTCCTGATCTCTCCGATATCCATACACATAATATGTAATATCTGAAGGAGATTCCTGTAATGTCTCGTAAACCTTTCCACCTTGAAGCTAAGTTAGTGCAGAAGCAGTGGGGGAGCTTTGCAATATTCAGAAATGCAACACGGCCATTTGCATCAGCATTCTCCAACTCTAGAATCTTTTAATGTGGGCCAGAGCAGGCTATCACTAAATGTGTTTTCTTGCTTCTCAAGTGACATAGGAAACATTGATTGTTGTGGGTAACTATACCTTGTTATAGTTTATGTTGTGTTATATTTTTATTTTTATATACTACATGTTGAACATTGTGTTCAGACTTTAGATTTTCACACAGGTGACAAACCTGGAAACATTTAAAACCTGGGGGATCAAATTAATCCATTATAGTGCCCGTGTTGTGTTCAACTGGCTTTCCTGGAGAGATCTGTTACTGGATATTTCAGGAATGTGTGATCACAGAAGCTGAAGAGATCTGTTCAGCAAGGTCCTGCAAACACGTATACATTTATGGTTACGGATCAAAAGAAGGAGTGCACTAGAGCATTGGGTTAGTATATTTAGGGTTTAGGGTAGAGTTAAAATTAGGTTCAGGAATGCATTGACCTTACTTGTAGAATAAGCCAAAGTCAAGATTATAGAAATCAACATTGATAATAACATGGTCAAGGGTCAACACCAGAAATACTGTATTTGACGTTGGGGCATGGTTTTAAAGGGACACTCCACTGCCCAAATGCAAAATAAATAAAAATCACTGTTTAGTAGATATAACCCAAACGAAACCTTGCATGCATCTTATTATTGGGGATATATCTAAAAGCTTGCTGCAAAACCTGCATTTCTCTTGTCTGCTGCCTTTGCAAGCTCTCCCTTTCTAACCCCGCCCAGGGGTGAAATCACAGACTTCCCAATACAACTCAATAAGAATTCTTTGTAAGGTGCTCTGGGCAATTGCAGAATCTTGAGGTCACCTGCATTGAGCTAACATAACCAGGAAGTATCTGTTGTCTGCTTGAAAGCCACATGGGTGTAATCAGGTTAATTTAAAATGAGTCAGTTTCTATTGAAATCTGCACTTTTTTCAAAATGAAAAAAGAGTACACACTGTAATGGATCGCCTGGCACCCCGACTGGGTACCTCCGTTGAAGGATGCTCCTAGCGTTTCCTGAGGACTCCAAGCACTCTGGCAGACACCACAATCACTGAATCTGAGAAGCATATAAATCCTCTCAAGCCTCTGAATGCTGTATACAGCCGAATAGGAAAAACCATGCGAATAGGTTTACACTCCTAGCAGTCAAACTGGAACAGCATACAATAAATCCTCCCCCAATAATGAGACGACACTTCACTTTGAGGGTTAAGCAGGAACTGAGGCTGGCACACCCAGCCTGGTTTTTATTACAGTTGTTGAGAATACAGGACCGCCCACAGGGAGGGACAAAACAACCAATCAATCTGTACAATACACACAGACACTCCCACACAAAATCCTCCCCTCTGCCTGTAATATGATTACTGAACACAATGGGTAATCTCATTATCACAGGCAGAAGAATACAGTTTTATAAAACATATCACAGGGAACCCAAAACATACAATAACCCCAAACCTGAGTATATCCTCAGAACCAGGGGATCTGGGTGAACCACATGAATTTAAGCTAACAGAAACCATGAAATAGTGTCTGAGCCTAGGGGAAAGTTTATATACTGTGCTGACAAGCTCGGATTGAGATACTCCAAGAATGCTAATGTGAATAGTAGTAGACTGACATGGCATCAGAGTAAGCCCCCAGCAGCACTGTTGGGGTATTGTGAATTTCCAAGTGCCAGAGAGCCAGCAGGAAGTAAGTGCTGAGAAGGTTATTGTAGGGTTAAATATGTTTAGGATTAATATTACATGTAGGGTTAGAAACAGATTTAGCATTAGGCTAGATTCATCATAAATCATTAGTGTTCTGAAAAGTATTGCTTATCTCTATTCGAGAAGTTTTTGCAAGTCCAATACTTTTTCTTAAATTCCCCAGCAATCCCCTTTTTTTCCTTCTAGTTATGTTTCTACTACTATCATTTTTCAGTTTTTACCTGCCTCCGGCCAAATGTTATTCTGCCTCAAGTATTCAACAGCCACAATTCACAATACTTTTGTTTACACCTTTACATATCTCAGGTGAACGGGTCATGGTTTTCTTTGCAGAATAAAGTGTTGTTTTTTTTTAAATTTATATTATAGTTTTTATTGATCATTCATCAGCACATTCAAAGAATCAGTGTACTAAATATAATAGGAATTCATACAAAGGAGAAGCATATCTATGAGTGGGTGATGCATATTAAAGTGTAATTGAAAAATACATGTTTTGACGTCATGAATATACAAAATAGATTATATAAAAATCCATAAATAAATACGGATCATTACAACATAAAAATGTTCAAACTGTAAAGTGGGATCTTAGATTCCAACTGGAATCTACTGTAAGTGTTAACATGCTTCCTTGTGCCTAGGACTGCATGAAAAATAGAGAACAGAAAGACCGACATGAAGAAAGAAAGAGAGTAACGATAGGAAGATATAGGAAGGTAGGAAAGAGGTTATCGTTAGGGGAGTATGGATTTAAGGCTTAAACATCTGACCCCAAAATATGTGTCTGTAAAATAGTCCGAGCATGCCGACTGTTCAGACAGCCATTGAAACTAATAGATATTTTTATATCCTCGGTGCCTGTTGAAATTCAAAATAATTATAAGAAATTTGTCTCTGAATCTTCTATTGAATATTTGTATTCGTAAACACAACAATAATGTATTTTTAAAACTGGTATGTAAAATGGACGATGAGAAGAAATTTGAAATTGAAAAGATCCTTAAAAAAAATAAATCGAAATTCTGTATTTAAAAAAAATTTCCATACAGAAAGGAAAAAGTGCAAATCACAAAGAGTGTAAATTTAACAAAAAAAAAAAAAACCATCAAGAAAAGTAGGAGAATTCATGCACCAATGATAATAGCAGCAGAACTTACATAAGCAGAATTAATAAAAGGGGAACATGAATATAAGTGATTGACTGAAGTAATAATACACCCTTCAAAAAAAGGGCAGGAAGTGGCAAATGAAAACAAACGGTAGCAGATCGGGTGAAAGAAAAGAGATGAGTAAGGAAAAAGGAGAAGCAGAGGAGAAAGTCAAGAATTTGGCTAAGGAAGATGAGGGTAAGAGATCCATGAACCCCCACGTTATATGAACATTTTTGTGGTGGCATAGACTGCAGCTGTTATTTTTTTTTTTTTTAAGGGCTCAAGTAATTGTTCCAATGCATCAAGGTCAGAAACCTTCCTACTGGCAGAATGTAAATTTTATCCCACCCCCTGAATTATTGTATGTAATAACTGTAGACACATGGGACCAGAGGTTTGGAAAACTTACAGATCCAACATGAGGGGGCACTTTATTTGGGACATAAATACCACATGTAGCGGTTACACCGTGTAGCAGAGGGGTTTCAACCGCTGGAGGGTGTCCTTTTCTCGTGAGGAGGATTCTCAGCATCCAATCGTGATCCAAGTGAAGAAGCTCTTACAAGAGCTAGTGTGAATAGCTGTATAGCGGTTACCCCCAATAAGAGACAGGACTCTAGATTGAGGGGGAAGTAGAACTGAGGTTTAATGGCAGGTACTCTCCTTTTATGAGGTGCTCCCATGCAAGGGAGACACCCACAGACAATTAGGCATTAACCAATCAGGCAATGGTTACAACCCACAGATTCCCTCCCTTCTGCTTAATTGAGTTTCTTACGGTATCTACTCAATTATCTCCAAGCTAAAATTTATACTTTTTTATGCATTTTTATAAACTTATATTTTTATGAACAACACAACTTGGGGACAAACATATTAAAAAATTTTACAAAATCTGTTCAGTGGTTCCAGAAGTATTGAAAAGTCTCTTTGGACCGACCGCACGCCTGTTTGCATGCCCAAAACAGTTCCACAGATTCAGGCTGTGCGGTCGGTCTATTTCTGCCTTGAAAAATAACAAAGTTCCGAAGGCGGCGTTTGAATAGTCGAACGCACTTCAACTTCTGTCAAAGTAAAAACGGGGTTAAGTTTCAGCGGTGGTCGTTAATTAAGTGGCTGTCTATTTTACACGAAAAAGATGACAAAGTCCCATTCGAACGTGCGTTCGAATCTACGAATTGTACTTAGTCTCCAGCCGCAGTGTCGAAGGGCAGGGGAAGGTACAGGTCAGCGGTGTTCGTTCAAATGTGTGGCCGATTTCCGTTCCAGGGATTTGACTGCACACACCGCTGACTACGTTCGACTGCATTAAAATGGCTGCCGCCACGTGTTCGATTGTCTAATGGGGGCCACTTCGACTACTTCGGAACTTCGGCTGTATCCGAAGTGCCATATCAAACGTACCCATCCTTTGCACAGCACAGTTAAAGGGCCAGAAACAGTCTTTGTTCTTAGGTGCAGGGCAATGTGGATGATGGCAGGAAAACAAAAGGTAGAGGTTCCCAGGCAACATGTTACAACATAAATTACAGATCCAACGAAAAAAACAGGGGGATCTGTTACACCACATTTACCTTCCTTTTTTCTAATGGTCAGTGAATAGAAAATGGTATATTAACTCACGTGCAGAGGTTTATGTAAGATCTTAGACAGTTTGCACTGATGCATATAGAACTCGTTAAAGAGCTATACAATTTATGAGTCCTTTTGATCAGCTTTGGGCAGGATTAGGTGCCTGATAAGTTCTATGCAGGTAACAGAGATTATTTTATACTAGGCAGTTAATGTGACAGGGCTTATTGAGCCTCACTGTATCTTTATGTTAATGAAGTTTCGCTGAATACAAACAAGAAGACTTGACTTTATCTCCTTGGTGTACACTTTATTAAAGGAACGTATCTATAATACGATGAATCCCTACTAGCACTAGCTGGCATTGCTGACACAAGGCTGAATGTGTCCTTTTCTTAATTTTACCCACAACTGTCTAGTATCATATAGCACTGTTGTTTTCCTTTTGTTTTTACAAAGACCTCTAAACATTTCACATTTTAATTGCCTAGTTCTGGTGATTACTTGCCTACTGTAGTCTTAAACATTTTCTTCATCTTAGTTCACATATTTTTATTTTGGCATGGTCTGCTGCTATGGTGGACCTATATGAGTTCATGTTCAGTGCTCAGTGCATTCTAAGACACCTTTCTACACACCACTGTTGGTACAAGTGCTTATAGTGCAATGAGAGGTTATCTGAGCATACGTGACCTTTCATCATGGACATGGTCCTTCCACCTCTTTTATTAGCAAAGTATTTTTTCAGACTGACACTCACTGGATGTTTGTGTATATACAGAATTGCAACCAAGTAAACAATGTACTTAGTAAAATGGCAATTGTGTGCGCGTATATATTTATATTAAAAAAACAAACTTTAAGCTACTTGCTATATGTTTTTTATTTTTTGTTTTTATGAAAACGTGTTGGCACAATGGCAGGAAATTATTATTTTTTGTTTTGTCCATATTACATTTTTCTAAAAATGTGTTAAAAATTGTTGGCATTTCTCTGCTTGAAGTTTGCCATTTTACACATAAATATGCATTTTAGCAAACATAGAGTGTAGAGTTTGCTGATTTAGTTAGAGAAGTAACACTGGTAAAATGAAAAGGCCTATTTGAAAGCTGTCATCTTTCTTAAAGGAACACTATAGTCACCTAAATTACTTTAGCTAAATAAAGCAGTTTTAGTGTATAGATCATTCCCTTGCAATTCCACTGCTCAATTCACTGTCATTTAGGAGTTAAATCACTTTGTTTCTGTTTATGCAGCCCTAGCCACACCTCCCATGGCTATGATTGACAGAGACTGCATGAAAAAAAAAACTGGTTTCACTTTCAAACAGATGTAATTTACCTTAAATAATTGTATCCCAATCTCTAAATTGAACTTTAATCACATTCAGGAGGCTCTTGCAGGGTCTAGCAAGCTATTAACATAGCAGGGGATAAGAACATCTTAATTAAACAGAACTTGCAATAAAGAAAGCCTAAATAGGGCTCTCTTTACAGGAAGTGTTTATGGAAGGCTGTGCAAGTCACATGCAGAGAGGTATGACTAGGGTTCATAAACAAAGGGATTTAACTCCTAAATGGCAGAGAATTGAGCAGGGAGGCTGCAGGGGCATGTTCTATACACCAAAACTGCTTCATTAAGCTAAAGTTGTTCAGGTGACTACAGTGTCCCTTTGAGCAATCTACAATGTTTAATAGTAAAAAAGCTGAAACATGTAAAAGTTAATGTATTTGTGTTCAATAATATACTTATTATATATGTATATTTATCCTTAGCATACATCTTTTTCTTTCTCTTTTGATTCATTTTAGAGCAGAGTACCTGCTGTTGCTCAGTGTGTTTTGCTA
Source organism: Pelobates fuscus (assembly GCF_036172605.1). Classification (NCBI taxonomy): domain Eukaryota; kingdom Metazoa; phylum Chordata; class Amphibia; order Anura; family Pelobatidae; genus Pelobates; species Pelobates fuscus. The sequence continues at coordinate 173,687,347 of NC_086317.1, forward strand.
GAACACCTCTCATTAATTTGAATCTTTGGGTATCGACTAGGGAATTTTAGGCAAAATTAGATCTTGAAACATAGCTGAGTTGGAGAATCTGACCAATTATGAAGTTTTGACCTAAAATTTGCAATTCCTTGGTAAATTCCCAACAATTCCCTTTTTAGTGAATAACCCTGTGTGATTTCAGAAAGGATCTAGGAACCGTTCAAGGGAGAGTGATTTTGACAAAGATTGATGTTCAAAGCTGGACTTGTTATGAAGCAAACAAGGGTCTCTCGTACACAATCTGACCCTGATTCACTATGCTTTTCATGTATGTCAACTCTATGATTAAATATATTTTAACCACATATGTCAAAATATTTGTTATGGAAATAATTGATACGTGTGCCAACAAAGCTGACGCCTACAATCAGGGTATACATAGAAATTTCTTCGCTCTAGAGTAAAAAATTGCAATTGGGGGTCTCTTTTTGCCATGCCCTATAATTGTGAAGGTTGTAATTCATCAGGAGTGTAAGTAAATGGCTGAGCAGGTTTCTGTAGCAAACACTACTCTTGCTAGCTTAGTAATTACACCTTTGCTTGCAGTTTTATTGGTGTCATGCAGTGAAGGAGTTTTAGTTTCCATACTAGCTAGTTTATATACCATTAATTTGTATTTTTTTATTTGTATATAATATGTATGTTCTTTACTTGCTTGGAATTACTACTTGGCATGTAGTGAATGTGACATACAATTTTATTAAACATTTAAAGATATAAAATTTTTTATATCACGGTTTACCTGTTTGTTACTTAAAATCAGTCTGTGTGTGATAGCTTTTAAATGATAGAGGCTTTACAGTGCAGTCTGTTTGATGTGCAATACATATGTACTTTCCAACTCAGTTTTTTTTATAATTGTGTTCCTATGAACCTTTTTGGCCAGTCAACCATTACTTGGTTGGGAGCTATTCTGACGCACTGTTTCAGCAATTTGTGGTGGAATAGATAACATTTAGGATTTGCTGAGGTTGTATGCCATATTTTTCAGAATACGTTGTGGACTAAAGTCTGTCCTCAAAATAACTTCACAATTGGATTACATAGTTACATAGTTGCCTAGGTTGAAAAAAAGACTATAATTGGAGTTCAACATTGGAATTCCATTGGGTTCTTTAAGCATGGAAACTGTATTTTAGACCAAGACTCTACTGGATTTTCATCCAGTGTCTAAACACAAGGAGACTACTTCAAACAGTCAAAACTAGAAGTATCCTGTATAGTACGTAAAGGAGGACTTGTTGCATTTGGTAGCAGGTAGAGCAGGACTTGCCATGAATTGAACTAAAATGGTCGCCTAAGACCCAGAGGTTAGACAGAAACCAAAAGATCATAACTTTAATTTCACTATCCCTATGTGAGGAATGATGTTGGGCCCTAAACAGGTGATCTTTCTAGGGCAGGGATAGGCAACCTTTGGCACTCCAGATGTTGTAGACTGCATCCCCCATAATTCTCTTACACCCATAATGCTGGCAAAGCATCATGGGAGATGTAGTCCAAAACATCTGCAGTGCCGAAACTTGCATATGCCTGTTCTAGGGCCACGTGTGCAATAGGCAGTAATGTTACAGTGTTAAGAACCTTATTGATGGATAAATATTCAAATAAGCAGATTATTGTTTATTTTTTGGGATGAAAATTTGCTATGTAGAAAGCATCTGGCAAATAGTTGATATATATTGTCTACATAGCAAAGATCAGGGGTAGGCAACCTTTGGCACTCTAGATGTTGTGGATTACATAATCTCCCATGATGCTTTAACAGCTATAATGCTGGCAAAGCATCAGGGGAGATGTAGTTCAGAACATCTGAAGTGCCAAAGAATGCCTACTCCTTGTGCAGAGTATGCCAAAGCAAATAGTTATAAGTATTATTTATAAAGTGGTAGATCCCTATAAGGCAGCTCTCCTCAGGTTACCTAGCCTGTTTTATTGGTGAAATATAGTGAACATAAAGGGCTGTGTTTTCACCAACAAACTGTCATTTATTAAATTTCCATTTTCAAAATATCCAATAAATTAAAACACACAAAGTACTCTGAGAATGGCTGTGTTTTCTGCATCGGCTATTCCGTTGGTTATTTATACAGTTGTAATAAGAATTATTCAACCCCCAATGAAAATCAGATTTGTTGTCAAAATGTACAGACTCCCAGCTGTTTGCAATGGAAAAAAATCAAACAAATCAACATATCTGTTGACAGTGAGATGCATTTTTTGCACAGAATTGATATGAGGCAGCCCAGAACAGTCATATGTACCCCTGGCTTAAAAGTGCATTATCTCTGTATGTGTAACGCTTGAAGCAGAAACACTGCACATATAGACTTCTACTAACATAACCACTTCTAGAAGCAGAAGTGATCATGATGGTTGGAGTAACACTTAAAGTTTGTGATAATAAAAAAATATGAAACTGAGGTCAAGTATATGTTGGCATCTTTACGCCATTTTTTTTTAGCATAAAGCATACCAATATAACACCACCTACACATATATAAATAACAAAACAAACAAAAAAAAAAAACTCCTACCTTTCTTTTTTTCAATTTATCTCTGAAGATAGCGTCACTTTTTTACAAACCCTATTGATTGGTCCAATAATTTCAATTGTACTGCAATTCCTCTTTAACACTCACATCTGTTGGGAGTGATCATACCCTCATAGTTTTACCCCTCCCTTACTCCCCACAACCTACCTTTAGAAGATATACCTCTCCAGCCTCCCACTCTGGATACACCCAGTCTCTTGTGCAAATTGTAATTAAGTTCACAGTAATGGGCTGAATGGAATTTTTTTTTTTTTTTTTATTCTTTATTTTTGCGAGTAATGGCATATAATACAACATATTTTGTGAGTAGCAGGTATATGATTTAGACAATACAGTTATACATACATCACCTATCTGGACCTACTCATTTTTTATTAGTTGGGTACTAGTGCGCCCAGGCTCTTCTGTAGGTGGACCTACGGCTTGTGGTATGGGGGGTGCTGGTAACAGGCTTTTCGCACCTTGTGGCTAGGTCGCAGTGCGCCCTGATATGTACTCTTTAATAAGGCGCTTATTTTGGGGTTTAAGCGGGTCTTTAGCTTCCCAAGGCTATGCTATATGTTTGAATGTTGGTGCTGGTACAGGTGGCTGGAGTCGTGTGCGGTGTGTTCAGAGATCGGCTGTGTTGTGCGTTGGTGTCGCTTGTGGACCCTGTGCTGTTGGGGTGGGGGGGAGGGGAGGGGAATCATGGTTACTCTACGTTAGCGCTGTACCTTAAGCTTACGGAGCCAACAATATTACTACAGAGGTATGGTATATACCGGTAGTTAAACAGTGAAGAAAGGTAACAATTAACGATTTTTGGTGGTATACAAGTATGTACAGTCCCAAAGTTCAGGGTGGCGGTTCTGCCGCCCCAGGTGCTCCCTCTCTGGGTACAAATGGGGTAACGTTTGCTACGTTCCAGGTTGGGTGAACCGCTGCCCTTGTCTGTTCCACTGGCAGGCCTAGAGCTTGTAGGAAAGATGGCGCTTCAGCAGGGTGTAATATGGCGTGTGTCTTCCCCGCTTTTTCGGCAAGCAGGCGGCGGGGGCCCCACTTGTATGTGATGGAGTTTTCTTGGAGAAGCTGGGTGATAGGCTTGAGCGATCTCCACCAGGATAAGGTATGTCTGGAGAAGTCCCGAAAAAATGCTAGTTGTGCTCCTTTAAAGGACACAGTGGGGGTGCCTCTGACTGCCCCCATTATAACTCCACAGTTGGAGTCCCAAACTAGTTTTAGTAGGACATCCCTGGGTACCTCTTGGGCTGCATTGGTCGCCTTGTTGAGTCTGAAGCAGGAATCCACTACCATCTGTTTGGCCTGTTTGGGCACAAGGAGAGTGGCAAGGAGCCTCCTACAGTAATGAGACTGTTTCTGGCACTCCCCTGATCCTCAGGTTGCGTGCCCTGGCTTTATCTTCTAGGTTGGCTAGTTGGGCCTGATGGTCAGCACATTGTTTCTGCAGCGCTCCCATGGCTGCTTCTGTGGCTTGTTTTTATTTTTAATAAATGTTTTTTGCCTGACACTGGAGTCACAGGAGCATTTATCAGATCCCACGTACCCAAGGGGCTGATCCTCCCTGGCTGAGATAGCTTAGAGTGGGGCTCATACCACTCTACATTTGTGAGTTGCATTCTTAAAGAGACCGTTTATTTTAGTTTAAAATGTAATAATTGTATTGCACTAGGAGTGCTTTCTCTGTTCCCTCCCCCCTACTTTTGTCTCCTTAATTACAGATATCAATTGTACAGTGTAACAGGCTATTAGTATACACACATATACTCCTGGGCTTGTAGACACCCTATAAGGGATCACACTTGCTTGCACTGTATCATCTGTTTGTAAATACTTCTCAACACTTGAGGGGTTCTATACATATGTATGCGCACCAGCACTTTTCTGTTTTGTGATTGTTTCTGTACCTTATTACCTCGGTATATTGTGGGTGCTGCAAACCTATTTATATTTTATCTTAATTTTTTGCGCCAACTTATCTACTGTACATTTTTTCAAGTTATAAGAATTGCTCATGGTAATTCCTACAATTCCATACATTAGACCAAAATGTTACAGTAAAATATTACTTTTCAACATATAATGGAAACAATTGAAAAAAAACAATAATTAACAGGATCAATGGAAAGTAATGCTGACTGTGTCCAAAATGCAGAGTCCACCTGCACTTATTGTAATCTTTTTATTTCAGCATTGTTTTCCTTTGTGGCCTGATACTGTTGTACAGTCTCTGTGTGTGTGTGTGTGTGTGTGTGGTCTTTTTCACTTGACAAAAGTATAACGCATTAATTTACCCCATTGGGTGAATACAAACATGTAATATAGTTATCTAGGTTGGGGAAAAAAACTGAAGTCCATCAGGTTCAACTTTCAAAGAATCTCAATGTCTATCATTGTTAGTTAGTTTGAGGCTGAGATTCCATGAAATTTTCGAATAATATGCAAACGTCTATTTTTCTTCTTGAGCTCTGTGTAAATTATATGAGCCACTAGATGGCACTGCTTATCCATGCTTCACAAATCAATACTCATTCTCTGAATGTTGTGAATGCATTCAATATTTCTGATATTGGCTTATTTTATGTATTTCATTACTGAGAAAATCATCTTGCTTGGTACAAGTAAAACAAACAAACAAAAACATTGCCCCTGCCTTTGGTGTACCTAATTCCCTTCCAGGTCTGCTAAAATATTATCTTGTGTAATAATGTAGTGAGTTTATCAGTGCAGCCTACTGGTTCTTGTTTTGTCTATTTATTTTACATTGCTTATAGCACCCTTATCCAGGTATTGGTTTACTGTTTGTTTGTTTTTTTGCCGTTTTTTTTTCTCTTATACCAGTTGATGTATAAATAATACAATAAAAAAATGCATTAAAAAAATCTGAAAATCTTGAGCTGCAATTTTAGCTATGTAATGTATTCTTCATCATTTTCACAATGTGTCTGTTAAATTGCCTTTATAAAGTAAATTTATTTTATTCATTCTTCTGAGTTTCTCACATTCTTACAGATCCGATTGCTACTGTACTAGATTTCTTTTCACGTGTTATTTATATCTTCAAAGTGATATAATCATTGTTGGAATAGAATTCGGTCATCACTTTTTGCATTTTGTTTCCTGATCTTTAGTTCCACTCTATAATTAATTTTTATCCACACTGTTTGTTCTTGGACCATTATTTATGATCTTTTTCGATTTATCTATTGATCCACTGGGTCTTGATTCTTTTTGCCTCCACCTTCAGTGTTCCTCTAATGATGTGCATTTTGTGGTATTTTCTGCCCTTCTTTTGGCATCTTCTGTAACACTGCTCCCAAGTAATTCACCCCCCTCCCCCCCCCCCCCCCAGTGTATACTTTCTCTGCAATATTCCACAAGACAAGACTTACCAGGAGGTAAGTATTCCTTGAGACCAGCCCGAACAGTCTGGATAGAGGAGATTAAAGGAAGTGGAGTTTGAGGGAGGCTCCACTCTTTGTTTTACACACTGATGATAATAAATATAAAAAGTATTCCCTTGTGATAAAAGCTGATCATCTGTATTATTTATTTTTTGCAGCTCATTTCATTGATTTGTGTATTGCTCCATACATGCTGTGGAATTTTTAATTTTAATTTTTTTTATATACCCATAAGGCTTAAAACACTCCAATGGGGAAAACAATTATTTTGTTCCACAATTTAGTAGGTATAAAGACCAATAAAAACATGCATGCATATATTGCTGCATTATTACATTGAGGGTATATCTAAAACCAGCTTACAGAAGCTGCAGATCTCTTCTATGCATCCTTTGCTATTCATCATCATCATCACCCTGAGCATGGACTTTCTGTGGCTGTCCAATCACAGACCTCCCAATGCAACTCAATGAGAAGTCTTTGCAAGGCAGGTGCCCTGAGCAGTTGCTGCCTCTAGAGTTTAGTTCCACTGAGCTAACCAAACCAGGAAGTAACATGATGGCTTGTCTGATTGTCAGGCAGAGGGTACAACAAGCTAAATTTATATAAGTGCCAATTTCTTTTGAAATCTGCACTTTTTATAAAACAAAATTAAAAAAGGACACATATCAGAAATCTGAAGTGATTTAAGTGTTTGGAGTGGAACAATCTTTTATCTATAATTCAGAGCAATATAAATCACCTATAACTTTTTTAAATTTGTTTTTATGACTTGTTTTAACTTTTTGTTTTCTTAATGTGTTTTATGTTAAATAATATATTTAGCAATTGACATTGGAAGAGGAGAAACATTATATTTTATTTGCTCCTTCTTTCTCTTTGCTCTCGCTATACTGACTTACAGGTGCAAATGGCAAAGTTTAGAATAATGATTGACAGAGAGCACCCTTCGTCTTGGTGCTTAGTTTTAGGATAGAGCAGTGTAAATTTCTACATTTCATTTTGTTTTTCAAAGCAGTACTGGGTTGTTCCTAGTTAGTTATATTTTTACATTAACGTCTGTTCTACTGATTCTCCATGTGGCAACAAAAAATTGAAAGTATCTCAATAATGAAACTGGCACTTGGATATATTTGAGGTGTTATTTATCTTCTCTCTGTTGTATGAATATCACAAATTGTAATGTTGGGAGAAAAATTGCAGCAAGAATTGCAAATTTTTTAATAACCTCACACTGATATATTTGTTTTAAATCAACGCCACTTTTTTTTTTTTTTTTTTTTTAAATAACTCACATTTCTAAATTTCCTAAAAACAAATAAAACACAATAAAAAAAAAAAAAAGGGTTACTTATTCTATGATTTCTATATGGGGGGAGGGGGAGTAAACTGGCACACCAAAGGGATCTGCAGGAAATGTGGCTCTCTAATGGCTACCACTGTGGCTCCTTTAGAAAAATTAGAGAGGAACACTTCTTTCCATTTTACCCATCTATGTAGCCATACCATATGTGACATTCCTCCTCCGGCATTGCTAACCATCTCCACTAAGCTCTGCGCAGTGTGCACAGGTTTTCATCCTGTGTCAGTGTTGCAATTTTCCTCCGCAGATCTCCAATTTGAGCTTCCAAAGAAGGCACTCACTCACTTGTCACAGATATGTGAACCTGGAACCAGATGTTCCAAGAATTCTCATTTTTGATAAATTTCAAACGTGTGTTATAAATTTCTCTCTCTATGACAAGCAGTACCACTAAGTTATTTTAGATAATAGCAGTGTTATGCTTTATGTGTTATGCATCAGCCAAATTATATGCCACAAAATTTTATTATAAACTGTTGTGGCTCTTCTTAATAAAAAGGGATTGCCACATTGACAATTGGAAATGCATAATTATCCCACATTACCAATGTCAACATCATCCAAAATGAATTATACCTAACCAGCCTCCAGCACACTTAGCCAATTATAAAACACTAAAAAGCACAACCTAAGAGATACAAAGGGAGACCAAAGGTGCAAATTAATAAATAAATAAATAAATAAAATAAAAAATAAAAAACATACAAAAAAAAAATAAATACAAAAAATGCACTCACAAACAAAGGTATAAAAGGCAGCTTATGGACAGTCTTCTTCAAATGCTTCTTCTCCTCTCAGTATAGAGATGAATGAAACAAAAGTATAAAAGGCAGGGTATGGTCAGTCTTCTTCAAATGCTTCTTCTCTTCTCAATATAGAGATGAATGCTTAAAACAAAGCACAAAGACAAACCATAGTGCATAGCTGTATAGTATTGAAAAAGTAGCTTTATTGAATACACTTGCAGAATAACAGTTAAAAAGGGCTCTTCAATTCAAACTCGATGTCTTCCACCAAAGATAAATATAACCATTATGATATGGAGAGATATGGAGACAAAGAAGATGGAGAGATCCACAATAAAAAAATATGAAATAAAGCTTGCCACCCTACGCGTTGCGTCTAAATGACTTCGTCAGGGGCTTGTGGCAACAACATACACATAATACATACACCTATACACTTAAATACCCTGCCTTAAAAACATGTAGTCAATCCTGGGAGATTCTTCAAAGCGAACCACCTGAGATTGATCTCTTCCATCAGACTTCACTGTCTTTTCACGCTTCGACTAAGTGCTTGCGTTTCAAGCCTCGTTTTCGGAATACCGGAAGTGGCGGTAAATCTATATTTGGAACGCAAATGCGTTCCACTCCATCCGGAAACGAGAAAAAAAGTCTAAATTGGAACGCAGATGCGTTCCATTTCCTCCGAACAAGGCAACCAAGTCTGTATTGGAACGTAAATGCATTCAGCTTCTTCTACAAAAAAGTAACCCCAGTCTCTAAATTTTGGAACGCGCATTTGGGAGAGAAGATACATCACAAAAGAGAATTAAAACAAATAAAAAATAAAATAAAAAGGTGGATCATTTGTAAACATATCACAATCAAAAATAATATTGACAGGGCGGGGCCTGACCGCAGAGCTGAGAAGACGTTAGCCTCAGCAGCTCCTGCAGCAAGCGATGAATAAAGCTACTTATCACAGTCAAATAAGCGACCAATCGTTATAGAAAAGCATCCAAACGTGGGGTGACACAGAGAAGATCAAAATGATACCTCTCAAGCAACCAGACGAGCAAAATCCACTCGGCAAAGGCCTCAGGCCTACCCACATGGCAGGCACGAAAGGGACGGCCGCCTTCCCGATGCCACATATAGCTGACACAGCATACATGGGTCTCCGTTCCCCCCCCTTGGACCGGCGGGGGTTATCCCGGTCCACCTTCCAGCAGGGAGAACTCACCTCCGAAACGCTTCAGGGTGCAACTCCAACAGGGAGACACGAGGCCAGGCCAAGATGGCCGACAGCAGCAGCAGCACAGAGTGCAGACGACTGGGCAGAGGCCTTCGGGGCAAAATTTGACGCCGTATGTAGGTGGTTCTGGAGGCGACTGGAGAATAACAGCCAGCCCTCAGCGCCGACACGGGCTATCACTATACCCAGGCCCACGAAACCCTCTCCAACACAGCTAGGATGACTGGCTACCCTCCCTCTTCCACGGAAGCAGGGAGCACCCGAAAAGGTGAAACTGCAGAGCCCCGACTCACTCTCTGGCACACCACGAGCATCACCTACAAGGGACGCCACTGGCAGGCAAAACAGAGAAGAGTCCCGAGCCATAAGACAAAGACCATCACAGGTGCCGAAGCGTCGACCCCCCACAGCAGCTCCAAGAGCACACCCGAGTCTACCACACCGTTCTGCCGGGAAGCAGCGTAGACCTCGGCGACCGGATGGCGCACGACACAGACGGCACAACCAGGTGCAAAATACAGCTACTAACCTACATTCGTCCGGACCCAGTCCTGCAGGGGGGCGAGGTATGCAACCACCGGTCCCGATCTCTCACCGCTCTAGCAAGCTACACTGGCCAAAACACGGGTCACAACACCTAAGACTCTCACGCTACCGGATGGCTGACCCTCCACTAAAAGGTATCGGCTGAAGGGACTCATGACATGGCAGCTGCTACATACTCCTGGGAGATACTCAGTTTAAATAATACATTTTTCCCTTACCATTTCGAACGTTAACCAGAACTATTTATTTTCTGTTGATATAGCTGCATGGCCTTATGCCTTTCATCATAATCACATAAAATGAGCATGCCCTCTCTATGTTCACCGTAAGTGGAGGAAAGGCCCCTTGAATGACCCAAGCAACCGTTAAATGCCTCACTGTACACCTAACGCCAGCTAACTGCGGTACGACCTGCTGGGAATATAACTGGCCTAGTCACTACATATAGATCACCACACCCGGTAGAATCATTGTATAGCCTGGCATCTAACTGCGCCCAGCTGTTGTGCCATTATTGGTGTGGAAACCGGACACCCCTAATCATTCACTATTCCCAAACGAGTTCTACCTCTCATGTAACCTACCATATATCATTTAAGCAATCCCAATGTGTGTTACTCGATTTAGTTAGAAACGTCTGCGTAAGGATAATGTTGATGTTTTGAAGTTTCCATTTGATTGCCTTAACATTGTCAGTATCATCTTGGTGACACCCATGGGTACTATACCTTTATATGTTTTTCCTGTTAAAATTTAAAAATGTGCAATTTCTTCACTCGCCATATTAATGTCAATGCATTGTATCACATGTCGATGTACTGCTTATCACCGCTGTTGTGGCGATGTAAGCTCATTTGTTATTCCTTGCACGCAAAAATAAAGAATTTAAAAAAAAAAAATAATATTGACAAAATATATAGTAAAAAACAACATAAAAAAATTAAAATACATGGACTAATTACAAAAAACATGCCATATCAAAATCTACAGTAATACCTTCTGGTTGCATGGTTTTCAAAGTATGAATCCAGAAACCTTCTCTCTGTCTTAATTTGAGTACCAAATCACCACCTCTCTGATCTAAAGACACCTTTTCAATCCCAATACACGAAAAAATATTTGGATTTAAATTTTGACACCTATTACAATGAACGGGAACTGAATGGGTTATTCAGTTCCCGTTCATTGTAATAGTACCAGCAAAGCATGGCAGGATATTGAGTCTAAGCTGGACAGACTCTTTAATCAATTTTGGAAGCAAATAACAAGCAGGAAGCCCCAACAAGCTCCACCACAGCCCCAACAAGCTCCACCACAGCTAAGCGAAGCAGTCCCCATTAAAATCCACCAACGCAAAAGGCGTCGAAGACGGGACCGGAGGCACAAACAGAAATGCAGAGCCTGCCCCACGTCAAGCACTCGCCTCCACCTTAAGCCACCACAATCCTGCACCGGACGTGAAGCACCACCGGGACAGATCCGACCACCCTACAAAACAAGCTTCCACCACCTCAAGCCGCGAACCCGGCACTCAGCCAGAGACTTGCCTTTGTTGTTCCAGGTATCAGGGACTCCCAGGGTCTGCACCTGGCGCCCAGAAGGGATCGGATGAACACAAGCCGTAAACAGCAGCCTGCCAAGCATGTCCCACTATAGCCGATCCTCCACACCATTCCTTTGATCACACGAACTGCTCTCTGCACATTAACTAATCGTAAAGTAGCAAGCGTTTAAACATGTCATTATTTCACCTCCTAAAGAGTTTGTTGTCGTAGTTCCTTACATGCCTTTACCCTAACCGTTCATGTATTATGTTATTCACTAGTCTCATCTCATGGGGCGACTCACACTTGATTTATAACTAATGGTGGAGCTGCTGATATAAATACACAGTTGATAACGTGCAAGCTACACCCTAAACATGACAGCCATCTTTCACAACAATGTACTGCTATATACTCATACCCTCAGTGCAACTAGCCATGATATACGCACGTTCAGCCTAGCATGCTCAAATATAACACACTTCTGTCTAAAATAAAACTAAAAAAATTATACAAAAAAAAAGAATGCAGCTTCCGTATGAATCTAAAATGGATGCTGTCCAGGAGGTGGGAGGATCTGGGAGGGAGGGTGTGCTGCTGATTGGCTGGAATATGTCTGCTGACTGTGAGGTACAGGGTCAAAGTTTACTCAATGATGACGAATAGGGGGCGGACCGAACATCGCATATGTTCGCTGTCTGTGGCGAACAAGCTATGTTCGCCAGGAACTATCTGTTCGGGACATCTCTATTTACAAGTATTAATTCTGCTTTAACAGTGAAACTAAGATTTGGTAGGTCCCTTGACATTTGTAGGAGCCCCGTTTTTATAAAAAAAAACATTGCTAAATGTTTCTTTATTAAACTGGAGAATTTGGATTATGGATATTGCTTTGAATGGCATAGACATTATTAACCAGAACTTAAAGGGAAACGGTAATTTACCAGGATTCTTAAATAATGTACATGAGGTGTACAAAATGTAAAATAAAGATAAAAATTCACAACTCTTTATAATGAAACTGGGCGCCTCCATTTTAACTCTTTCACTGTGATTTTATAAGCTTTGTCCTTTGCATCTCTCAATTAGCAAAGAACATGCATACAATGCTACTATGTCTCCTTTTAATTTGTATTGTTTGCTCTGGCTTTGCCTCGTCTGAATTGGATTATGATATAATTTGCTAAATCTTGAATATAAATTTAACAGAAAAAGGAAGATCTTAGTAAAAAAAATATATATAACGCCTAATACAAGGTATAGGTGATTTTCAATATTTTATTATTTTATCTAAATATCAGAGAAGTGAAAGTTGCCATCTAAAAACCATTGCTGTGTAGAGTGTAGCTGCAACCTTTGTCCAACAATGAACATAGTTCAAACTATGCTAGTAGTAGTAAATGTACACATGTCATTCATTCTGTACAGGGTACAGGCTGAAATGTAAAAAAAAAAAATATATATATACATAAAAAAAAAAAAACACGAATTAAAGCTACGCTTAATTTATATGTTTGATATTCTGTTTGCCCTAGAGATATATTACAGAACTGATCCTAAACATCACAAATTCAGAATGAATACATTGACCACTGCAGCCAGGGCCAGATTTAACCTATCTGCTGCCCCACGGCCAGTTTTCTCAATACACCCTGGCCCTTCATATATACATGCATGCAAAGTTATGGTTGTGTGATTAGCTGGGTGAATGTAATTTGTGTGTGCTGTGCTAATGTGGCGTGAATGTAGAGTTGTATTTGTGTGGACAGTCAATAGGTATGTGTCTACAAATGGAGGGGTGCTTGTACATATATATGTTTCATCAGTGTGTGCATGTGTGGATGCCATGGTCTGTGTGTGTTTGTCTACGTGTGTGTATTTCTGTAAATGCACATATGTATTTTGTGTTTGTGACTGTCTGTAAATGGGGTGGTGTTTGTGTGTCTGGAAGGCTCAGGGGTATTCCTTTACTTACTAATTGAGAAGCAGGATGGTTGGGGAGGACACATTCCCTCTCACTGATTGGGCTAAACATGCTGCAGCCTCTCTTCCAGGCACCAGGAGAGGTAGGGCAGAGGAGGTCAGGGCAGAAGAAAGGACAAAGCAGGACCAAAGGCAAAACAGAACAGGACAAAGAACAGAGAAGAGGAAAATAAAAGACAGGGCAGAAGAAAGTAGAAGAAGGTAGAGAGACTTTGCTTTGGGGCACACCTTTTTATGTCATTTTTGACTGCTGGAACTGCCTTTGAAAAAAAAAAAGAGAGAAACAATGAAACAGTGCAGAATCTTCACAACTATTTTTAATCCTTTAAGAATAGAGAATCTGTTTTAGTTTACTTTTTTCTTTTTAATTAAATTTCTGTGTTATATGAGACATACAAATTAAACCACTGATGTTATTTATTGTTAATTTACAGCGTTCTTATATTTAGTGATATTTGTGATCTGTGTAGAGCTGCCAATCACAGGAAAAGTTGAGTAGATCACCCCTTAGTGACCAGACCGTTTTTCAAGTTTCTTACCGTTAAAGACTAGGACTGTTACCCTCCCCCCCCACACACACACATCTTTATCTCAAGAGTAACCTCATTAAGTACCAAATCATCATTTGTGGTTTTTTTTTTTTTTTTTAAATGAAAACACTCATATCAGGAGTGATTTTTGTTTATTATTCTTTTTGCAAATTTTAAACGAAGTATGTTACAGACACGTACACAGTTCAAGGTCAGTCATGTACATCGATTACCAGAAGAGAAATATATGAACTGTTGAATATACATCACAGACATATAACATATGTAACAAGTTTTAGAAGACTGAGCAGATTGATCAGGCCTATTCTGAGATTACTCCAGATCTTTTTAGGTTACATAACCCATTGGGAAGAGTAATATTTCTATATGTGGATTATTATAACAGAGAACGGGTATATCAGGTTATATCAGGTTGTCTAACCAAGGTAACCATTTTTTTAATCAAATTTTAAATGGCTATCATATTGAAAAGATATACCCCTTTCCATATCATATTGGTATTTAAGCAGAGTCCAGGATGGAATTTTTTGTAGCCAATATCTTGAGATTTCTATTTTTATGGCCATTATAAGTTGAATAATTAGATATCTTTTTTGCGGTGAGAATTTTTTTTTATATTGAAATGAAAAATAGCAACCAAGAAATTATCTATATAACTCTAAATGCCTTATTCCAGGTCTTAAAAGCTTACATCCCCACTAGATATGTTTAGAGCTACCTACTACACAATTACACCTCCAGCATAGTTTGGTATTACCAGGGTTAATTTTATTTAGGATTTTGGTACCCCATGCCATTGATGAAGAATTCTGTAGTGAAGCTCTATAATATTTAGACAGTGCAATAATTTTTTAAACTTCTTGAAATGATCTATACCACTGCTCTAGCTCGATGGGGGACCCACTTTCTTGTTCCCAGTTTTTCCAGGCTTTTGGTTTACGGTACTCTATTTCTTCCTCTCAGTTTACATTTTGTATTATTTTTAAATAAATCGTTTCATTTTTTATTTATCCTAGAAAAATAAATCCCAAGGTATTTAAAACCAAGTAAAAGGATATTTAGTTGATAGTCTATTAATTGTCATTGAGTCTAAGTTAACGGGCATAACTTGGGATTTACCAACATTTAATTTGTAATTTGAGACTCTACTATAATTTTTTAACTCTAAGATCAAGGCCCCTAGCGATGTGACCAGATCTGTCAATGTTAATATTATATCCTCAGCATAGAGGCTAATCTTAAAATCATAATGATCCATGAAGACTCCTTTAATTTGGTAGTTTTTTCTTATACTCACTGCGAGTGGTTCAAGTGTCAAAATATCTAAAAGTGGAGCAAGCGGGCATCCCTGCCTGGTCCCATTAGAAATTGTGAATCAATCTGTAGAGATGCCAGGGCCCACGGTTTTCGCCATTGGACTAGAATAGAGCCATTATTGCAGTTTTGATGGAACCAACAAATCCAAATTTGTCCAAAGTCTGGTTCATAAAACCCCAACTGACCCTGTCAAATGCCTTCTTAGCATCTAATGACAGGGCCAGCAGAGGAATCTTGCTCCTTGTTACATAATCAATCAAGCCAGTCAGTCTTCGAGTATTGTTACTTAGATTTCGATTCTGAACAAAGCCTATTTGGTTGGGATGAATTAAAGACGGGATAATTGATTTTAGTCTATTCTTCTGACAGCAGAGTAAATTTTAATATCTGAGTTTATAAGAGATATAGGCCGGTAATTGGCTAGATTAGTAGGGCCCTTATCTGTTTTTAATATTGGTTAGATATCGGCCTGTAATAATTCTTTCAAAGGAAGACCAGTTTCTCTAATCTCATTAAATATGTCTACTAACTGTTGCGAAAGCTCGGTTTTAAACTTCTTAAAAAAAACGTTAGTATACCCGTCAGGACCTGGAGCTTTATTCAGCTTAAGATTATTGATTATTAAAGTGACCTCATAAGTGCTGGCAACTCAATCCTGTCCAAATATTTAGATATTTCTGATTCCTGGGGGCTGGATAGAGGCTTTAGAGTTGTGCCTAGAATATATTAAAGGCATTGCCAATTGATTTTGGGTCATTGTAACGATGATCGTCTACTATGATCTTTTCAATTCTTGGACTCACTTTTCTATTTTTATCAATTTATCGGCTTTATTGCCTTTATGGTACCAATTATGGTTTAGTTTTTGTAAAGCAAAATTCACTTTAGTCAATAAAATAGTTAATCTTATTAGATGTTTCTGATGGATGTTTCCTGGGCCACATAAGAGCTCAAATTGTGTTTTATCTCTTAAATGCCAATATGGCATTAAAAAAATGTTTATGTGGGAAATTTCCATTATATCTATGAGTGTTGTCTTACTTTTCCATTGGGGAAAATCCCTTATCTTAGGGGGGTGTTTCTTCCGTCAATAATCTTGTTATATCCGGATCTGATTCCCCTGTTATCCTTCTTAGTAAGTTATTGCCATGGCCATTCTGAAACTCCAGATTAAGTGCTATAGGGAGGAATACCCCGGGGCCAGTCCACAAGTATCTTTGAGGACTGTTTTTACATTTCTGTGGTGTTTGTGTTTAGCTGTAATTTTCCTCTTACTCATTTACTGTACTCACACATATTATATACCGTTTTTCTTGCCATTAAATGGTCTTTCTAAAGATACCATTATTTTCATCATATCCTATAGTGTAAGATATGACGATTTTTTTTTTTTAAATACACTTTTTCTAACTTTGACCCCCAAAATCTGTTACGCAGATATATGCTAAATAGTTTAAAAATTTTGTCCTGAGTTTAGAAATACCCAATCTTAACATGTTCTTAGCTTTTGTTTTGCAAGTCATAGGGCTATAAGTACAAGTAGGACATTGCTGTTTCATAATATATATTTTAAAAATGTATCAATAGTGACATTGTAACACTGTTATCTGTCATAGTTACATAGTTACATAGTTAGATAGCTGAAAAGAGACGTCCATCAAGTTCAGCCTTCCTCACACCTGTTTTTTGCTGTTGATCCAAAAGAGAAAAAAAAAAAAAAAAAACCCCAGTTTGAAGCACAATTTTGCAACAAGCTAGGACAAAAAATTCCTTATTGACCCCAGAATGGCAGTCAGATTTATCCTTGAATCAAGCAGTTATTACCCTACATTGAAAGATTATATCCTTGAATATTCTGTCTTTGCAAGTATGCATCTAGTAGCTGTTTGAACATCTGTATGGACTCTGATAAAACCAAGTCATAAATCTCTGAATCACACCTCACATGTACATATTTTTTTAAAAGTAGAAAACCCAGGGTATTCAATATGGGGTTTGTCCAGTCTTTTTAGTAACCACTTAGTTATAAACACTGGCGAAAATTAGCATGTATATTTGTTTGTGTGTTAAAAATGCAAAAAGAAATTATGAATGCTAACTTTGGCCAATGTTTGTGACTAAGTGGTACTAAAAAAGACTGAACATACCTCATTTGCAATACATTGGGTTTACTTCTTTTGCAAATGGTATGCCATCATAAGGGTAATTCGCATTCGTGGGCTGCTCTCAAAGGCAACATAACCAATCTGGCAAATTTCAACGTGAAAAAATGGAAAATGAAGCCATTTGACCCTGTAACTTTCAAAAACACTATAAAACCTGTACATGGGGGGTACTTTTAAGCTTGGGAGACTTCGCTGAACACAAATATTAGTGTTTCAAAACAGTAAAACGTATTACAAAAATGATATCATCAGTGAAAGTGCCATTTGTGTGTGCAGAAAACGTCACTCTCACTGACAATTTCATCGCTGTTATATGTTTTACTGTTTTGAAACACTAATATTTATGTTCAGCGAAGTCTCCCGAGTAAAACTGTACCCCCCATGTACAGGTTTTAGGGTGTCATAGAAAGTTACAGGGTTAAATAGAGTGTTAGCAAATTAAATTCTCTGGACTTTCGGCAGGTTCCTCAAATTGCAATCAATAAAATTACTTAATTACTTAATTTATGTATTTGAAGTATACATAGAATAAAATTATATATATATATATATATATATATATATCTAAGTGTATTTTGATATATATATATATATATATATATATATATATTAATATCAAAATACAGTTAGAATAAAAATGCCTATATATAATATAATTTGATAAAATTATTTTTACATTTTAAAATGTATTGGCCAGCGGGGGGCCTAATTTGCAGAGGGGGGACTGTCTGGGCTGTCAGGCAGTCCCCTCAGACCGGGAGCAACACCGATCGGTGGCGATCAGATATGTAATAGACTTGCCACGGACGTACCTAGTTTGCGGTCCTTTAGGAGTTAAAGGGGCACTAGAGTCAACAACTACAGCTTAATGTGTATGCGTATAGCCCATTTCTTCAGGCCTTTTAAGGTAAACACTGCTTTTTCAGAGAAACGGCATTGTTTAAATTGCTGCCTAGGGACTCTCTGCATGGAGGCAGTGAAGGTCTTCATAGAGATGCTGATTAACCAGCGTGGCATTTGTCCCGGCCTCCTTGACTGAGCTCAATAGAATTGAAGCATTGGATTGGCTGAGATTGTCAGTTCTGATGTGCTCAGCCAAAGATGCGGATCGGGGGGCAGTGAATGCGCTGGCAGACCAGCATTGTGCTGTAATAATGGAGAGTTTTACACCTGAGAGGGGCTGGGCAGGTAGGATCAATCTGCCCCTGAACTCTTGTAGATACAGCATTTAAATAATTCAAGCAACCGCAGCGCTGGGGAGAGGTGCGATGTCAGTTTTGCTCCCTGCGGCTGCACTAAGCAGCTCTCAGACAGTCAGCATCAGATTGCAGGGCTCAATTTACACTCGCAAACTGCAACAATGCGAGTGGAAATTTTGATCCCTGACAAAAATGAATGAGGCTTCTAACAGTGCCATTGACCTATAGCATAAAGATAAAATGCCGCCCTGAGGCCATGGCCTCGGTGGCCTTATGGGGAATCCGGCCCTGATTGCAGCCAAATTATATTTAATGCCATTTTAAAGTTTAATCGGCAAAATATTGTTAATATAATTTTAGAGTAAAATAAAGTTTAATTTGCAAACTCGAATGGCCTCTGGAGAATTTCTCCCAAGTTTGACATTTGTTAAATGTGAAATTCACTGAAGCTTGATGGAATAGCAAAGCACTCAGAATTTCTTTTCTTTTTTGTTCTGTTAATTCTGCCTAGTTTAATGTTAAGTCAGGGTATTGGACTGAAATCCATGTGCACCAATAAAATCAACTCAACAAGAACTCCATGAACATGTAGATTTAATGCCTAGGGATTGAAATTGAACTTCCATAACCTCACTAAACTTCCTGTTCACTTTAATACCTTAAAGAAACACTCCAAGCACTATAAAAGCTGAGGCTTGCTCTAGTGTTTATGGTTCTAGGAGTGCCTTGACGCTCAAACATCCTCTAAAATGCCTGATTTTCCCACTCTATTGGTTAACCTTGTGAGAACTGCAGTGGTTATGGTTCTTAGAGTGTTCCTTTACCATTCCAAAAATACCCAGTTGTCATAACATTATTTTTAACAACCCTATTCCAAAGTGGAAAGACAACTCATTTATTGACACTTGGGTAGTATGGAGCATTGACCAATAAACAGGAACTTCCGTGCTGGTTTAAGGTCTGTAATGACCAAGTTGTGGTTATGGCAGATTGCTAAATTTTATATATCTAAATCCAGGCTTCTCCGTTTATATAAATAGCAAAGATAGCAATATTTAAATATAAATACAAGACATTATACTTGAGAATTTCATACAAAAGTGCAGTTTTGAAACCCATTCTGCAATGACCAACAAATATCATGAGGTTTGTATTCAGGTACTGTCGTATTTCAATTAAAAAGTTATATTTCTCCTCAGATATCATCCCATGCAAGCCTTTTCTATTGCTTAAATCTCCTCAAGACCAATCTTCCAGTGCAGTTTTCTCTGCTGAGCAGCAGTCCATTAATTTTAGTGCAGTGTTTTTTAGGATGGGGTGAGCTTGCAATGAATAAATGAGCTGCACACACAAGAAAAGTAATCAGAATGGGAATAGGACATACAGCTGGGCCCATCTGCTTCCCCCACTCTTTGCACACTTTAAAATAATGCAGTCCCATTTTCATACAATTTCCGCATAATGATCTCAATTCTTTGTTCACTATCTTTCTCTTCCTCTTGCCATTCATTCCTTTAATTTCTTTATTCTTATAGTAGATCTGTATATATATATTGCATTGCAAGAGGACAAATCAATGTTATGTAGGGCCTTCGAGGTAACTTAGTATCACATTTTAAAATGGTTTATTTAAACTAGCAGTCGTACATTATCTGGAAAAACGCCTTCTGAATTGGCAGTCGCACTATATATGCACATATCTTGCTAAGCTATGAATTCTACAAAAAATTTGTTGTACATCCCTTAAATTTCTTTCAATAATTCTTTGTTTATGTTGCACTTTGTGATTTGTGGCTGGTTTACTTCCTTGAGTACACCTTATATTATATAAATTGCTTAGTATACACTTGTTCTTGATTAAGTGTAGATTTTGAATTGATCATGATTTAAAATGGTGATCATTGGTTTACAGTGGGTATAAATTGCAAAACGTCTATTTTGTTTACATTGTGCTTTTCTATTTTATAGATTGTTGTATTACTGTGTCAGTTGATTTTACCCCTACACAAATTAGCAGTTTTTGCAATAACAGTTATAACAGTTTAGGGGACACTCTAGGCACCCAGAGCATTTCATCCCAGTGAAGTGGTCTGTGTGCAGTGTCTCTGTCCCCATGTTTACATTGCAAGGTTAAGAATGCCTTTGGTTGCTGTCTAACAGACAGCCACTAGAGGCACTTAATGCAGTTTCACTGAGTTTAACTCTATGAAATGACACTGGACGTCCTCATACTTTGCATGATCCACTTTGATTAAATGCTTTTCTATGGAGAAAGACTAATGCTCGCCGTGGTAATCTTTGCACATGCTCAGGAATCAGGTAATTGGTTACATGATTTTTAACCATTTCAATTCCGGGGGAGGAGGCAATGGCGGCAGAGTCACTCTAGTGCTCCTTTAACTTTTTAGCAATGCAGGCAAAAAATTTAATTGTCTTTGTGCATATCTGTCTTTCTTTGTTTAGTTAATTTGCGAGATTTAGTAACAAAACAAGATATCATTTTGCGCATTGCGCACAGTTTTGCAAAAACTGTATATTTTTTAATTATGTACTTAATACATATAGTATTGTGTTACAGACGTTTCACAGGGCTCACAGGATTGAAGTGAGTATAAATATATTCATTGGAACAGATTATAGAGATGAACGTGGGTAAATAGTGACTCACTGCACATCAAAGATATCCCAACTGCATTTCCAAATACACAAACTAGTTCTGATTTTATGAATAGATCAGTAACTTAATAATTATTCTCCAGCAGAGATGTTTAATATTACAGAAACAGAGGACAGTTGTGCAGACAGACAACCCAGTGCTATCGAAACTTATAATGCCTTGCTAAGTAATCTTAAAATGAAATAATTAAAATATAATAGTTTAAGGAATTGTAAAACTGTCAGGATTATTGCCCTTGATGATTGGGTTCGGCCTAAAAAGTATTGTCACTGATTGACTCTTAAAATGTATAAGCAGATCAAATTAGCAGAGAGGTAGCCTAGCAATGAGTTTAAATACGTTAAACTCCATCAAGTTCAATCTTTGAACATCCCTATTACTGCCAGTGATACAAAAGAAGGCAAACGCCTCTAGATTGAAATAGCTTTCAGCTCTAGTCTACTATAGCGCAGCACATCCTGCTTTATTTACAGATCTCTTTTTAAAGCCCAGGACATCTTCTCATGGCAAGGTATTACAACATTTTTGTTCTGGCTGTTAATTGTGGGATATTATATTCATTTTCCTTTATCCATCATTTTCGTACATGTGGTCACACACTAACAAGACTAAATCACACCATAGGACAGGGGTAGGCAACCTTCAGAACTCCAGAAGCTGTGGACTACATCTCCCCTAATGCTTTGCCTGCATTATGGTGATAAGACCATTATGGACATGTGTTCACAACATCTGGAGTGTCCAAGATTGCCTACCCCTGCTCTAGTAGAATGTCAACAGACACAGAGGAAGTTAGACTAGTGTGTGTCTGCTCACCCAGCCTCATTCTAATTTAAAATAGCTTTGTGGGACATGGGAATATTTCATTTGCTTCCCACAGCTTTTATCAATTAGAAATAGTTTTCAATCTTCAATCACTGTGCATTATTATATAGATGTAGTTAGGAGATGTAGCTCAATGCAAATAAAAAATTTTCATCAGGATTATTACGTTCCATAGGTGTGTGCCATAGATTGCTAATAAATTAATAGTAATAGGCAGTACAATTTAATGTAAAGGGAAGTCCAAAATGTATTAGGGGGTTTACGGCTCCAAACACTCTCTAATAAAGCTCAGTGTCCAAATTCTTCAGAGTGCCATATAACCCAAAAAGAATGTGTGTCATTTCTGGAGACACTGAAGACTTACAGAAAAATGCTTTTGTACAACAAACGTCCAGTCCTCATCATGGTGTCTTCATAAAGGCTCCATTCAAGGGACCATAACATGTATATATTATTGTAAAGAAAAATCTTGAATTTTGTTTAATGTATTCAAACAACTCCATACACTACTGTGATGTTGCATGTGGTGCCTATACATAATGTGTGTTTTTTTTTTTAAATTGATTTTCTCTTATTGGTTATATTTTATACTCTAGTACAGTTTAAAATGTATAATGGATTTTGATGTTTTAGATAAAACAAAGGAGATGGCTTTTTCTAAACATGAAAGCTTTGATTTGTCAAGTGAGAATCCCTTTTATCACACCACTAATGTGTGATGCTGGCAATTCCCTTTAATTGCTGGGCTTTCACAAATGTCATGTGATGTGGAACATTTCTTTCTGTTGAATTATTACCTCACGCAGAAAGGTAGTTTACAATTTAGCTACTATTTTTTTAATTTTTTTTTTTTAAATTGAAAATGAAAGCTTTATTTGGAAAACAAAATGTGGCATTAACCAGCCAAACACTATAGCCTCCATGCTCTACAAATGTCTTTATTTAGAAATCTAAACTTGCATTGTTGTTTGGTTATAGTGAGAAAAGGAACACAAACAACATATTTTTGTTAAATTATTAAGTTGAAGTGTACTTGTCGTTATAATCAATCATCACCCCCATAAGCCTAGTTTTTTAAGCACTTTCCCCACCCTCTCTATCTCATCTTAGAATGTGTCTTCAACACTGCTCTTCTGTCGGCAGTAAGTTTGTAACTGCGTTATCCAACTGCCTTCTCTCCACTTTACTGCCCAATTTCAAAAGATTTTCCCAGTGCCTAGCACTCATGCCTCAGTAGGTGGTAGCCACTTACTCTAAATCCAAACCTTTCCTATTGGGGGGTGGATAACCTTCTCTATGTGTGTGATGATGCAGAATTCTAGCAGAAGCAGCTGGACTGATATTTGGCTAAGAGGATAGGGAAGGATTTTGTTTTGCAATACAGTGTCAGCATTTGAAGGAAAGCTAATCTGTGTGTAAATGTAGATGATTGGTAGGTATTTCCATTTGTAATTGAGATGGACTCATTTTTTTTTTCCTTCGGACAAAGGTGGTTCAAAATAACTTTTATTAATATTTCTCTTGTGGATATGTCATTTTATCAAATCCAAAGCAGATATTTATTGATATATAATTTATTATCCTTTTTATACCTAAATTAGATTTATATAAGCCATAGAAGAAGGTTGATGAAGTATAGTTTATGATTACTAGTGTTACCTTGCTTGTATTTCTTCTTCATGTTCTATACTAGCTGGGTACTGACATCAGTACATTCCTTGTACTGCTACAATCTTATATTTGAAATAAATGTTTTATGACAAATATAAGGCGGGAAATTAGAAACACTCATGCACTTTAACTCCTTAAGGACCAATGGCATACCACACTGTTATAACAACCTGGTTCATGATGACCCTATGAAAATATAGAATGTTCTGTTTATGTAGGACATTCTATTCTAATGAGAGATCTTCAAGGACCAATATTAACAACATTGGTCATCATTGGTTCTTAATTACCATTATTGCTGCGTAGTGTTATTGACATTTCTTTAAGTATAGCACTGTATGATAAACTGACAAATTATAAATCGCAATAATAATCGTTTTATAAGGCAAACAAAATCGACCAAAAACATACTTTTTAATAGCAAGTTTTTATAATACCATCACAACTCCAAAATGTGATATATTAGACTTATCAACTCTCTAAATATTTATTTTTGGTTCCTAAGACACCTCCACAACTTATATATGTTACACAGCGTGAATATTTTAATATGTCATAGACTTTTATTTATACATATAACTTTATCTACATCATTAAATTCTCAGTGAGGGAATATGCTACTAGTGAACCTCTCCCTTGGTCTTCTCTACACCCCATTAGTCTCTGCTTTCTGTACAAAACCCAAACAAAAAAAATCAATTTGGCAGGATACAAAGTGTGGTGTAATCATCCACTTACAGCCTTCATTATGCATATCTATGCATTTCTCTTTCCACCTCTGTACATAATTATAAGCAGTTACTATACTTGAAGGGAAAACACGGTTTTGTAGTTGCAATTCATTTTATCACCACTACCTGCATGGCAAATTCTTCTGCACCAGTGGCCACATTAAAACTGAAAATAATATTTGAGATATGTAATTATATTTTACAGGCCTGTCATACTAAAACATGCAGTTTTTCATATTACAAGCATAAAATCACTTAAAGCAACACCATAAGCCCTACGGTGTACTGTAGTAGTTATGGTGCCACGACTCCCCCTTGTAAGGATTCAGACCATTTTAGAATAGTTCGACTTTACACTTAGGCTATGCAGGGGCGCCACTCGCTGCCCTCACCACTTCCTCAGAAGAGCTGGAAGTTCTCTATCTGAACTAAGCCTGGCGCTTCAGGTCTTAATTCATTGGCTGAGATTGATCAGTTGATGCTGTGAGCCAATGAGCTAATCAGGAGTATCCTCCTCTCAATTTGAAGTAGCAGAAACGGGGAGCGTGTCCCTGCTGACCCAAGGTAAGAAGTCAAACTGTTCTATTTGACAACATATATTTTGGGTTGCAAGGGCACTGCCAGCATTTTAACTACTACAGTGACCTGTTGCAGTTATGGTGCTTCAAGCATTCCTTGAAAACTAAAGTCAAAATTAATTATCCGCAGATTATACCTTAGTGTAGTCCTTACTCACTGTTTGTCCCCTCAGCTCTTCATTGGCATTGATTTTACCCCCTTCTCTTTCTAACATTTTTGAATACTAGGTCACTAAAAAAAAAAAAAAAAAAAATTCTCAAGAAACAATGGATTTCCAATATCTGTCTGTCTAGCATAAACTAGGTAAGCCATATATCTACCGCTAACCACAATTACTAGGTGTACACCCCTTGAGCTGAGGCTGGCCTTTTGCAATGTATTTTTATGTAATAATAAAATGTTGTCTAGGGCGCACCGTAGAACCTATACTCCGTAATAGGAACACAATTTAATCTTTCAATTTACATTAATAGCCATAAACCTTTAAACATGTATAAATAATTTAAATGGAAAACAAGATTATAAAATTTTCGATCTATTTCACAGAAACGTGCAGATGCTGGGTTTGAAATACAAATTGCTTAATTGTAACTTTGTTTAATTTCTTGTTAATACAGTCCCTTTAGGTCTGTATTAGCACAAATACAATATGTTACTTGTTTATTTTAATCTTAAGGAATCTGAATTTGTAAGTAAAGAAAGACTTATATTTGGTCTAATCTTCAATGTTGTAAATTAATTTTAACCTATTCTTGTTCTGCTGTCTGTTTTACATCCGTAGAAAATCACAAAAGCTAAAAGTATATTTTTACATAATAAAATTTGTTTGCATAAATTGTTAGAACATTACATTAATCATGTGAGTGAATGTGTACAGAAATGGTTTCTAGAGGCAATTCTCCATAATAAGGCTTTCACTAACCAGCAAGTAATTAACTGTGGTTGTTTGATTACAGAGGGAACATCCCCACGCTTAACAGGTATGGCATTTGGCTTCTTTTCAATTACTGCAATTTCTATGTATTTGCTTGATAATAGATATAAACATTGGCTATTTGCTATATTCTAAATATATCTTCTATTTTTGTGTTTTAATTTTTCCAATGTTACAAATGTATCTGATGAATAAGTAAATGCTACTCTCTGAAAAATGTTTGAAAAACAAAAACAAAAACAAAACTTAAACACCTCTGTAGTAGATGATGTAGAGTTGTAGACAGTTCTATTTTGTATTGGAATAATCAATCCTATATGCCCAAAACATTGTGTATAAGAAATGGGGAGAGAGGTTGAGTGAATATCACTTAACCTGTTCCACATTTAGTGTGCACACAAGTGAATACTACTGCTATTTGCTACACTTTTACAATTTTATACATAATCTTCATGGTATAAGTTACCTTTTGTTCTGACAAATTTATGTTCTTCCACATCCCATGGCCGCATTCATATAGCATTCTGGATAATGCTTGTAAAATACATTTTCACTAACTTACAAAAAATATTGTTTAATGGTAACCCTCCCCAAATTGGCACATTCTATTACCTTTTGTATTTGTCATGCGATTAGAATTGCAATGCTGGTCATCAATTATATTATCACCAATTCCTGCTAGTATGAGCTAAATTCTACTTTGTAATCCAATACCTTTCTTGAATATTTTTATGGTACTACAAATCTTTATGACCTAATATTATCCACGCCTGTGTGAACTGCGTTAATAAATCTGAGTCTTTAAGGCCCACGATAATGACAACAGTCGGGGTTAGAATGATAAAACATGTAAAATATTATCAGAGACGAACATTTAACAATTTCTACTCTTAATATTATTGTAGTTGCTTTTTTGTCTCTTACTGTAAGTGTGTTTTTGTTACCTACAATAGATTTTAAACTGAAATACAATGTGGTTGTTTAATTATAAATGTAGGATAATTATCCAATTCTAATGTAAAAACTGCAGAAACCTATTTAATGTATTTCTGTGTTACCCACAAAGTCAGCCTCATGGTGAGAGGGAATGATTATTTGAAAGGTAGATAACAAGAACATAATGAAAGAAAAATAATGGGAGATATGTTATATAAATGGCTGAATGGACGTTAAAGGGTTCGTCCATCATTATAACCATTCCAGCCCCCTGGTGCCATTCACTGGCATTGGTCAATCCGTTCTACAATGGTTTGACTCCTTATCTGATCATGCGGTTCATTAATTAGCTGAAAGCATCCGCTGACCGCTTTCAGCCGTTGAATGATATTCTCTACATAAAACTCTTGTTCCGGGCTTGCTAATAACACCCCAATGATGCTGCCAGAGGTAGAGTTACGCCTCCAGCAATTTTACTCAATATTTGCAGTGTTTCATAGCGAAACGCTGCACATACAGACTCTGGGCACCATGGCCACTTTTAATCCTTGACCACCTCCTCGGCCCCCACATACTTCACTCTGGCTGAGCTCCAGGACAGCTTAGCATGTGCAGGAGAAGATGGACTAGAGCAGCATGGATGCTATTGGGTAGACCACCCCAAGAGACACTGGCAGGAGAGAAAATTCGCAGCCACATAAGTACCTACAGCTCGTGTGTGTATATATATATATATATATATATATATGTGTACACACACTGTTTTGTTAAATCTGGTTCATTCAGCAAATCCTCTTTAATAACCAAAATGACTCACATTATTACAGGCAGCAGAATAAAATCATCTTATTGTGTTGCAAGTTGATTTTGGCATCTGACACACTTTAACAAACATTTATATATAAAAAAAACCCTAAAAAAAACTAAAAAAAAACCAAAAACCTTTATGACTTCGCATAATTTCTTCACTATTTTTTTTTTTTTTTTTGTATTGACATGGCCTGATTTCAGAAGAGAATGCATAATTATCTCTAGGTTGCATTTGGCTTGCGTTAAGATCACCAGATGATTGAGACCTAGAATATTATTATTTGGCACACTGGAGAATACCTATAAGCTAAGAGTTTGCTTCTTGTATGTACTGAGAATTCTGTCATGGTGCATTTTAAATAATGGTATTGCCTACTCACATGCATATTTACCTGTATGCTTATACTGACGTAAACTAAAATTATTTATATAAAATATAGTTTAATCTACAGTGAGGGAAAAACATATTTGATCCCTTGCTGATTTTGAACGTTTGCCCACTGACAAAGAAATGATCAGTCTATAATTTTAATGGTAGGTGTATTTTAACACTGAGAGACAGAATAACAAAAATTAAATCCAGAAAAACGCATGTCAAAAAAGTTATACGTTGATTTGCATGTCAATGAGTTAAATAGGTAATTGACCCCTTCGACTTAGTACTTGGTGGCAAAACCCTTGTTGGCAATTACAGAGGTCAGACGTTTCTTGTAGTTGGCCACCAGGTTTCCACACATCTCAGGAGGGATGTTGTCCCACTCCTCTTTGCAGATCCTCTCCAAGTCATTAAGGTTTCGAGGCTGACGTTTGGCAACTCGAACCTTCAGCTCCCTGCATAGGTTTTCTATGGGATTAAGGTCTGGAGACTGGCTAGGGCACTCCAGGACCTTAATGTGTTTCTTCTTGAGCCACTCCTTTGTTGCCTTGGTTGTGTGTTTTGTGTCATTGTCATGCTGGAATACCCATCCACAACCCATTTTCAATGCCCTAGCTGAGGGAAGGAAGTTCTTACCCAAGATTTGATGGTACATGGCCCCGTCCATCTTCCCTTTGATGCTGTGCAGTTGTCCTGTCCAATAAGCAGAAAAACACCCCCAAAGCATAATGTTGCCACCTCCATGTTTGACAGTGGGGATGGTGTTCTTGGGGTCATAGGCTGCATTCCTCCTCCTCTAAACACGACGAGTTGAGTTGATGCCAAATAGCTCAATTTTGATCTCATCTGACCACAAAGCTTTCACCCACTTCTGAATCATTCAGATGTTCAACTGACAAACTTCAGACGGGCCCGTACATGTAATTTCTTGAGCAGGGGGACTTTGCGGGCATAGTGTTTTACCAATTGTTTTCTTGGTGAATATGGTCCCAGCTGCCTTGCAATCATTAACAAGATCCTCCCGTGTAGTTCTGGGATGATTTCTCACCGTTCTCATGATTATTTCAACTCCAGGAGTTAAGATCTTGCATGGAGCACCAGACCGAAGAAGACTAACAGTTAATTTGTGTTAAGAGAGTGCTCCTAATCTCAGTTTGTTACCTGTATAAAAGACACCTCAGAGCCAGAAATCTTGCTGATTGATATGGGATCAAATTAGGATTTCACTCATTGACATGCAAATCTGTTTATAACTTTTTTGACATGCATTTTTCTGGATTTTATTTTTGTTATTCTGTCTCTCACTGTTAAAATACATCTACAATTAAAATTATAGACTGATCATTTCTTTGTCAGTGGATAAACGTTCAAAATCAGCAAGGGATCAAATACTTTTTTCCCTCACTGTATACATCGGCTGGCAACAAAGCTGTTTTGTTAGTACATTGCATACTTTATATTATGTACTTTAATTGTTCATTTCCCCTATGTGATTTTTTTAAATGACATTTAAACTTTGAATATAAACTAATTCACAGCTATCTTATGCTACGAAGCGTCAGCTAAAAAATAAATATAGTTCATTGTGGTTAAACTTTTATTTACATTTTTGGGGCTCTGAATATTTATAACTTTGCAGATTATTTAGCAATTTTATGAAAACAATTACCAAAAACGTAGGTTTTCAAAAGGTTTCGAAATAAATTATATATTAAAGCTTGCATATTACCCTGGGATTATATATTTTCTCAGCAAAGACAAGAATAGAGATGTCGCGAACTGTCCGCGGCGAAATGAACATACGCAATTTCCGGTCCGCCCCCTATACGTCATCATTGAGTGAACTTTGGCCCGGAACCTCACAGTCAGCAGACACATTCCAGCCAATCAGCAGCAGACCCTCCCTCCCAGGAAGTGTCTGCTGACTGTGAGGTTCCGGGCCAAAGTTCACTCAATGATGACGTATAGGGGGCGGACCGGAAATTGAGTATGTTCGTTTCGCCGCGAACACGCTATTGTTCGCCGGCGAAATGTTCGCGAACGGTTCGGCGGACAGTTCGCGACATCACTAGACAAGAATAGAGAATGCTATATTTATAACAACAATATCTTGCCATGCAAGTAGTGAATGTATCCACATCTATAGAACTGTGTAAAATAAATGAATTCAATGTATTTTATGAACCACCACTTTAGAATTCTAGGACTTAGTGGAGGTCATTCTAAGCACAAGCCTGTCTTTCATAAAATGCAGGATAGGCAGAAATCTCACACATTTAAGAAATTTCACACATATATTAATGAGCAGCAAGCCTTAATAAGTGAACTGAAAGGCAGCAATTACCATTTTTTCTCAATATTAATCAAATTTAAATGAGCAGTCCACAAAATAACCCCAAAAAATACAATGTAGTATGTTATTCTAACTTGCTGCACATTAATAAATGTGTGAAATTTCTTAAATATGGTAATAATATTTTTTAGGAATGCGATGCGCCAAGTTAAGCAGAAAATAATCTAACCAATAATCATAAATGAATAACAGATTAAACTTTTTAGTAAATGTTAGAAAATAAGTGTATAAAAATAGGTTAATTTCCAGCACATTGTTAAAAAAATATTAAATGACTGTGTTTTAACTGGATGGTATTTGCATTATAATATTTTTCTAATCTGACCTCTGTTTTGTCATTTAGAATGTCATTCTCCTCTAATCTTAATCACTATGGGATGGTTCACGTGGCCAGTGTCAGCGATGTACTCCTGGATACATCTTTTACGCCTCCATGCCAAAGAATGGGTGGTATGGTATCATTCAGGACATTTGATGACTTTGTCAGGTGTGTCAAGTTTGACATTAGTCTTTGAAACACATTTTTTTTAGCTGTATGGATATACATGTAGAATTTAATCACTTTTGTGCCTTTTGTCACTTTTAGCATTATAACAAATTATTACAAGATTCTACATGATGCACTAAATATTATTTATATTAATCTTCAGGGTAATTTGCTAAACTGTGAGTTGTCTGGAATATGCAAGGATATTGCAAAGTGTAAGTCAAAATAGAGTAATTGGAAAAATTCTCAAAATCAGCTATGTTTCCAGCTCAGATACCTTGGCCTTCAGTTTGCAATTCCCTCATGAATTCCTGATAATTCATGGTTTAGTGAATGACCCTGTATGTCTATAACCAAAATGGAAAATGTTGCTGTTTCGCTGTTTCACTGTTTTACGAATTAATGATCCCCAGGCCACTTTTAGTGTTGTGCTTATAATATATCACATATCGAAGAGGCATCTGGAAACTTAACCCTTTAAAGACCAGGGCTATTCCCAGCAGTTGTCAAAACCGAGTCTTTAAAGACTCTTTTTCCATATTAAATAGCTTGTTACTATAGTGTCATAAGCTCTACGGAGGCATACTATCATTCTACGAACAGCACTGTGAAGATTTTTACTACTATTTGTCTGTAAGCGGTTAAACTGAAGTTTTAACAAAACATAACAAAACAAAACAAACAAAAAAACAATAATTTGTGTTGTTAAAGGTTTTTCACTCATCCACATGTCTGTGCAGGGTACAAAAATTTGACAGACAGATAAAAGAGTATGTGTTTGTGTTTTTTACACACATGACTATATCACACTCTTTGCCTCAAGACAGTCTGCTACAAAAGCAAGTTGGCTGGTAGCTGCAATTGTATTTTGTGATTATCCTAGATGAAAAGAATACTGAAACCGTACTAATGCAAAAATATTAATACTATGTATTGCCTACAATTATGGCTTCCATATATTTTTCTATAAAGTGTATATATTCATACCTGGATAAATATGTATTATTGGATGTATACCTATTCATGAGAACACGACAGACAAAACTAATTGCAATTCACATGCTCCTCGAAATTATACTCCTGTTCACTAAACTCAAAATGTTATCAAATCTACAAAAAGTTTTTCATCTCGACTCTAATCACAGCATAGCTTCAGTTTTGACATTTGTATTTAACTCAAAATGAAAATCATTGTTTAGTGAATAACCATGTTAGTATTTTGTTTAGAGAGAGTTTCAAAAGAGATTTCTCTGTATTTTTCTCCTATAGCAACTTGTTCAGTGCTGTTACTCGTGTACATTTAGCGGTTTGAAAATTGGGAGGGTTATCTGTTCCTGTGAGCAATATTATCTTCAAGCCCATATAATGCATTTTTCAACCAGATGGCAGGGATTCACAGAATATATTACCCACTGATAATCAGAAATGGAGTGGAATCTATCTGATGGGCTTTGTGGGAGGTTCAATGGTTCCACTGGGTGTCTACAACTATTAATAGTCTTCATCCCTATCATTTGGAGACAGATTGTTTCCTACACATCTTGTATGTACTTTCCCTCAGGCAGTTTCTGCCCTTAGGAATAAAGAGGGTGAAAACAAACATATTCCAGATAGTCACATTGTTTCCGCTCTCTATTTCCTGCTGCAAGGTTTTTGAGTCCTACGATTTTAAAGCGTCTGAATGAATGTTACTAACGTTTATTCTTATCTCCGCTTATTTGCATTATTCACCACGTCCATTTTGGGAATGGGAAATTGCGTCTCTTTAGGGAGCTAGGAATAGTGGATTCTGCTTGCACAGTGAGGAATTAAATGTCAGGAAGAATTAGACGTAGCCACAGAGTAGATCCCAGCAGGGACCGTCTTCTTTTGATTCAATGAGTGTGGCATCTGTTTTTCCATGTGTGCGAATGCACGACCCCTGGGAGGAGAGGTGATTATACAGATCTCATTGCCCACGTCACAGACTTTTCTCTCAGATGCCTAATAAGGGATGATTGGAACAGTGTAACTTTTTAAGCAAGACGCTTTGGAGTTCATATCTGCAAAGCAGAAATTTTAATTTGAGCAGTAAGGAAGCGAGAGTGTGTTAGAGGAAATATGGCTTCTTATTTAAATTGCTGCAATGAAACCAGAACACTCCGATTCTCCGATTAACTGGTTACTGCATGTTAAAACTCACATTATTTGTGAAATAATGTTAGATAGATTACTGAATTTGAATTTTAACAGGGGCACCATTAAGCCGTGTTATTAATAAAATATTCTTTTAATTATCCTGTCTGTGCTCTGGAATTTAAAGAAATGCTATTGTTTGTTTAGATAATAATAATACTTTTTTGTTATCTTGACAAAGGGACCTTCATTTGCACTTGAACTTTTTAGATTTTGTTGTACGTCTCATGAGATTTCATTTTATGTCATAAAATCTCTACATTTGCTAGAATAGTGTATGTAAGACACGGAGGGTTTGTCGTGATTTACTTAAGACCTGATAATCAAAACTTAAGACAAATTAGTATCCTTGTTGAAAAAAATGATAAGCATCTTAAATATTGCAAATCACATGATAAATCAAAATGAAGCTTGCAAAATTGCATGTTAGGATGTGTGTTTATCAGTTTATGTATGTGTGATGTATATGTAATATGTATGTAATTTTATTTTACTTCTTTTAAAGCATATTTGATGATGTGATGAGCTGCTTCTCAGACTCTCTTCCTCAAATTCCTATCTTTCCTGAAGCTGGCCATCCTTCTTTGTATGATGAGGATGACAATAAGGTACATGATCTTAATTTCACTTGTTATATGACAGGATGCATAATATAAATGTATTCACTACTCATCTTTCATTATACCTATTTCATCCTATCTTTTGATATACTGTTCCTGTACGACCAACTTGTCTGGTTACAATTACTTGTTTGTTTGTTAGTCCAGACATTCTAAAGCGCTGTGGAATTTGTTG
This sequence comes from Pelobates fuscus, assembly GCF_036172605.1. Taxonomy (NCBI): domain Eukaryota; kingdom Metazoa; phylum Chordata; class Amphibia; order Anura; family Pelobatidae; genus Pelobates; species Pelobates fuscus. The sequence goes on from NC_086317.1 coordinate 173,721,339, forward strand.
GTGCTAAATAAATAATGATCATAATAATAATAATAATAATATGGTATTTTTTGTATTTATTTCATTGCAAAATTAAGTGTAATTCCCCCTGTTATGTATTAGTTGATAGCAATTTGTTCTTCTCAAATTGTAATGAACTATAAACAGTGGGTATTTTCATTAAACATTGAATTGCAGAACATTTAAGCTATTTGCTTGCAACTTTTAGGCCAATATCAGAAAAATCTCCTAATTAAAGGGTATTTTTTTTTTCTTCTAAATTAACTGTGTCATCTAAATTTTGTCAGTCAACTCACCACAATATTTGCAGGTAATTCGTGTTCTGACTCTTACAGTTTTTTAAGTATGCTACTGAATTTTTTTAATTATTCAGATTTGGCATGTGTTGTACATTTTCTGTCAATTTATATATTTTTACCAATGTAAATCTATAAGTAACATAATAAAAATCACCTGTTTATTTTTCTGTTTTCGGATGCAATGTGTGTATTCTTTGAGTGTTCTTTTAATTATTAGCTAAATATTGTTCATTGGCTTTGCTGCTAAAGTGATTTTGTATCTCATACAGAATGCCAGAGATGAACCTATTCATATTCTGAATGTCGCTATCAAAACAGACTGCGATATTGATGATGAAGGACTGGCTGCCATGTTTCGGGAGTTCACTCAGAGAAAGGTAAGAGATTAAAATATTAATATAATTTCCCATTTTTACAACAATGATAAACTATTTAGTTTAATTGACATACAAAGTAAAACAAAAGCATAAGGTGTTAAAAATAATAAACAGACCCAAGTTCGGGATGCACAGACGAGCTTCCTGATACCTTACTCGAGTATTCAGATTACCGGGAGCCACTGGTGGTGTGCTGCGGCCTGCGGGTGTTGGCGCTGGGGAGAGGCGGTCGATCGCCTCGTCCTTGTGCTTTTGGTGCAGTCCCACTCAACTCCTACCACCTCCTGGGCCGGTGGGGTTATCCTCGTCTGCTCTCAGGGGCCAACCTAGCAGTGTAGGGCATGAGGTATACTGCTAAGATAGCATGCTGCAGTTATGGAGACACATGTAATGGTGGATGCCACATGCTCACCTCATGGCGGTGTAGAACAGATTGACATTGTGACCAAGCTGGACAGCATCTTTGCTAATTTCTGGAGAAAGCTGGCACACAGAGATCGACAGGCTACTGGGCATGAAACGAGTGACGACCCACTCACAGTGCACCTCCACGCTCCCAATGCAGACACGCGGTTCTCAGGCTGAAAATGGAGGTGGAGCGGACAACATCACCTGCTTGTATACAAACCTACACAACCAATTTCGGAGGCAGCTAAGCTACACCGCAAGAGATTGGCTTCTCAAACTGCATCCCATTATCAGCGGAGGCCAGAATCGAAGTTCCTATGGGAGACGTGGCGCAAGAGAGTTTTTTTTATTTATTGTTACACAGTTGTTAAACATATTTTTGTTTTATCAACCCATCTCCCTGACACATTGCTAGGAAGCCAGAAAATAGATTCTGGTGCAATCCGTTGCCTCTCCAAAGTCACGTCATTAGTTGGATAAATTCCAACTGTGAAAACAAAGTGTCAGATGAACACAAAATAATTATGTGTGTTCATTGAAAGCCACAGAGAAAGGAACATACTGAAACAACCAGGACCATGAAAATCAATGGGCTTATAAAAAAGCTAGGGATACAATTCTGATGACAAGCAAATTAGATAGAGGTTAAAAATATGGAAAGAATGTGGAGCAACTGATACTGTGCCTTAAGAGACCCCCCAAAAATAGGGTTCACAGCAAAGGAACTTGTGTACAAACAGCAGACATCACCACTTTAAATGTTATGTGCCTTTAAAAATTTTTTTTGCAGGATTCATGTTGATATGGTAGAGATTAACCCCAAAAGTCATTGTTTGTTGTTATTGGTTGCTTTAATTTTTTCCACTTTCATTCATTTGTGTGTCACAATATAAATATTTTGTATCTTCAAAATGTCAAAAAGGGCACTCAAAGCACCACAATCACTACAGCATAATGACATTGATATTGCTAATGCATAAGTTTATGTGGAGCAAGGGGCCATGTAGCTGGCACCTGGAAGATCATTGGTTTGCATCAAACCACTTGAAAATAGTTGGACTCAGAACTAGGTGATGATACCAGGCTGGCACCACACCCATTATAATAGGCTACTGTGATTTTCCACTTTAGGATTGATTTTTGGATTGCATTACATTTTGCCATATGGTTGTTCATTCACTATAATTCCCTATAAGCAGCAGTAGAACTACCAGGGCCTGCAAGCATGGTGGGGCCCATGCAGTTACGACCATCAGACGGATATTGCTGAACAGGGGCCGTGTTGTGCACTGCAGCCCTTTAACAGCATAACTGGGCCGCCTGTAATCTCTACAGCGCTGGGAGGAAGTGAGCACCTATCACTTCCTCCCACCTACAGATTGAGCGCAGAGGGGCAAGAGCAGAGGCGTAACTATAAACTATGGGGCACTGGTGCGAAAATTGCCCTGGGCCCCCCCCATACATCTCCCTCCTACCCCACACGTCCCTGCCCCCCCCCACACACACATGCAGACAAACAGATACACATGCAGACACATACATATACACACACACACATACACAAAGAGACCCATACATACAGACACATGTAGAGACACACCCATATATACACACACACTCACACACACATACACTTACAGACATAGACACTTCCAAACACATACACACACTGAGACACATATACACTTACATACACTCACAAACACACACACACACACACACACACCTGCTAGCCCCTCACTCCTAGCAGCATCAGGCAGGAGGATTCCTGCTCATAAAAAGTATGTTTGCAGAAGGGTGGCTGAAAATATAACAATTATGATGTGTGTATCTGTGTATGTGTGTATGTGTCTGTGTGTGTATCTGTGTATGCGTTTTTGTGTATATTTGTGTGTGTCACTGTGTTTATATATATTTGTTTGTGTGTCAGTGAGTGTATCTGTGTGTGAATGTGTCTCTTTTTATGTGTGTATGTGTGTATGTGTGTGTATCTGTGTAAATATGTATGTAGGTGGCAGTGCATGTGTATTTGCACATACATACAAGCAATAAAACGCTAACACTGCATGCAAACACTCCATTGCAATCAAGCACAAACATTACTTACAAACACCCCTCTGCAGTTAAATGCCAAATTTATATACAAACCCACCCTTGTATTAAAATGCAAAAAATATATACAAACTCCCCTTCAACACCACACACAACTGTCCACCTTTATTTAAAAGCTAACACTACATACAAACACAACCCTGCATTCAAACACAAACATTTCCTAGCAGTACACCACTGCATTCCAATTGCAACAGTACATACATGCACACATACCTACTCTATGCAAAAACGTGCTTACATTCTAATGCACAAACACTTCTCACAAATACAACCCTGATCCTCAGCTGCTATAGCATTGTGGGGATTTGCACGACAGATGGAGATCTATTTTTTTTGTCACCCTTGCGCTAAAGGAGAGCTCAAAAAGATTTATTGTACCAGGGTCCTCACTATATTAGGTGATAAGTCAATAAACTCCATGTTTGAAAAGTGAAAAAACTCCATGTGCTACAGGCAGCTGGGGACCCTCTTTAATTTTGAATCTGTTCATTCTAAAAAGGTTTAACAATGAACAGTGGGACTCCATAAGTACTTCAGTCATGTGAAGTGGTTATGGTGCCTAGAAAAACCCTATAAGGCAAGATTATTTGCAGTCATGTTTTTGGTGCAATACTAATATGTAGATTGTGATTTATTGTTCTTTTTTAATGATTAAGTTCTCGTTAAAGCATATTGATGTTTGTAAGGTGAGAGGCACTTGTGATAGTGGTAATTATAGGATAGAGAGCAAAATGACTGTCCATCCTCTCCATAGTATAATGTGACGACTGCTGGATTTTTTGAGTTTCATATAGTGGCGTCCCCAGCATGCTATTTAGATTTAACATATTCGCTCCCACACGGTCCTAATATAGACTAGCAGGACGCAAGGTCAAATGCAAGCTTTTTCTTCGGCTCAAACAGAGACATTTTATATGCAGCATGCTTTATTATAGCTTTTCAACAATGTTTGCAGATACAAGGCATACATCATAATTACCCTTCGGCCCTTCTATACAGAAAGGCTTGATTGCCATGTCATCTTCCCCTTTAGGTCTATGAATTCTAAAGCTTCAGCTGGGAGCCTGCTTCCTTATACCTGGGATCATTTCCATCTCTCCCCCTCCCATCTATCTCTTGGGGAAAATAAGCAGTATTTCTTTTCTCAAAAACAAACAGAAGCAAAAAAAAAATAAAAAAATAGTTTTGATTTCATTTGCATCAAGCTCCAGGCAGTAGGAGGGAGGGAAAAAAACATTTAAACATCTACTAGTATGATCCAAATTGTCCAAATAATCTCTCAGCCCCAGCATGTTTATAGAAATTAGGATCATATACTTGTAAATGACTTGCCGAGGAGATGGAAGCAGTCAGCGTTAATGGAGTTTCTCCAGGTGCTGCTGCCTAATCGCCTGGTTATAACTGTAGACTGGCTGGGAAACCCACATTATTACAATGTAATCAGAATCCTGTTGCTAGGCTGTTATTATCTGCCACTTGTGGAATTTTAAAAGCAATAACAATTTTGATTTTAAAACCATGAGTATTAAAGTTATCTTCTCTCCCGGACAGTAATATTATTGCAGATGGTTGCTACAAGGTGTTTTTTTTCCCTTTTCTTTTCTTAATTGCAAACCGAGATATTTTTCCCGTCTTTACACCCTATTTTTTTCTACAAATGTCGAGTGGATTGTATTTTTTTTTTTTTTTGTTCTTCTGATTTTGAGGGACATTAAGCAACACAAGTGTCTAGTCTGCACTCATTTCTCATAGCTGCAGAACCATATATCATAAAGTGTCAATCTATAACATGGATCTATTTTTTTTTTTTTATATATGAATAGCAATAATACTGCAGAGACATCTATGATCTTTTTCTTCTACACTTTGCAATCTATTTACCAGTAGTGAAAAAAAAGTTAATTATCTTTGTATTGTGACGTGATGATTGACAGCCACATAGATTATAGAGTGATCTACAAAAAATAAAACATATATATTATTGTCATTATTAAACACACTAAACTTGTGCAAGGCAAAAAGTTTTGGTTCTTCCGAGCTTAAGATAACTGAGAATCAACCAAACTGAACACATCCGCTGCACTTGCTAGCCAGGTACCACATTAAAAAAGGAATAATAATTAAAAAAAAAATAATACAAAATAATATATATATATATATATATATATATATATATTGACCCCCACATTAGTACAAGGGAGGGTTTGTACCTGCCTAATGCCCTTACTTGCCATACCTTGTAAACCGTGAGCAGTGTCTACATACTGTAATAAAATCCCACTTGCTAGTAAGATCCCTTTCTGAGCCCCCACCTGTGGACATCAGTATTTGGCCCTGGTGCTAGACTTTAGATGCTTGTTTTTTTTTTTTTCAAACCAGGTTAGCTTTTTAAAAATGTGTTTTTCATGGGCTGGTGGTTTTGTTTTAAATGAATGAATATATGTATGTAAAATATCAGAGAAAAATAAAATTCTGCTTTTATTATTTTGAATTGTATGTATAAAATGTTATAGTTACATAGTTATAAGGGGTGTAAAAGGCTAACTTCTACATATCTGCTTCTGTGGTCTACCTCATCAGGCATAGAATGTCCATGTTCGTAGGACAGAACATCCTTCGTTTCTTTCTCACTGTGTTACCATTCTCATCTTGTTAAGGTCTACCATATTGTTGATCAGAATAGAGTTCAATGAGTATAATCCAATTTACTTCTGCTTTGCTAAGACTGATGTATTGAAAACATATACTGAGCAGCTGTTTTTTTAGGTAACCCGATCATTAATAGCCAAGCATGGCACCATGCTCTTTGCAACTTGTAAATGCAGCCTTAGCCAAGAGTTTTAGTTCTTCTTTGACTAAACATGCGAATGGGAAAGTCGTCGTCAAATCAAGTTTGACTCAACTCCTGTGTGAGGTTTGCAGCATTAATGTATGGCATGAATCTGCCAAGTCCAAACTTTGTTGAATCCACGTCACAAATAATTCAGGCACCATTCCTATAATCTCTGGCTTAAAAAATTGAATTGAAGAGAAATTGACAGTTTTAGAAAATGTTGTTAGTAGTCCCCTTATGGCTGTCCAGGAGACATCTAGGGCGGTTTTCTCCCTCAACTGTATTTCACAGTGAAAATGCTTCTTATGGAGAAGGGTTGGATTCAGTATTTCTCTATGAAAAGTATTGTTGGATTCAGTATTTCTCTATGAAAAGTATTGTTGAAGGATTGTGGCAGTTGGTGCACATACACCATCCTAATGCTTCTGATTGGACACATGTCATCAAATGACATCCCAGGAGACAGATTGGAGTTGAAACAAATAGACTCTACAGGTGCTGGAATTAAATTGAGTTTAATAATTGAATAATTTATTTTAATGTCTTAAGGGCAGGACACAGTGATATGAACAGTTTAAGGACCGTAAAAATAAATGTGTGTGTGTATATGTACAGTTGTGCTCAAAAGTTTGCAAACCCACAGAGAATTGGTAATACATGTACCAGTTGTAAAGAAAACATGAGTGAGCAGGCAAAACACATTTCATTTATTTCTTATGGGATTCATATTCAACTATAGGTTATAACAGAATGGCACAATCATAAAACAAAACATGGCCACAAAGAAAAAAATTGAATGACCCCTGTTCAAAAGTCTGCATACCCTTAGTTCTTCATACTGTGCATTGCCTCCTTTAGCATCAATGACAGCATGCAGTATTTTGTAATAGTTGTCTATGAGGCCCCTAATTCCTGCTGGTGGTATAGTTGTCCATTAGTCTCGCCAAAATCTCCCCCCCCTCCCCCTCCCAAAAAAAACAAAAAAAAACCATCAGTGAGCCACCACCACTATAGGCCTTGTTGACCCCTCTCCAAACATAGCACTTATGGTTGTGACCATAAAGCTCTATTTTGGTCTTATAACTCCAAACTACAGTGTGGCAGAAGCTGTGAGGTATGTCAAGGTGTTGTCAGGCATATTGTAACTGGGCTTTTTTGTGGCATTGGTACAGTAAAGGCTTCTTTCTGGCAACTCGACCATGCAGCTAATTTTTGTTCAAGTATTATCGTATTGTGCTCCTAGAAACAACCACAGTCTTTTTCCAGAGCAGCCTGTATTTCTCCTGAGGTTGCCTGTAGGTTTTCTTTGTATCTCTTCTGGCAGTTGTGGATGAAATCTTTCTTGGTCTACCTGACCTTGGCTTGGTATCAAGAGATCTCCAAATTTTCCACCTCTTAATAAGTAATTGAACCGTACTGACTGGCATTTTCAAGGCTTTGAATATCTTTTTATATCATTTTCTATCTTTATAAAGTTCCATTAACTTGTTATGCAGGTGTTTTGACAGTTCTTTTCTGCTCCCCATGGCTCTGTATCTAGCCTGCTCAGTGCATCCACGTGAGAGCTATTTAAAAAGCCACAGGTGTGGGAAATTAACATTTAATTGCCATTTTAACATGTATGTGTCACCTTGTGTGTCTGTTACAAGGCCAAATATTCAAGGATATGTAAACTTTTGGTCAGGGCCATTTGGGTGATTTCTGTTATCATTATCATTTAAAAAGGAGCCAAAAAACATGTGATAATAAATGGCTTCATATGATCACTATACTTCAATAAAATATTTTTTTTTGTATGATCAGTCATATTTTCAAATCAAAATTTCACAATTTCTGCCAGGGTATGCAAACGTTTGAGCACAAGTGTGTATGTGTGTGTACACATAATACATAACTTTACATTAGAAAGTTGCTTCTGTTCATATATCACACTTAGTAAAAATACTGAGCTCAATTTTAACATTTAAATTCAATCAAGAGTCACTTTCAATTAATAAAATATTTGCTAGGCTTTCGAGGATTTCCATTGAACAATAAGTATGTGAGATTTTTATCTACTGTCGTTTTTGGGCTGTGAGATGCATCCTTCAATTTGTTGTTTGATGATAATGGGAAAAAGAACATATAAACATAATGTACATAATAAAATAGCCTGCCATGTCATGAAATATTTAAGGGCAAAATGCATGTAACATTTTCATTGAAAGGTATAATAATTGAAATATACTTATAAGCCACTCATACTTTATTTTTGAATGATAAGGTTACTGCAGAAAGAGGTCACTGATCACCTAATGTGCGCAACTTTCTGCTGCTGTGTTGATCCAGAACTTTAAGGACATAATATGTGCATGTAATTATACCTACAGTGCATTGAAAAAATACTCAGACTCCTTAATCAATCTTGTTCTAATTAAGTCACCCCTGTCTCCTCGTGTGATCTTTGGAGCTCACAAAGAGGTCCACATCTCTTACCAAGGCCCTTCTTTCCTGATTGCTCAGTTTGGCTGAGCAGCCAGCGCAAGTCCTGGTTATTCCAAACTTCTTCTATTTAAGAATTATGGAGGCCACTGTGCTCTTGGAAACCTTCACTGCAGCAAAAAAATGTTTTTTGCATCCTTCCCCAAATCTCTGCCTTGAGACAATCTTGTAGGCAGTAACTTTGACCGCATGGCTTGCTTTTTGCTCTGATATATTCATTTTCAGGTGTGAGACCTTATAAAGACAGGTGTTTGTCTTTCCAAATCATCTCCAATCAATTTAATTTGTCACAGGTGAACTCCAAAGTGTAGAAACATCCCAAAGATGATCCAGACAAAATGCGATGCATCTGAGCTAAATTTCAATTGTCATAACAAAGTATCGGAGGGAAAAAACTGTTTTTCTGTGCTTTGTCATTATGGGAGATTGACTGGAGATTGATGAGGGAAAAAAGTACTGTAAACAATTGTAGAATAAGACTGCAACATAAAAATCTGAAAAAATGAAGTGGTCTGAGTACTTTTTGAATGCACTGTACATATGTAAATACGCGCAAACACTTGTAAAATGAATTATTTTATCTATAATATATCATTAGTGTAAATCTATTTCTTAGATAAAACATGGCACTATTTGCACACGTCCGTCGCACAGTACATTATTGATTTTAATGCACAGTTTGAGATCACTCTCTGTGCACTATAGGACATGATTCGAAAACATGATCTTGCTTGTTGAAGTAATGAGGAGATCATATAGGGGAGGTATCAGAAGTGATGCAAATTAAGATGTAGTTTGCTTTCTGTTTAACAACGGAAGATGATATGGGAAAGACACATAATGCTCTAAAACGCAATTATCAATACAAATGGATTGAGGGTGGCTGGAATTAGCAGAGTCAAAAAAAGTATATATTGCTTGATTTGCAGCATTTTATGTATTTTGTGATCTTCTGATATTCAGAAACCTCCGAGCAATGCCCTATCCAAATCATATTACTAGGATTGGAAACTGGAGGTACGTATCTCACATGTTGTACCACTAAAAGTGTCTGTTCAGCTTTCAGTTGTTCCATAAAAAGAGAAAGCTAGTCTTGACACACTGAGCTGGGTCTGAGATGTGAGGGACAAGGTTACATAGATAGTATGACTTTTATAGAAGGCAATAGCTTTGTTCTACCTCTGAAGCATGATCACACATTATCGAAACAAGTGCAGTACAATGCCTATATAGCCTGTTGAGGATTAAATCTGTTATCACCATTTCTGTTTACAAAAGATTTTTATGAACCATTGTGCCCTCTATGTAGTGTATCAATTCATTGAGTGCCAACATGGCATTATTTAAATTCCTTATTGCCTACATCGTAATTATGAAGTGTACAATAGGAGTAAACGGGTGAGAAAGGAATTAGGGATATTTTGTATATTTATGAGTAGGGGAACGTGAATAAAATGTTAAAGATTTACCATGGTTTTGAGACTGAAATACAGGGATTGGTGGCATGTTTGTCTTAAAGGGCAGCTTACTTTAAAATAAATAAATAAATAGAATGTGTCTGCTGGAGTGTAAAACTGTACATTGCAGTTTAGGGTAACTGCAGCCTCACAACTGATCATACTAGTGACATGACGACTCATTGAGTGCCCCTTTCAGCGGGTGCTGTGAGCTAATTCACTCAGATTCTAACCTGCATGCTTGCTTCACAATGAAATATTGAGGCTCAGTGACAAGTGGTAAAATGGCATGTAAAATGAAATGTAAAGACACACTAAATTAAAGTATGTTTCACATTTTGTTTAAATTAGCACAAAAGAAAATGTGTTGAAAATTCTAAGGGACTTTAAAATTTTAGGCCAAAATAGCAAACTTTTAAACCTGACTTGGGTATTTTTTTCAATGTAACTCTTTCTCACTAAAATTTGAAATTTACTTTGCATTTGTGACTATTCGGGAACATACACACATTCCCAACAATATATTTAAAAAAAAATAACCTACCTACCCCTGCTGAAATTCATACTGCTGTTTGTTGAGCAAGCATTTACCCGTCTGAGCTGCAAGGTGAATTCTGAATGATGTCGCTTCCCTGGTCCACATAAAAAAATATCACAAGCCACATTTTGAGAGTGTTGATCTTGGCTAAACAGATTTTTTTTTTATTTAGAAAGCAAGTAACCAGACTACTCCACTAGGATGCTAAGTTTTTATGTCCTCCTCGCCTATGCCATATCTGATCGATATCTAACACCAGAAGTGTTAACCTATATATTTTAATTGCTATGCGTTATACATCTCTAATTTTTTTTTAATGTTTTTTTTTTCACAAAAGTGTGCTGCAAAGTGTCTCTGACCAATTATATGTGCTATTAACTTACCAAAAAAATCAATTTAATAAGCTTTGTAACAATACAACATTTGTAAAGGAAAATACACTGCTGTTGGAATGATTGGTATTTCTCCAAAGTAAAAGAACTTTTAATCTGTGTTCTAAATATTGGAAAAATAATTCCAAAACAAATTGAGTTTTCAAGGTTTATTTTAAATGAAAATGTTTCTTTTCTTTTTTTTTTATATAGAAAGTTGTTCTAATGGATCATGGTATACGTCGTCTGACATTTTTGGTAGCCCAGAAGGTATCATTTTCACATTTCTTTTAATTAAGAATTGCCTTGTGTTTCTGCTTTATTTTCACATATCTTTTTATTTATGTGCTTATTCATGTTTAGCTTTTGTGTCTTGAGTTGATTTCTCTTCTCACGTCGTAACTCTGCATTCCTGAGCTGTTTGCAGTGTTTATAGTGGCTACAGGCTATTTCTGCCAGTTGCTGCTAGTGACATGCGCAGATCTAAGCCAAATATTAAGAGCAGGCTACACATGTTCAATGCAGAATTATTTAATTTTTATTGAAGCCCAGATCTGACACTGTCAATATTAGCAAGGTTTGCTACATTAAAAAAAAAAATATATATATATATATATATATATATATTTTTTTTTTTGATTCATGTATGTTGAAAACTGTGAAGGAGTCACTTGCCTGTCTTTTCCACTCCAACTTTCTGACAGCCGTATTTATGGACCTTTGGCCAAATTTAGTTATCTGACTTAATGCTCACTGTTTTACAACTGTTTCAGACATTTCAGGCCTTATACATAAAAATGTTTATAAGTCATTCGTAAAAGTTCATATAATTAAGGGCTGATAAAATCTGAAGTTTGTTAAGAGTTGTGGTTTTCATCTTTTGTGTTGCTGCTTCTGTAAAGTGGCGATTTAATGTTTTCTTACTATCTTTATGGAGATTACCTTCATAGCGTGTTTTCTTTGTAGCCTACTATAATTTTCTGTATGTGCATAAGGAATTAGCTTTCTTGCTGGGTGTCTCCTTAATAAGCATTCAGAGTAAGCAACTGTTTCATGCTTTCATTTAATTATATAGTTTGCTATTTCAGCTCAGTCTAGTATATATCAAGTACATAAAGATTGCTGTCAGAAAAGGGGAGTTGTAGAGGGTAAGGTAGACAAGAGTTTATGAAAATGTGAATATACATGAATTAAAAAATAATGACATGTATGACATATCAATTATATTGAGATATAAACAAAAATTGATGGACGTGTACTGTTAACTTTCCTCACATAGCCTGTGATACTTATTGATTTGATAGTGCATTCCAAAGAAAGTGCATGTTTGTTTTGGCCTATGACCAGGAAAATAAAATGATGGTAAGTAGGAATACATTTTCCTTTTTCCTGGCCATGGCAGCACAACAATGGGTAATACCCAAGCAATAAGAAATACACAAGACTACCAAAATATGAATGTAAATTGACAACACACACCTCATAAGGACATTGGAAATTAAAAACTGATTGCCCGCTATTGCCACATTACCAAATTGACCTATGCAAATGTCTAAAAAAAGTGTTGGTTGAGGACCAAGCAGGCATTTATCCAGATAAAATTGGTCGCTGATGCTCAAGTGGGGGGAAAACGGCTCTAGTGGAGAACTAACAGACCATTAGGTACTGTAACCCCTAGGTCTTAGTAGCCTGAAAATAGCCAAGACTATCCCTCTGCTGATGGCTTATATAGAGGCATGAAGACGTCTCCTGGTGCATTAGTACAGATAAATAGACTATTAGAAGAAAGCCAGATAGTGAATCTATAGAAATAGATATTAAGACATCTATCTAGGACAAGAGGAGAAAGTTGCATTACAGAGTCTTCATGCCAATCAATAGGCTTTTAGAGCTGGAACAATAATTTCTTCATTAATATGGAGAGCCATAATAAGCCACTTTATGACTAAATTCAGTAACAGATTGAGGATTAATCTATATTGTGAAAGACAGTAAAGGGATTTATGCCAAATAGTGCTTGAAGATCTGATATGCTTCTTCCCAATGCTAATGTCACCGATAGAGCTAACTTAATATTAAGCAGTTGTGGAAAGATAGTCTCATGGTTAAAAGGGCTGAGAAGTCCACAGGAGCAATGGTTAATTGAGGGATCATATAAATACAGCCGTCTGATATTTAGATACCTCCATCTCAAAGCCCCTTCACGAAAAGAGTGCTGAGACATGCACCTCTGAGGTGATGTAGCTAAGTCCTAGATGAGTCCTGGATTGAAGAACTCCTTGGTATAAGGAATTTGAATTATCACCTAATAAGAAATAGACCATGAAAAAAGGCATCCCAACTCTGTAAAGGTAGCCGAGGATATCCATTTTCCCTGGCCTTCAGAAGGGAAATTGCTGCAATTCCTTCATATTTCAGCCATTCTTTTCAATATCGAAACCTTCAGAAAGTGGAGCGCAGCACTGGACCTGGTATAAGAGAATATAACTCTTTTGGTAGATCCCATGAAGGTACTGAAGAAGATACACAGAAGTAAAAAACACATTGATGATGGCTCTTGCAACCTTTGCTTGATAAATCATACTGCACTTTCTGAAGAGAACTGTAGCGTGCCTTAGATTGTGTCAAACAGTGTTCCCAGCTATACCCTGGACTTGGATGGATCAAGGTTATTTCAGCAGATATTTATCGTTCACCATGAAGATGTAAAAATGAAAGTGTCCTTCCACTGCAATCTGGTAAACCTCTGATGATGTGGGGCAATGTAATAGGAATACTGCCTTTATGATGAAGAATGTACATCCTGTAAATTTATGTAGGTCTAGAATGGATCTCCATCCGTCTGTTAGAAACAGAATCTTTGTGTTCTAGCTGCTTTTGAAATTTATTACAATAGCTCCCTCTAATTGAGGGTAAGCCATGAAATTCACAATGCGTCTCTTTTTACCTCTTCTCTTCCTCTGGTAGAAGAATAATCACTTCTCAAGGTTGAGATCTACAATACGCTGTTCCAGGTATGAAATACCTGGGTCCTGGAAGGAAGTGAATGAGAGTCCTTGGATCAAAATGTTCTCCTGAACCTTAGGTCTCTTGTTCTCTTGATCCATTCATCTAGGAGGATGCATACATGGACCAGGTACTGAGCCAAAGAGCCCAGCTAGTAGACAAATAGTCATATTTCTGGTATAACACAACCTATGGAAGCTTCTTAGCTGAAGACTATTTCCAGCTTAAGACTTGTAATGACAACAGACAAAAGGAAGATTATCTATCCATACCATTCTTAGATCCTTAGAGATTGAGGTAAAAGTTTGCAGCAGGATGAGAGCATGTGCCAGCAGCTATATAGGTTATTAGAGAGGATCCATGGAGTCTCAGAGAGATCTCACATTGTTTACAGACAGAGTTGAACATTTAGCTAGTCTAAGTACTTCATTGTACACTTAGGAGCAGAGTCCCAGGTACAAACATCTGATATTTCAATGGATGAAGATGCAAGATACTCCCTTGTGTTGAAAACTTCTCTCATTGTAGAACCATTCCTCCATAATAAGGATCTTAATGGTACCAGAAACTGGAAAAGATGTTATGTTCTTTCTGACATCCAAAAGAAAGGTTAGAGGTAGAAGGCTCAACCTTAAAAGATTCTTTCAGATATGAGGACCTACATACTCTGGAAATCAAATGATCCACTTGAGCTGATTCTAGAGGTACTGAAATAGGCTGGATATCCTCATAATATATGGTACAGGAGTAAATTGGCCTGTAGCCACTTTTAGACAGTCTGCACAGAGACTTTACTTTTACAAGGCTCGCTTATCATATGCCTCACAAAGGATGCTTTAGGGCAACTTCCCTTGTATGATCCGGATGATTTTCTTCCCATAAAGCTATCATCGTAGGGAATTCCAAGTAATAATAGGCACTTTTTTGTTTGGGAACCACAGAAAAAATAGGCTTACCTATGTCTTTTAGAGTGTGAACTTTTTTCTGGGAGAAGAGAGATTTGAATCCATAACTGCATAAGATTCCTATTTTATCCTTAGCACAGCAAATCTCTGCTAAAAAAGCAGAGATTGATAAATACATAAAAACATGTAATATAACGTTAATATGGGGGAAAAAAAACCTTTAAGAAAAAAAATGAGCTTTTGGTGCTTAAAAGGAGAAGCCAATACCACACTGCAATCATATTACAGAATACACATGTGCAATTTGGATTTTCACGCATGTGCATAAACAGCATGGCGCGATCGTTCGATTCCCGCTCGTGCATTCGCGGGCATTTTAATACCAGGAAAGCGACCCTAGAGCAGAAAGTGCTGAAGAGTCGTGAAATAAAACAAAAGGCTGGGATTGAAAACCAGAGCGCCGAATAGCCGAGAATGCCCATCACCAAGTACAGAGGCATAGAAGTAAGTTAATAAAGCGGCAAATAGGAGGCGGAGCCTAACCCTTAATGGAGACGGACGCGTGAGCCCTTAGCTCTCCGACCCCGGGATTACAATCCGCGACCATCAGCGACAAAAACGAGCATCCGACTACCATACCCCTACCCACGGACACCCTACACCCCCCTCCACTACCTACCCCATGGGAGGCAACAGAAAGAGACGGGACACCACTCCGTCCGTGGCGACGATGTTCCGCAGCAAAAACGACGGGCGGCCATCTTTATCACAAGGCCCCACGGATTCAGGCTCCGAATCAGACGGGTACGACCCGACAGAGGGGCAAACAACACCCCTCACAAAGGCAGACCTGAGGAGTATGCTCAGGGAGACCTCGGACGACATAAAGGCCTACACCACAGCCGCACTGGAGAAACAAATTGCAGGCCTCAAAGAGGATATGGAGGCCCTGGCTTCACGCACCAGCCGCACAGAGAAACAACTAACTGAAACACAGGCCACAACTAAAACACACTCCAGAGTGATTGAAACACTACAAGACAGGGTGACATACCTGGAAGATGGACTCGAAGACCTCAATAACAGATCACGGAGACAAAACATCAGAATCAGGGGCCTACCTGAATCAGTCCAGCCCGAGGCAATATTAACCACAGTCCACACAATCTTCCAATCCATCCTCCCGGAAGCAACAGAACAGGAGCTCTACATAGAACGCGCACACAGGGCCCTGCGCCCCCCAGCCTTCAACCTAAATGCGCCCAGGGACATCATCACCAAGCTCCTGCACTTTCCAGTGAAAGAACTACTCATGAAAACAGCGAGAGATAACCCCCCAACCTACCAGGGGCACACACTACACTTTTACCAAGACCTGGCACCGACTACCTTGAAGAAACGCAGAGAACTCAAACCCCTTACGACCGCACTCACGGAGAAGGGCTGGCGATACATGTGGGGTCATCCCTTTAAGCTTCTCGTCAAAAAGGGCGACCAAACATATACCCTTCATCAAGTCTCGGACATGCAAGACTTTGCCGCCCACATCGGCATCTCACTTCGCCATCCAACACCGACCACCGACCTACCTGCGGAGAACGGCAAACACAGCGACCCGAGACCCCGCCTGCCCAGATACCAGACCAAGCCGAGAACCTACAGTGCACCCAAAGGCCTACCCCAAACGGACACATGAACTGACCAGCACCGAAAGGTTCAACCTTGTCCAAAGGGCTTTTCCTAAATTGCCACAACTCTAAAACCTTAAGTACCAAGTTTATTATTGTTATTAATATATGTTGCTCAGTTATCAAACTTATCACTAACTGTTGTTTATAAAAATGTTTAATGTGTAGGATTTAGCCTAAGAGAACTGCATAACAAACATGTAACAATAGACATAGGCACAGACACCACTGGGACCCCCTTCCTACCCCTGAGCCCGGCTGCAGCCCACACACTTGTAGCTGAGCTCACCAAACGAGAGCCAGACCCCCGAGAACTAGGCCTATAAGCCTTCCCATATCTAACCTGTAACAGAAAGCAACCCGGCAGCCTCTACACGGGCACGCTACTCCCGCCAAACAAAGCTCCATACACAATGGCACACCTCCAGGCCGGTCATGTAGATACACAATATAAAGGGGCGAACTTAATCGCAAACCAAAAAACCCCCTTCGGCTACATAACCCGGGGGGAAAACAGCCCCTAACCATAGAAGAAAGAAGGGACCATTATGGCCACCCAACAAAGGCCCGGATACACTCATATAAAAACCGCGCTACCAAAGAACCCAACATACTTAAGCAACACATAACTAGAGAGCATAGGACCACGGACACTCTAACTCCCAGAGACAATGTGGCATACAAACACAGAGGCGGAAGGCCACGGGACCGGCTGGCAGCTACACTAGAGTATCCCTTATATGCTATAACCCATGTCTGATCCAGGAGGATCCCACCGTTATACACCACGCTCCCATAAGCCTACACCTGGTCACACAATATTGTTATCACTAACATACACACCGAAGGGGCATACTGAGAAGAGGAGGGCGGGACGCAACACGAGAATTTAGGCAGTGAATGGCCGATCTCACCCCTGCCCCTTACTTGGTAAGTGAGGCACGACAAAGACCCCGCCGGCTGAGCTGTAAACCCCAAAAACTGGTAGACTTTAGAACCCCAAACCCGAACAATACAACGACCCCCCCACTACTATCGCAGGCGACCGGAGAAGCATAAAGAATTCACCCCCCACCACACCAACACCTCAGAGAACCAGCACAACAGGGGGACTGAATGCTGGCTAAAGTCTACGACACCAGGTTTATAATATAAGATGTAATGCACACCCAACTTAATGCACTACTGTTATGGAAATTACCGCAATTCACTGCTTTTTGTTACATATCGACCTCCAAATGTATCTGCTGCACTATACTAAATGTTTTATTGTTATGTACTTGATTACAGTTTAATGCACATTGTTACAGGTTAACTACCTGCTGTGTCCCCTACAACCTACTACGGGCCCATTGACACAGTTAACCCGATCACTGACGCCACCCACGCTCAACGACCCCCAAGACCACGACCTGACACCTGACCAACCCTTCAACGGGACCCATAACAGAGACACACCTGAATCCCCCGCCCAGACAACCCACGGATGGAGCCACTACATTCCCGCTCATTACGACCCCAGACGAATAACCTAGAAAAACGACCTCCGACTCATTTCAGTAAGCAAACAGACAACCCCAAAGCCCCCTACCTGACCACCCCCGAAACACGCCATACAGCAAACCCACCTCAGGTGGACCAACAAGACGGTATGGAGAACCACCCCCACCACGACACAGAAAACAGCAAATCAAAATAGCTGAAGAATCCCGGGGAGGACAGCGCCTGGTACTCCAGCCGCCTTACCCCCACGTCCCCACACAGACGAAATACCGCCGGACCTCGCTTCAACCTAAACGAAGACAGAGGCCGTGGCACACACACTCAACAAACCAGCAAACACAAGCCCACAGACGTAACTCCCTCCGCCCACAAGACACCTGGCAGCTGTCAAGTAAGACCAGGTACGCTCACCCCAGTACCCCCATTTAACCTCTAACCTCTCTCCTCCCCTCTTCTCTTCCTCCCCATATCTCTGGATAGTCACTACCCCCCCCTCCCCCCCCCCCACACACACACACACACCCACACACCCACACACCCGACAAACAGACGATGCCGGCCACTCTGACCTGCCTATCGATCAACTGCAAAGGCCTCAACAACCCCTCCAAAAGGCACCAACTCATGAGGTGGGCCAATAACACTAAGGCAGACATACTCCTACTCCAGGAAACGCATTTCACCCGAGCCAAACAGTTCCCTCTCCTGAGCCGACATTACCGGGTGAACCACTTCGCCAGCTCCCCAGCAGGCAAACAAAACGGAGTCGCCATCGTAGTACGGAAGTCATGCCCTCTCTCAGTCACTACCACCATAGCCGACCCACAGGGCAGATACCTTACAATAGCGGGCAAAATCGGCCCACAACAATATGCGTTCACCTCAGTATATGCACCCAACTCGCCTACCAGCTCATTCTGGAACATTCTCAGAGCACACCTGGCATTATTCCCCTCCCACCATAAGATAATCGGAGGCGACTTTAATGCCACCCCATCACCCGCGGTAGATAGAAGACGAGCCAGAACCCACTCACAACGCCGAATTCCAACGGCAAAAGCCGACAAACTCTTTGCGACCTTCCTAGACCAGACCCACCTAATAGACGCCTGGAGATCTCAACACCCCACGACACTAGATTACACCTTCTTTTCCCACCCACATCTATCACATTCCCGCATAGACCTTATTTTAATTTCCCCGGCAATGGCACCCTCACTCAAGAACACCTCCATCGGACAGATTACCTGGTCTGACCACGCGGAGACCACATTAACATTCACCATCCCAGGCACGAGTCGACCATGGACATGGAGACTTAACCCCACTCTCCTCCATAATCCACAGATACGGTCCACAATCTCCAAGGCCCTAACAGAATATTTCGACATAAACAAAGACTCGGCGGACTCCAAATGCACTCTATGGGCAGCCCACAAAGCGGTCCTAAGAGGGACAATAATAAACCAAGCAACTATACACAAAAGAAAACAGCTCTCACACTTAGAACAAACCTTGGCGACACTTAGAACCCTGGAGACCAAACTAAAACTCGAACCCACACCAGAATTGACGGCTAAAATCACAAAATGCCAAACCGACATAAAGGAGTACATGAAAAAAGACTCGACAAAAGCCTTACTGTGGTCCAAACAACTATTTTATGACAAGGCGAACAAAGCAGACACCCTACTAGCGAGAAAACTCAGACAACGCACAACCCAGAAACAGATAAATAAAATAGCCATGCCAAATGGGACCATAACGGAGGACCCCAATAAGATTGCAGAAGTCTTCCAAAACTACTTCACGTCCCTATACGATCATAGCCCTGAAATACGGCAAAACCCACACGCCACCAAAACACTCATTGACCACTACTTAACTGAAACCCCGCTACCGTCCCTGTCAATCGACGCGGCGCAAAAACTGGTAGAACCGATAACCCCGGAGGAACTAGCGGGCACCATGAAAACGCTCAAACCAAACAAAAGCCCAGGCCCGGACGGGTTCACAGGTCTATATTATAAAACTTTCGCCCCCATACTTTCCCCCCACATATGCAACTTATTCAACGCCATCCTACAAGGCAACCCATTACCACAAGAAATGCTCCAGGCCACAGTCTGCCTCCTCCCCAAACCCAACAAAACACACTTGGACCCAGGTCACTACAGGCCCATCTCCTTACTTAACGTGGATATAAAATTATTCACTAAACTCATGGCAGATCGGATATGCCCCTACTTACCTCAACTCATCCATCCCGACCAAGTGGGCTTTATACCCACAAGACAGGCCAGCGATAACACCAGAAGAACATACGACCTCATCTGGGCCGCAACCTCAAAACAGATTCCCACACTAATACTATCACTAGACGCGGAAAAAGCCTTTGATAGGCTACTATGGCCTTACCTATTCGCGACCCTCCAAAAATTTGGATTCCCCACGAGCTTCCTAGAAGCCCTACAAACACTCTATACCTCACCAAGGGCCAACCTCCTTTTACCCCTCACACAATCACCCATGTTCACTATACACAACGGAACACGCCAGGGATGTCCCTTATCCCCAATTCTATTCGCCCTATCCTTGGAGCCGCTCCTGCAGAACCTCAGACAGAACGCAGCCATAAAAGGCCTCAAAATCCGTGAAGACGAATACAAGACCGCAGCCTATGCGGACGACCTGCTCATCACCATCACAGACCCAACAGTCTCCCTGCCGATACTGATCCAAGCCCTAGAGCAGTACGCCACAATATCCGGTTACAAACTCAACATAGACAAAACCGAAGCCTTATCCATACACATTGACTCCCCCACATTGGAGCACCTACAGAAGGCTTATCCCTTCAAAATAAACTCCACCCAAATACAATACCTGGGCGTCACCTTAACAACAGACCTTACCCAAATCTACTCCAAGAACTACACCCCAATCATACAAAAAATCACACACGACCTCGCCAGATGGCAGAACATGTCAATATCTTGGCTCGGCAGACTGGCTTCAGTAAAGATGAACCTTATGCCCAGACTACTTTATTTGTTTCAAACCCTCCCAATCCCTCTACACACCCCAGACTTTAAACAGCTACAATCACGAATAGACAAGTTCATATGGTCCAATCGACGTATACGTATAAAGAGGCAGACCCTATACGTCCCGAATAGGGCGGGAGGCCTCGGCCTCCCCCACCTTATTCATTACTACCAAGCAGCACAGATAGCACAAGCTCAAAACCTGCACGCCCCCTACGGAGTCAAACGATGGGTGGATCTTGAGCACGACATGTTCGGCAGGGACCACCCATCCCTGTATATATGGCTCCCAAAACAAGCCAGACCTCCCACACCAAGAACCACCCCAGCACTGATCAATACAATCAAAATTTGGGACAAAGTCACACATAAAAGTGGCTTAACCACCTCCCTATCCCCTCTCACACCAATACTCCGCAACACAAAATTTCCCCCAGGCATGTCACCTAAAGACTTCACGCGCTACGAGGATAACAACCTCACACGCCTGTACCACTTCTTTCAGGGCCAACATATCACCCCATTCCCCGATCTGCAGCAAACGACACCGTTCCGGACATTTGACCTGTTTAGATATATACAGATCAAAAGCTTCCTCGCACAACCAGAATACACAAAGGCGGGCACAACGGCACTAACTCCCTTTGAGAAACAATGCATGCAAGCCCCAACTCAGAAGGGGCAAATCTCAGCACTTTACACCCGTATTATTCAAAATGTCCGGGGCGGAGCTCTCACATACGTGTCGGCTTGGGAGAGGGACTTAGGCCCAGCAGAAGACCCCACCGACTGGGCGGAAATTTGGGAGGCCATAGCAACGGTCTCCATCTGCGTAAATCACAAAGAACAGGCCTATAAAACCCTCATGAGATGGTACACCACCCCCCTTAAGCTAAAACAGATGGGCAGGTCAGACACCGACTTGTGCTGGAAGGGATGCGGCCACAAGGGAACCTACCTCCACCAGTGGTGGGAATGCCCCCCGATCAAACAAGTCTGGCAACAGGTTGCAACCATGGTCTCTAGAATCCTGCACACAGACATCCCACTAAACCCGTGGATCTGGCTGCTATCAAAACCACACACTGATATGCCTAGAGCCCAAAACAAAATGATAGCAAAGATCGCATTAGCAGCCAGACGGGCGATAGCCGAAAAATGGGGCAGCAACGAAATACCGACCATGGAAGCAATTAAACGAAAGATTACAGACACAGTTAAAATGGATGAATTATCCGCATTACTTCACGATAATACCAAACACTACCACAAAATCTGGGACCCATGGTTATACGAATACCCGAACATCACCGGCACACACTGAATAAAAACCATACACCCGACACACCCCGAACCAAGACACACTAAATCGCCCAACTGGACACCCTACCACCCCAACAATTCCCCCCCCCCTCCGTCTACACGCTCCCTATTCTCCCCCTCTTATCCCAATCATCACCTCCTAAACTTACAAGGCCATCCGACGCCAAAACCACGCAAAACCTACCAAACCCCACACACCCAAGACCAACGACAACAAGAAAACCTGATACCACAAACAACTCACCTACGCTAACGACAAAAGGGAAAATCCCAATAACAAACCAAAGAAACCACATGTAGACCCCTACGCCCCACCAAAACCCCCCACACTAAACCCCCAAAGCCAAGACCTGACAAACTCGACCCAAACCTCAACAACCGACACCCGCAACACAGAGGTACCGAACAAACGGAATACAGGACGAGTTCAATGTACAGACATACCTCTAGACACAAGTGATACCCCGTCAAGACAGGGCATCCTTCCCCCAATCCCTTTTTACTTCTGTACCCCATACCAACCCTTAGCAGAAACAGGATTGCAAGCTAATAGGAAACCGACAGACTAAAACAGTCACGCACAATTACTAAAGATGTTTTGGCAGAATTCCCACTTGCATGTGGACAGCCAACGCACAGCTTATGTAAATTGATGATGCCGCAACTCTGTACTGTTAACTAATCCCCTCTACTTTCTTTCTGTACCCCTACCCTGAAAAAATATATATCAAAAACTCAAAAATAAAGAATTTAAAAAAAAAAAATAAAGCGGCAAATAGCCATTAATGCCTAAAACCAAATATAGAGGCATAGAATATTTTAATAAAAGTGGCGGATAGCCGAGAATGCATAAGAGAAATCACAAGTTATAAAAAAGTTAATTCAGCGGCTATATTAAAAGGCATAACAGAGGCCTAGGAATAAGTGAATCCAGCGGCTGTATTAATAGGCATAACAGAGGCCTAGGAATAAGTGAATCCAGCGGCTACATTAAAAGACACAGAGGCCTAGGAATAAGGATTTCAACAGACATATATTTGATTGAAATTAAAATTAGCAGGAATCTCTTACCGTTCAGATGAAACTGATGAAGGGTAGAAGGGTTATATCCATATATATGCGCTGAAAGTGCATGCCCAGCCTGCTACCCCTTGATCACTGCAGGAAATAGAATGATAGTATAATCTTGCTAGCCCTAGGGTAACTGCAAGTAAATCCATGGGAAACTACAAGATAGAGTTGTATGTTAACCCTTACAGTGATGGAATGCAGCCTCACATTAACTCTTTCAGCGATGGAGTTAGTCAATGTCATATTAATCCTTGCAATCCATATGCTCTGTATGTTCATGTCCAGCCTGCTACCCCTTGGGTCACTGCAGGAAATAGGATGATGGCATAATCTTGCTACCGCATCGGGTCACAGCAGGTAACCCCTGGTCACAAAGGGGTTTCTCCAGGGGGTCACCTTTGCGGAGGGCCGTGTACTGGAGACTGAACTCCCAAGGCGCCAGAGGAAAAGTCATAAAATAAAATGGTTTGAGGTTCATGTCTAATTAGAGATATGGAGCAGCTACCCATTGTTGTGTTGGATATGGCCAGGAAATATACATATATATATATAATTTTTATTTAATCTTTTTTATTTATTTATTTATTTTCTTCAGCACCAGCAAGTGCCTAAAGTATATAGATAGGACAGATAGGACTCTCCGGATCAGGGTATATTCTCTTAAACTGCTCTTCTGGAAAATATGCAGTACGTAGATGCCTCCACACAGGCAATATAGAAAATATGAGACTGTATGCTGGAAAATATAATGAGCTAGTAGCATTGCTATATGCATTCTCTTGTGTGTTACATTTCAGTTTTAGTAAAGTATACATTTAAGTAAATAATTGCATATTTTAACATTTTAAATATGATTGCAGCACAGAGATAGGAATAAAAGTCATTCAAAAGTAGGGGTTGTGAAGCGTCACTTAAAAAGTAAAACATTTACTTTAAAAAAAATCTATGTGTGTTTGGAAATATGCTGTTTAACCCCTTAAGGACACATGACATGTGTGACATGTCATGATTCCATTTTATTCCAGAAGTTTGGTCCTTAAGGGGTTAAATAGAAAATTGTGTAAATTTGGATATTGCATCTTTGGTCTACAGATCATAATTGTACATGGACTAGCTTTTTTTTCCCTGTTGCCTGTTTTTCCTTGTAATTGTTGAATGTAATTTAATTTTTGTTTATTACTGAAATCTGATTATTTCAAATTAAATGACGTGGAATTATACCTCTGCAACGCTTTCTGTTATAATTATTAATTTGAATGCTAATTGTCAGCCTTTTCTTCTGCTCCCTTCTCCTATATTCTTTCTCTGTCTATCTTTGTGCTTGCATAAGGATTTCAGAAAGCAGGTCAACTGTGAGGTGGACCAAAGATTTCATGTAAGTATCATACCTATAAAGAAATTATTTAGTTTTCCTGTATTTAAATTACCAGTCTCTTAATAAAGGTGCCTTAACATTCATTGCAATATATAACTTTCTGTATTGGTTATTCCACAATTCCATCTGGCTAATTAGAGTTACATGATTGTGCTCAAATCTTATTGATTTTAATTTTTCATTTTTTTGTTTTTAGTTTTGTGTAGTAAATAACAGATTTTTTTTTTTTTTTTTTTTATCAAACCGGGCATGTCACACCTCACACCTCCTTGGGCTTTTGTTAACAAAATTATTTATCAAAATCTGACTGTATGTTTTCTTGTTTTTTCCTTCAAAATGTGCTCTGTTTTAAAGTTATTGCCAAAGTATAGAATGGAATATTTTACTTTAGGTTTCTCCTAACTGAAAACCTACTAAGACTGAGTCAAAATGTCAGAATACTCATAAGCTCACCTCACAAATGTTTTCAGAACTGTAGGCAGTCTGAGCTGTAGTCAGACAGTGACTTTTCGATGCTGCTTGGCAATTGCAGTGGTCCCAGGTAGTATTTCTATGAGAAAGGTAACCATGGGGATTCTTTGCTCACAACGATTCTTAATCCCTGTGCCGATGCTAGTCTACAAATAGTTTTAGTTAAAAGCTCATCTAGAATCATTCAACCTGCTTTTCTCCTTCAGGTGAACATATCACAAGAGGAAATACATATGACAATAACTTAAGGGGAAGAAAGGTTTTGAGCCAGAGGGTTTTGTGGTGGATATTATAAAATATTTAGGGATATATATTTTTGCCACAACTGGCTAATCTTTTTTATACCATAAAAGATGATGGATCACTTTTCCATGAAATGACTCTGGCTAATATAGGTTTACTCCCTAAAGATGGGAAGGACCTGACGGTCTTGGGGCATTACTGCCCTATATCACTTATTCATTTTGACGTAAAAATTCTTAGTAGAGTGCTGGCAGATAAGATGAAATCCAGTGTTGACCCATGCACAAAATTGTATGATAACCAAAAACACCCACAGGGTTGAGAACCTTATCTGGTGGGCATTCGTGACTTAAGCGTCTCTTTTCCTTGGAAATGGAGAAGGTGTTTGATATGCTCCTCTGGTGCCTGAACTTTGGGTTAGTAGTTGCCCAGAGTTTTCCTTAGCAATTTCTATGTCTTTGCCTCTCAGAGATTTGTACTCGCTGGGCCAAGATACTGCTTTCGAGATCTGGGTGTTTTCCTTTTGCCATATCAAAACATCACACAATAGGGATGCCCCATTTCTCCCATGTTTGTCTTGTCCCTTGAGCTACTTTTGCACCATATTGAAATTGCTCCGAATATTGCAGAACTGACAATACAGGGGGCAACATATGCTGATTATCTCCTATTGACTCGGATTGATCCTTTATCCTCTTTGCCTCCTCTTTAACTAGACTTTTTTTCTAGTTTTGGTGCTGCAAAAGAAGAGATCACCAGGGTTATCCCAGGGCCATTATGACCCAGCAATATAATGACAAGAGATACAACAATTCACCACCTTGTGGAATTCCAAGTCATTAAAGAACTATTAGGAGTTTAAGGTTAGGGAGTGGTTACAGCTAAAGGTGCTTAGAAGGTTCTCACTTTGTGTGATGATCACCCATCAGTCTGACTCTGTTATATGTGCCTTAAAATGATAGGAAATATAGCCCTGATCAACTTGAATGCTTCAATACTGTAATCCTAGATGCCTTCAAACCAAAAACATATGTTTATCCTGTCCCCCAATCATAAATAACACCTATATGCGAGTCCCTTAGTTCTAAATCACCAGTTCTAAACAAGCAAAAGCCACCTCTAAACATAAGCTAACCCTACCCCTAACCCTAACCCGGAGCAAAGCCTATGCCTACTGCACTACCTTAAGCTGATGTTGCTGGAGGCATCACCATATTACACAACATAGAGTGCTGTGTGAGAGGTGAATAAAAAAAATATAAATATATATATGGATGTGAGTTCTGTGAGCAGCTGTGCCAGGAGAAACACATATTTTACAAATTATCATTGACTGTAGGGATGCCATCAGTTATATGGAAGGTGACAAATACACTGTCCTGCCATATATTTTAACTTATTTGTCCCCAAATTTCATACTTCATGATTCATTTTTCATCGGCCCTTATGGTAGCAGATATGCAATTGTTTTCCAATATATAAGACTGGATTCAATTAACTGAGACTAATGTATTTCTGGGAAATACATTTATTTTACCCCATAGGGCTCTATTCAATTACTTTAGATAAAATGATTCACATTTTATCTCTGAATGTTCTGTTTTAGTCTTTGTAAAACGTGTTATTTAATTACTAGGGGTACAATTATCTCAAATATGTAAATCTAGCAATGGAATACAAGTAGTAAATCCTCATCACAGCCACTTGATTTTGAAAACACAAGAAAGGGACTCTAGATAGAGATGTATCAAGCAAGAATTGCGTTATTAAACACGGTCGTGTGTAATATTTACTAAATACAGAACACACATCTAAAAGGTGACATCCTTGGGTAAAATTGATGGTAGTGTAATGGAATGGAATGTGGTACATTATGAGAGTTTAGTAGAAACCCCAAATAGTATTTAGACCGTGTTTTGGCGGATACAGGTTTAGTTTAGTCTAATGTTTTGTTATTTCTTCATCCAATTCTTACATTCTCCGTGACATGATTTTAATGTAGTGATGTTTCAATAATGCATCTCCCTTGAATTCCAAATACAGTGCCACCATGATTCCAGACCTGTACGAGAAGTTATAAAGGACTTTGTAGGGTTTGTTTTCATTTTAATTACAGTCTACATAATTAGTTCTCAGCATGTTTAGGTAGAGAAGCCTTGCTCCAGCTAACTTCCAATTTTCTCATCTCATTAGGTTTTTAACATGATTATTAGTATAATAATCAGCTATGATGATTTTTGTTGCAGGTTTTCACATTTTCTGATATGCGGGGTGTCTTGATTGGCTAATTTAGGCAAATTATTTTGATTGTCTTGATGATGGTTGGCTGATTTGATCGCAGCAGGGGCACAATTTGCATTCATGGGAAACAAAGTATTTTTTTTCTCGTTATTGTTGGAATACAATGAGATGTTTTTGATTGTGATATTTGCCCATAGCACCAATATAATTTCTTTGAATTAACTTCGTTAAAGTTAGAACATGTGAAGCTGCTGTAATGACTTAATGCAGCCTAGAGGGAAAATATATAAATTCAATACATTGAACAGCTCTGTTTATCAAGCTTTAATCATTAAGGCCATATCCCTACTGTTATTTGTGTTATCAGTTTATTGTAAATGAATTTGCATTATACATTTTTTAACATGCTTAATCTTGTGAAGTCTCTTAAAAATGAGTTTGTAGTCATGCTTAAACTTGCTGAAAGAAGTGTCAGTATTTCTAATAATATTTTAACTTGGTGGTCAATGTAAATGCACAGATATGATCAATTTATTATTAATATTAAGCAACTTATATCCTAAATAGTAGTGAATTAAGGATAACAACACACGAGAAGGATTTGGGAATTGTTATAGACAACAAACCACGCAACAATGTGCAATGTCAATCAGCAGTGGCTAAGGCCAGTAAGATATTGTCATGCATTTAAAAAAGCATTAATTCTCAGGATGAGAATATCATTTTGCCTCTTTATAAATCACTGGTAAGACCACATCTTGAATATGCTGTGCAATTTTGGGCACCTGTTCTAAAGAAGGATATTATGGCACTAAAAAAGCGTGCTACAAAATTAATAAAAGGAGTTGAACATTTTAGCTATGAAGAACCTCTTTACTTAAAAAAAAAAAAAAAGGGGGGGAGCCTCAGAAGGGATATGATAACATTATACAACTATATCCGGGGACAATAATAACCATTTTCTGGAAATCTATCGACAAACAGGACTACACGTAGAATACGAGGTCCTGCGTTTAGATTGGAAGAAAGAAGATTTAGTTTAAGGCAAGGGAAAGTTTTTTTTTTTGTTTTTTTTACCGTAAGAACAATAAGGATGTGGAATTCTCTGTTTGAAGAAGTGGTTTTATCAGAGTCTGTGCAGATGTTTAAACAGCAATTACTTGCAAAAATATAATATTCAATAATAACATTTTTCAACTGCACTGTAATAACTTCTTGATCCAAGGATAAATTTGACTGCCATTCTGTGGTCAAGAAGGATTTTTCCCCCTGCTGTTCAGTCATGTCCGACTCTCCATGACCATATAGACCTTAGCACACCAGGTACATCTGTCGGTAACTGCCCCTCTGAGCTCCAACAAATTCATGTTCGTGGCTTCAGTGACCTCATCTATCCATCTCTGTCTCTGTCGTCCCCTTCTCTGTGTGCCTTCAATCTTTCCTAGCATCAGAGTCTTCTCTAGAGAATCATGTCTTCTCATTATATGACCAAAATATTTGAGCTTCAGTCTCATGATCATAGCTTCCAGTGAACAGTTTGTCTTGATTTCCTGTAGTACGGATTTATTGGATCTTGCAATCCAAGGAATTCTAAGCAGTTTTCGCCAACACCACGGTTCAAAGACATCAATTCCCCCTAGTTTGTTGGAAAATTGGAAGTTCTTCAAACTGGGTTTCTTTTTGCCTTCTTTTTGATCAACAGCAGAAAACAGATGCGAGGAAGGCTCAACTTGGGCACATGTCTCTTCTCAGCCTATGTAACGATGTAACTATGTAATATTTAATTTTACATAAAATGAAGAATATGAACAAAGAAGGCAGGAAGGAGGGACAGGAAAGTGGTGGAGTATTATCTTGAACATATGCAAGAGTCACACTAGGAGTGAGGATCACAAGTATCTGCTTTTAATATAATTTGGGTATTTTACCTTAGGTGAGAATTAAAATTGCTAGAAGATTCAAGATAGTAGAGTTCCCTTGAGTACTTAGACACATCCAAACCAGATTAGTGCTGGAGTGAGGACATCTCCAATACAGATTAATGCTCTTAGACAGAATCTTGTAAAAGTATTCATATACTTTGGATCTAACTGATGAATTAATTGACTCTGATGAATTAATTGACTGATGAATTAATTTAAATATCTTTTGGCAATTGCATAGATGCAAGTCTTGCCTGATCACTAGTTGACCTAGGCACAAGCCTCTTTGCACCCAGAACTGCATATTACACAAAGATGTTTTACCTGTGTGATAAGGACAGTTAACATTATGAATGGTTGAGTTTGATTTTGGAACATGACCTAGGGTTAAGGAAAATGGGTTGGTAATGTGACATGGTGAGGTGAGAAGTTACATGGGTTCAGAGTTGGCAGGTTACATTTATGGAGTAGGAGGTGAGTAAATAATGCCCTCCTGCAGCAAATAAGGGAAATGAGGGTGTAAAAAAAATGAGAAATGTTGTGGGGATGGAGAACATTAGGGGCATGATGTGTGAGAAGAGTGAGAACATTGGGGGCATAATGTGTGAGAAGAGCGAGAACATTGGGGACATGATGTGTGAAAAGAGCGAGAACATTGGGGGCATGATGTGTGAAAAGAGCGAGAACATTGGGGACATGATGTGTGAGAAGAGCGAGAACATTGGGGGCATGATGTGTGAGAAGAGCGAGAACATTGGGGACATGATGTGTGAGAAGAGCGAGAACATTGGGGACATGATGTGTGAGAAGAGCGAGAACATTGGGGGCATGATGTGTGAGAAGAGCGAGAACATTGGGGGCATGATGTGTGAGAAGAGCGAGAACATTGGGGGCATGATGTGTGAGAAGAGAGATGATGGAGAAAAAGAGGTAATAAGTTAGAGATCAGCTAAACTAATGTTAAAACCACAATTCTAATGTTCTTTGATTTGTTGATTTATCAAATACAGATGATGCAGTTGGCAATATTCCCCCTTTAAGGTCAGTTAAGGAAATATGTTAGGAAGACCAGTAAGAAGGAGAGTTATAATTCATCATGACCATTATGCAGCATCACTATAGTATTTACCCTAGTCTAGGTAAGCCACTTAACACAATTCATAGCCCATATGCTTCTTGTCCAGGTGAGGATAGGATAAAATTCCACTATAAAAGGAAGATTGTAGGGGAAGATTGTGTGAAGATGTGGGATTACCTGAATTTTTATTGCATTTCATTGCATTTAGTGAATTATCAGCCTGCTATGATGCTAAACTGAGATGCTTATTTATTTAAAACTTCAAATATAATTGACCAATTGAAAGTTTGAACAATAGGTTACTGGAATGGCTCCTGTGATGCATCATTGAATCTTAAGATATACCTAATGAATATTTTTTTAAATTTTATTTCAGAGGGAATTCCCGAAATTTTTCACATTTCGGGCCAGAAATAAGGTAATTGTATTTATTTTTTTCATTTGAAATACATTTGTGATTGACAGTCATGGATGCAAGGTTTAATAAAGTTATTGCATAATTATGCTTCAAGAAAGATGTTTATACAGTTTACTTTATTTTCTTTCATGTCATACCCGTAAATGTCACTTTTGTGTCTTTCCATCGCTGTATTTCTGTCTTAAGTCACAGTAAACACTTTTCATATAAATTTGTTGTTGTTTTTTGTATATATTGTCTGTATATTTTTTATTTTTTTTTGGCTGAGAAAAATGTCTTATTCACATGTGAAATATCATTGTGTTAATTCAGTAAACTTTTTATTTTAGTTTGAGGAAGACAGAATTTATCGGCACTTGGAGCCGGCTCTTGCTTTTCAGCTAGAGCTTAATCGAATGCGCAATTTTGATTTGACAGCCATCCCTTGTGCAAACCACAAAATGCATCTATATTTAGGGGCTGCAAAGGTAGAAGTGGGAACAGAAGTAACGGATTACAGGTTCTTTGTGCGTGCTATCATCAGACACTCTGACCTGGTTACCAAGGTAAGCTTAAGGATTTAACATAGATACCCTCCTCCTTCTGCATCTGTAAGATATCACCATACTTCTAGATCAAATACTATTTTCACATAGAAAAAACAACCTCTCTTATAACTTTTCATAATCTTTTGAAAGCTCAAATATTTGAGTACCTTTCTAGATCGTTGATCATTTACCCCATTTTGTTTTAATTCCAACTAATTTAAACTGACCTGTCCTCTCTAGCTCCTCATATTATTACCTTTTGCTGCTTGTGTTCCCATCGCAAAGACTTCCACTTCCTTCCTGCATTTGCTCATGTTAATCTAGTATGCTATCAGCTCATTATAGTATGCTATGGTGCTAGTTCGGTATCATGTAATTAACATGCTTAATGGTAATTGTATTTTTAATAATCAATAGTAGACACTATTTTTCATTTTACAAAAAGTGCAACAGGCAGTGGCACTTTTATAAATCAACCTGGTTACTACTCTCAGTAGAGCTTAACTCACGGAGTAGTCATTGCCCAGAGCACCTGACTTTCAAAGACATCTCATTAAACTGCATTGGGAAGTGTGTGATTGGACAGCCACAGAAAGACTGGGTGGGGTTAAAATGGGAGGGTTTGCAAAGGCTGCAGACAAGAGATATGCAGATTTTATATAAGCTTCTTTTAGGTACTCTCCCAGTTAGAAAAATTCATAATTAACCCCTTAAGGACACAACTTCTGGAATAAAAGGGAATCATAACGGAATATTTCCGTCATGTGTCCTTAAGGTGTTAAACGCATGCATGTGTGCATTCGGGATATATCTATATTTTTGTTGGGTTTTTTTTGGGCAGTGGTGTGTCCCTTTAAGTATATTGGAAACTAATAAAATGTTGTTGAATTTTACAGGAAGCTTCATTTGAGTATCTGCAAAATGAAGGAGAGCGACTGCTCCTGGAAGCTATGGATGAACTGGAGGTAGCCTTTAATAACACCAATGTGCGAACTGACTGCAACCACATATTTTTGAATTTTGTGCCAACCGTTATAATGGATCCATCAAAGGTACGCAAATCTATCTTTTATTACTTTGGTAGTAGTATTACAATATATGCCAAGGTTAGTCAATACAGTGTAAATTCTCAGGAGTGTTAGGTCAAAAGAGTCAATATTAAAGCGAAACTGAAAGGAAGATTTTTTCCAGACATTCTCTTTTTGGTCAATAACCTTGTGAAACTTTTTTGTTTACATTTTAAAAGCTGCATTTAAAAATGCATAAACATAGACAAATCCAAAATTGACCTTTCTTATCCATTATGTAAGTAAACTGCAATTTTTAATCACAAAGTAACAAAACATGATGACAGAATTAAGACAAGGAGTAGAGATGAGAGAAGGACTATCTGGTATGAAAAGTGAGGGGTCAGGTAAGCCTGAGACATTTTAACTGTCCACATAATCTGACTGTGGAGCCCAAAACATTGTGAAAGATTCTAGTGTATGTCTGGTTAACTTATCCACCATGTTGTATACAACTTTAGAGATGGGAAGGATCTTATCTGCTTTCCATACCTCAACTACGGATCTTCTGAAGACCAAGAGTAGTTTAGAAATGAGAAGATATTCACATCTCTAAATGACCTGTAGCAGAAAACAATAGGGGTGATTGGGTAAGAAATAGGAAGCAGTCGGATTCCCAGGAAAGAACCATTCTAAGGCAGTGTCATCACATATGTACATGACTGCCTCATTTCACACAAACTGTGCAAGAAGTGTCAGTGGAGACTGCCCCAGGTAAAAATAAAAAAAAAAAGCAACTGGGAAGGTGTACTTATACTGAGGCTCCCCATATATCTTTCCACTTTGTTTGTTCAGTCTCACTTCCCAGATCCATTTCCCAATTGCCACATAAGTCAAATAGTCGCTAGGATTTTTTACAGAGTAGAGACTATACCCTTCAGTAATGAACCAGTTAGACCAAGGCTAAAAAACCTTTGGCACACCAGATGTTGTGGACGTCATCTCCAATAATGCTCTTACAGCCACTATGCTGGCAAAACATCAGGGTAGATGTAGTCTACATCTGGAGTGCCAGAGGCTGCCTCATTACATGGTAAGTATTTAAAAAAAAAAAAAGGTTCAACCACTGCAACATTTTAAAAATATATAGAAAACTTATGTATTTGGAATTCTGGGATAAGGGATACATACTTCTGTAAGCTGGGGACAATTATTCTGGGGAGTTTGTGGCATGCGTGATTGTAGCCAGAGGACAACTCTGCTTAATGGAGCAGTCTAATATTAATACACAGTTTGCAGGTCCGCAACTTTGATGGCCTCTGTTGTGGTTACCCGGGTGACAGCCACTAGAAGTGGCATTTGCTAGCAGTGTAAACACTACCATTTTTCAGAAAAGGCATTGTGTACGCTGCAGAGATTCCCTTTTTCCCAGAACCACTACATTAAGCTGTTCAGTACATATTAAGGTGTAAAGTTAAGTATACACAATAGCAATGCTGTAGGATTTTTATTTTCCAATGTGGTTAATGATAGTAAAACAAACTGCACTTTTCTAGAGCTTTATTGGCTTTTCTTATTCACAGATTGAAGAGTCTGTTCGTAGCATGGTGATGCGCTATGGAAGCCGACTGTGGAAACTACGCGTACTACAGGCTGAATTAAAGATAAACATACGATTAACACCAACGGGGAAACAGATCCCTATACGCCTTTTTTTGACAAATGAATCTGGCTACTACCTAGACATCAGCTTGTACAAAGAAGTGAACAATTCTAGAACTGGACAGGTATATTCATATTTTACTGGTTTGGTTTATAGAACGTATTTGCGGTTTATGATAGATATTCAAATTTCAATATTTAAAAGAAGATGTTGTGCCCCTCTTTTTGTATAATTAATGTTCATAAACAGGGTAAACCCTCCTTCTTAAAGTTCCTTTAAAGGAGTAAATGATGAGAGGAGAGATAAAGTGAGCAAGAATATGTAAAGGAGGCTAAATAATGATGTAGGGTGCCTTGTTGAAGAGACACACGCCTTACATTCTTTTGAAAGTGCAATGTTCTGTGGTTGGTCTTACAGACGAAGAGTGAATGCCGAAGAGTGAATGCCTTGTACATCTAGTACAAGAGATAATTTGTATCCTTAATTTTTGCTGCGTTGCTTTCATGTTGGTGAGACATTTGTGGATGAGAAAATATTCCTGGGGAAAAAGTGATAGTAAGAAACTCCTTAAATGTAATGGACTGCTCTTATACAGTGTGCTGCATGTCATTATAAGGTGTCTGAACCTGGTGTTGCTTCACCAGTGATTAGTGTAGTTCAAAACCTTTCAGTCAGTAAGAAATTATGTGAATGGTCCTGCTAGATAGTGCATATTTGTAGGACGTATGTGAGTGGTTTTGGTGTCTGGTTTACTATATTTTCATGGTTTTGTGTTGGAAACCAGTAGTGTATGTTAAAATTGTAAAGAATTATTGGTGATGGTCTTATTTATGGTAGCTAGCCTGTCAACATCTACCCGTGCTGATCTTTCCTTTGTGTTGAGCTTGCATTCTTCATTAGTACCTAGTAGTAGTATAATGGAATAATACTGACAGACATTCACAGACACACACACACATACTTACTGATACTGACACAGTTACACATATACACATTCTCTCACACACTCACACACTCACAAATGATTATTATCATCATTATTTTTATTTATGTACAGCCAGCCTCCTTACATTTGGGGGAGTTGGAGTGGATCTGCAGGGTGTGCAAGGGAGCAGAGCAAGAAGAGCACAAACCACCGTGCTTCTTTGCCACCTGCTTCCATTGCTCAGAGCCACCCACTTTGTCTTCTGGAAGTCCCTAAGGTGGCCGGCCAGTCAGCTCTTGGGCTCCCCGTGATAGGCAGAACACAGGGAGCCTGATCAGCTTTCTATTACTTTGAGTTTTGGTTTTTATCTCTAGTCTGGAGTATTTATTAGAAAAAAATATTCTGAATGTAGATGGTGTAGACCACTGTAGATTTTTAATTGACTAATAATAATTTACGGTTACAAATCAAGTCAAAGATGTTGAAAATCTAGAGAAAGGGCAGTAAGTGGGAATAAAAGTGCAAAGTATAGTGCAGGCTAGTCACCCTAAAATAGGGATCACTCCCAATCCCAATTACAATGCAAACAGATATGTAGTATAGTTAGACAACATATACCACCGGGGGCGCCACAATCACAAGCATGTGAATACATTTACCATATTGTAGACATGAATAGTCATGTAAAGAGATAAAAACAATAGAATATATAGTGAAGTATTTAATAACACAATAAACAGAATAATAAAAAACAAATACACTCACAAATGTAGTTGCACAAAAAGGACTTATGTCTCAATTGTGCTAAAAAAGCTTGTCAGACCCTTTCCTGGGCTAAAATCCCTTTTGCAGGTGGATCCCAGTTCCAGAGACTCCAAGAGATGGTTGGTCTTTTGTCAGCTGGACTTCAAGGATGGATATGATCCAAACAATTTAGGGATACTGGCAGGCTTTCTGATCACTCAACGCATTTCGTCCTATAGACCTTTTCAGGAGCTGAAAAAAGATGTTGAAAACGTCTTCTTTTGTTAGTTGGTATGCAAGGCGTTATTTGTTTTCGAATGGCTTTTCAGTGTCTGAATGTTCTGATGGGAGCAGAAACGCATTGAGAACTGATATATTCCTAGTTCTCTCCCACACAGAATACACTGTAAAATTGGAGGAAAACATATTGGAGACGGGAGGATGATTGCTTGTTTAATATATAGTACAGCACAAAACATGCCTCCTAAGTTTCCCTGTTTAGGAAGGAAAGTTCCTATTTTCAGTACAAATCCCTCTGTCCCTCTTTTCTAGCCTAACATCCTTCCTTTCTGGGAGCTCCATATTGTTGGTGTGTCTGAGTAATTTATACAGTACTGCAGAAATAATACTCACAGTAATTGCTCTTTCCATACAGTGAATGTGTTTCGAAATCAGTCTGTGTAAAAAGGATGCATTGTTCTAAATTACATGTTAGTTGCATAAATTGTTATTAGTAAGTCAACTAATTATTTTTTTAGAACAGCCCCTCCCCTGTCCACACTTACATCAATACAATGAATGCGTCCCTCTTTGTCCATTTGAAATGCTGGGAGAATTTTGTAGGTAGAAGTTTAAGATTTTTTTTTAAAATATATAATTTTCATTCAGACCTTATTCCTATTGGCTATGGATACTGCAGGACTGAGTTGCTTAGCATAAATATACACGCCATTTTTCCATTTAAATTCTAGTACTTGTTAAAGTGGTACACCTGGTTTATATATATATATATATATATTATTTCTGTATTGCTGGTTTGGGGAGGCCTGATCTCTCTAGTGTCCAACTTTCAAGATGGAGAAGACGATAATTCACAGTGCATTACCTCGTGCTCTTTTTCAATTCAAAAAGATTGCTAATCTCCAAGTACAAAATACACGCTGTCCTTGGTGCTGATTTATCAATTTGCCAAGGTTACTTTCCCACTTTATTTATTGTTTGACGGGAGAGGTCACAGAAGGACCCTCTTGAGAAACAAAGCATTATTAATAATAATGAAAATGCTATTTCGGGTGCCTCTGATGTTTTTCCAGGGCTTTTTTTAAATACACTTTGCAAGGAAATTCTTTGTGTTAGTTTGTTTTTAATTAAACTGCACTGTTGGCCTAAAGGCAAACTAAACTGTTTCTAAAATCAGCTGGCATCATGAGACTGCTTACTTATGAGGCAATATGTCCATGTATAGTGCTTTCACTATATCCGCTATGGGGTGTTTCTTTTTTTAGTTTACATTTTTGGGCATCTCCGTATATTCTACATATGTATATATATATATAAATACAAAAATAAAAGTCCTACGCTCACTCCCATCACTTCTGGGGGGCAGCAACTTTTTTTTATTTGTTTTTTACTATATGTATATATGTATATATATGTTGATATAGACAAACAGGACATAGTTTTGGAATCTATGTTAATACACTAAATTATTGTCTTAATTTTAAAAAGCATTGCTATGGATACAATGCTATAAACATTCTTTTAGGAATGAATAATAAAGTTTGATATGTGAACCATTCCAGCCATATGAAATATACACTCTTCTGCAAAAGAACCTGTATCTAAACATAAGTTACTATGAAGTTCTTATTTTTAACGGCAGCCATTATTTTCCTGTAATTGCATGGCAAAGTTGGATTTCAATTTGGCACCTGCATAATTGATTTCACTAAAATTGTAAGCCGCAGTCTTGTAGTTTAGCCGTTGTAACACTTGCTTCCCAAAAGCTTTGTTGTAATTAGTTTGGATTTTTTTTTAACAGCTCTTCCCAGCATTTTAATATGATGTTTACTCATACTTTTTATCTAACAAAACATGTGTTTGTGAGATTTGAGCAATATTATATGTAGAAATTCACACATCTGTATTTTGCTATGTCCTGGAACTGAGTGCTTCTCTCTTGACCTCCTGTTGTTTTATTATAAGTCCTTTCTTTTAAATTAATATTAAGAATTTAGCAAGTTACATCACAATCCAGTTCAGTCGAGGCACAACCAGGGCATACATTGCAAATGAAGAGGAGATATATAAACATTATTTCATTTCTCCACTTCTCTTTTATAAACTCTGCCCTTCCCATCCAAAAATCAGCATAGAAAAAAACCATACAATCACCGACAGACATAGAGGCGCCCAGTTGCACAATAAAGAGGTGTGGACTTCTGTTTACTTTTATTTTTTTCACACCACACACTTACGTAATTCTTAAAATTAGGGTATAAGTAAATATATAATGAAAAACCCTGGAAAGTTACAGCTCTCTTTTAATACGAGTTATATGTTATTTTTAGTGTTGTATTAAATGGAATTCCAGTCAATTTACCTTAATTTCCAGATAAGTGATGGTTTTATTTTAAAATCTCTGTTCTTTTTTTTTTCTTTTTTTACTGTGGTTCTCTGAATTTTATTTTATTCTTTTTTATCTTTTTTTTTTTCAAATTTAGATTTTTTTCCCCCCTATTATTTTTCTTTGTTATCATGTCATAAACAAGAGTCACAACCTTGGTACACAAAAAAAGCAATCATTTAAAGTAATGTTGCTTTTTTGTTATTTCTATAGATCATGTTTCAGGCATATGGAGACAAACAAGGACCTCTTCATGGGATGCTCATTAACACACCTTATGTGACAAAAGATCTTTTGCAATCAAAGCGATTCCAGGCCCAGTCCTTGGGAACAACCTATGTGTATGACATTCCAGAAATGTTTCGTCAGGTAAATTTTATTTAAATGCTGTTTATACCAAAGAGATTCTAATATCCTCAAAAGAAGTACGTGAGAACATATGGTTAATGTAGATATCCATAATATAACATTATTTAACCAGGGGGCATGTATTTTGCTACCCCCATATGCTACCTACACGATCGCCAATGGAAATGAATGGGAGAGATTGCACAGTGTCTTCACAACTCCCACCCCCAAAAGCCACATCATTTGGACTGAACACACATTCTCTCACTTACATTTGTTTTGATTATTGAGCTTTGAACAGAAAGGAGACTTCAACATAAAGAAGTTACTCATCATCATAAGAGCGTCATTGTTTTTCCTATTTTAGAAAATATTTTGTTGCAAGTGAGATCAGACCCACAAATTATTACCATATTATTATTATTATTATTATTATTATTATTGGTATTTATATAGCGCCAACTAATTTGGCAGCGCTTTACAATATTGAGATTAGCCCTCTGGTAGTAAGCAGAAAACACCAACTGAATACTATTAGTTTTTCTTTTTGTCTAAAACATGTATAATATTTACATACATTTATCAAGTTTGGAAGAGTAGGATCACTATCTCTTTAAATTTCCAATTTTCTTATCCTTATTGATGAGTACAATAATTCTATGATGTATTAGTTTAGTAAAATGTGATAAATAATGTCACTTCCAGTCCTTTGCGATGCTGCATTTTAAAGAAAGCAGGTAGGAAGACTTGTAGAGAAACACGGAAAAAGATTTTAAAATATTTAAATCCGCGCTACTGTA
Source organism: Pelobates fuscus (assembly GCF_036172605.1). Classification (NCBI taxonomy): domain Eukaryota; kingdom Metazoa; phylum Chordata; class Amphibia; order Anura; family Pelobatidae; genus Pelobates; species Pelobates fuscus. The sequence goes on from NC_086317.1 coordinate 173,761,149, forward strand.
TCTTGACATAAATTCAAGTTCTCATTGACATGTTTAATGCACAATTTCTAATAAATTAATATTTTGTTCATGCAAATTATAATCAGTGTGAACAGATATGTCTAGCTTTCAAAAATACTCAAAATAAATTGTTTTGTGCACCATAAAGGTTTACCATGCTTACCATTTCCATGTTTTTATTCACAGGCTCTAATCAAACTATGGGAGTCAATGGATGCACATGCTTGCCTTCCAAAAAGTCCTTTACCATCAGAGGTTCTCACATATACAGAGTTGGTTTTGGATGACCAAGGTCAGCTGGTACATATGAACAGGCTTCCAGGAGGAAATGAGGTAATTCCTGATATTTTAAATATCGCTGTCCAATTGACAAAACATATATATGGATGTAAGACATTCAAGTATGCATCCACTGTAACAATGTGGAAATTAATAGTTGGGTGAAAAAAAAACAAAAAATATGTCTAATTCTATAAATATTTTTCTCTGCTGAGAAAGGAAGACTCAATTTGTCCAAACTAAAAGACTATTACTTCAGCTAAATCTTCAAAAATGCCTTCACATTGCCCTGGTATAAAATATTATCTAAGATTCTACATCACATGACAGAGTTCTTTTATGTATTGATGAGAAAGGGCTCTTTTCCTGATGAGACCCTTGAGACCCATAGAGAGAGAAAAACTAAAGAAAAAAAGAAAATACTGAGAATGGACAACAAGTCAAATAGTTTGCTATTCGGTGTGTTCCTCCTGCTCACTTCTGAAGCTGGTTAAAGGTCCTCTTTTAGAAAACCTAAACTATTTGCACTTAAGACTTATCCCACCCAAAAGGGTGGTCAGTATATAAAATGCAGGCCAGCGAACTGGCGACCCATATAAATACATTACGGAAGCTAGGCGAACTCCGTACTTTGTGACAAAATATATACACAATATCCTTACTGAATGTTGATATATTTTGTGCTAAACTCTTGTCAAACCATGTACATGTAATGGGTTTTGAGGTGTATTGGGCACCCTGACCCCTTTGTGATTGGCATAGTGGCACTTTTCACAAATCCTGTTTCGCAGGTTTTGACGTGGGTATCTTTTATTTCCCTTTCCTCACTCCATTAGAGATAATCCCGATATACAAGGTATTTAAGTTTTCCCCTTTGAAAAACAGAATATAAGCATATTTACTGTAATATATTGCTTTCAGTTACTTATTTGCTCACCTTTTTCCTGATCACATTACCCTCCACACATCTGGTGATCTTTCATACCATAAAGTGGATTTGTGTGCATGTGTGTAGGCTGTCAAAAGTATTATGTTTGTGTAAGTGCTGTTTGTATTATTTGCATGTGGGGGAAGCGTCTTCTGCAGCTGTGTGTGTATGTTATGGGTGGCTTTATTGGGGTCTAATGGTAACCGGGCTGTCCATGTATATGTCAAGGAAAGAGGCTGCAGTGGACTTCTCTCCTCCAGTGCAATTTCCCTTTCACAAACCCTGGGAGGAAGTGATCTCAGATCACTTTCTTCAAGCGCTGAAGTGAGTCAATTGAGAACTGCCACTCACACCCTATCGCAATCTCCGACAGGGGCAAATGTTTGGTTGGCACTAACACATATATGAAGATGCTCACTGGGACCCCTGATAGGAATGCTCTAAGGGAGATATCCCCAGCCTGATTGGGTCTGGCAGCTTTGCATACTGTGCTTGCATGCCAAGGTTGTCGATCCCTGCCTTCGAACTATCCTGCTTACTTTTACCCTTATAGGAAACTAGAATCTATCAAGAATACACTCACAATATGTGTATAAGAAATCGAGGCTTAAACTAGCTAACTCTAGTAAACATATTCGATGTGGGTTGGATTGGTCTCCCAAATATTAAGTATTACAGAGTGTGAGAAAGATGGTGGAAATGTAACCACCTACCCTAAATGGAGGTGTATCAGATGTTACCAAGCTTGGATGATGTTTCAATCCAGTGGATATCAATACATGTATGAAAAGAAAAAAAAAGGAAACATACATTGCATAATTCTATGGTAAAGAGTAAGAAACCTATCTAGGTTGCAGGTTAACAACTCACATGGAGTAGAGCCTCAAATAGGATAGGCTCAAATCTCTTCAGCAGTAGTGCCGTCTGGTGGCACTTTCCCCTTTAATTCAAATAATCCTCAGAGAGTGAGACAAAAGCAGTAGAACAGAAAATTCCTTCTGGTGTAGTAGATTACAATATAGATATGGAGGTATTTAAGTGCAAATTCTTGCTCACCTTGCTCAGAGCCTATGATCCTAGCTCTGGGTGAAGTGGCGTCTGTAAATAGGACACCACTCTTCTTTGTAGCAGCAAGCTGGAGGAACCAAAGAGGACTTGAATGTGTAAAATATTTTTTTTGCAACACTTAAAAACTTACAAACAAATAAAGGTAAAAAAATAAAAGCTCATATAAAAAAGATTGTTCCTGGATTCCTTCCCGAGACGCGTTTCACCCTGTCTAAGAGCTTTTTCAATCGATGTATGCAGCTTCACGTTCCATCCGTTTTTTTAAATATGACGGTGTTATTCCTCATTGGTTGTTCTCCGTGGGTTTTCAGCTAATAGGAGTCCGGTACTCTGGAGGTGTGTTAGTTCCAGCTGATTTCTATTAGTTCAGTACGTCCGTACTGGAAGTTACTCACTGCACAGAAGCAGCGTCACTTCCGAGGTCTTATTCCCCATTTTTTCTCCGGGCAAGTGGTTACCTCTACCAGGAATTGACATTACACAACTGGTATGTGTATGTTATTACCTTTCTGCCCGACAAAACCATATTAGGATGGGGAAATTCTTAACGGCATTATATGGGTTGTCCGGTGTTATTAAGATACTATTTCAGGAGATATCTCCATATGGAGGATGAAAAAGATGAGAAAATTTACAATATTGATTGTACCACGTAGATAGCAAAAGCTGACCAATGTCTGTGGGAGGGACAGTAATTCCTATGTGCAACAGCAACTTGATACTTCAAATGTACAAGGGTACAGGTATCTTTTAATTCAAGTAATAATGTACTGGGCATTAATACTCGGAGGTATCACTTGTACCTCTTTCATATGCCCTTGCTAGATGTTTGCTTTAATATGTGTAACTGTTGCACCTGTTGGAATTTGTGCACTCAAAACTCAATAAAATTATTATTTAAGGGGAAAAAGAAACAAAAATAATACACATTAAAACCTTAAAAGATGAAAATTAGGGATTATTCTATTTTACAGTGAACGAATAATCTAAATTTTATGGCAAGACAGGAGGCTTCATATTTGCTTATCTTTCTTTACTGTAACTCCCAGCAGCAAAGAAGTAGTTAACAAGGTTGTAAAAAATTCAACCAATCATAACACATCATAGAACACTATAGTGCTGTCAGACTCCTCCCACTTCCTCTTTCTTGGTGGTGCCGATCAGCAGTAGAATCAACCATGTAAACTGGAAACATTCTGGAACCGTAATTCTGGTGTAACGTAATGAAGTCAATGTCGAGTAGATCAACGTAAGATTTTCACACTAGGAGAGAAGAAGAGAAACTTTGTGAAAGTATGGTCTCTTAGACAAGAGAAATTTACAAGTACGCACTTTAAAGTGATAGCTAAGATTATCTGGTAGGATTTAAAGATCATAATGATATAAATAGTGATGTCGCGAACATAAAATTTTCCATTCGCGAATGGCGAACGCGAACTTCCGCAAATGTTCGCGAACGGGCGAACCGGGCGAATCGGGCGAACCGCCATAGACTTCAATAGGCAGACGAATTTTAAAACCCACAGGGACTCTTTCTGCCCACAATAGTTATGGAAAAGTTGTTTCAAGGGGACTAACACCTGGACTGTGGCATGCCGGAGGGGGATCCATGGCAAAACTCCCATGGAAAATTACATAGTTGAGTCTGGTTTTAATCCATAAAGGGCATAAATCACCTAACATTCCTAAATTGTTTGGAATAACGTGCTTTAAAACATCAGGTATGATGTTGTATCGATCAGGTAGTGTAAGGGTTACGCCCGCTTCACAGTGACAGACCAAACTCCCCGTTTAACGCACCGCAAACAGTCCATTTGCACAACCGCAAACTCCCCATTTGCACAAGGTTGGATACCAAGCTAGCCATGTCCCGTTCCTTGTCCTCACTGATGTCATTGAAGGTCTCTTCCTCCACCCAGCCACGTACAACACCAAGGGTCCCTGAAAGGTGACAACAAGCCCCCTGTATTTTTTTTTAAACGTACACTACTGTTACACCAGATATGAGTTGCACTGGTGTGACACTGTGCCCTGGCAGGCCCTGAAACGCACACGTGTGAAGGAAACTGATTGCTATTATTTCACAGTCAAATTTCTAGTTTTTTTTTTAATGTACACTACTGTTACACCAGATATGAGTTGCACTGGTGTGACACTGTGCCCTGGCAGGCCCTGAAACACACACGTGTGAAGGAAACTGACTGCTATTATATTACAGTCAAAAAAGTTTTTTTTTAAATACAAGCTATTGTGACACCAGGCATGAGTGGTGGCACTGGGCAAGTGGGCACAGTATACGCCGTGAGCCTGACACACACGCTGGCAGGCAGGCAACTGCAATTAGATTACACAAAAAAAAAAAAGCAGACTGATGTTCTAGCCCTAAAAAGGTATTTTTGGGGTGCTGTCCTTACAGCAGAGATCAGATGAGTCCTTCAGGACTGTAGTGGACACTGAATACACTAGCCTAGCTATCGATTTCCCTATTAAATCAGCAGCAGCTACACTGTTCCTCCTCTCACTGTCATGGAGGAAAGACGCACTTCGTGTGAGCTCCCTCAATATCTCACTTTAAGCAGCTATCAACAAGCAAATTTCACCTCAGAAAGGGATGACCCAGCAATGTTGCTCCTACCTGACCGACCTGACATGCTTAATAGCGGTCAGCAACTCGACAGAGTCTTACTTACCTCCGCGTGGCAAGTGTGGCCTGGTGCTCACCGAGCGGGAGAGGCGGCCAATCTCCCGATCCTGGGATGCCCAGGAGCAGCTACTTCCCGGCAGGAGCTCCGTTACCCCCACCTCGGACCGGTGGGGGTTATCCCGGTCCACCCCTGAGAGGCTGTCTGGAGCTAATGGACGCACAGAGCACAGCCGCCCAGGCTGACATACTCATCTGCGACTCTCCCAATATGGCGGCAGCCGCGTATCCTCCTGGTACCAGCAAAGCATGGCAGGATATTGAGTCTAAGCTGGGCAGACTCTTTAATCAATTTTGGAAGCAAATAACAAGCAGGAAGCCCCAACAAGCTCCACCACAGCCCCAACAAGCTCCACCACAGCTAAGCGAAGCAGTCCCCATTAAAATCCACCAATGCAAAAGGCGTCGAAGACGGGACCGGAGGCACAAACAGAAATGCAGAGCCTGCCCCACGTCAAGCACTCGCCTCCACCTTAAGCCACCACAATCCCGCACCGGACATGAAGCACCACCGGGACAGATCCGACCACCCGACAAAACAAGCTTCCACCACCGCAAGCCGCGAACCCGGCACTCAGCCAGAGACTTGCCTTTGTTGTTCCAGGTATCAGGGACTCCCAGGGTCTGCACCTGGCGCCCAGAAGGGATCGGATGAGCACAAGCAGTAAACAGCAGCCTGCCAAGCATGTCCCACTATAGCCGATCCTCCACACCATACCTTTGATCACATGAACTGCTCTCTGCACATTAACTAATCGTAAAGTAGCAAGCGTTTAAACATGTCATTATTTCACCTCCTAAAGAGTTTGTCGTAGTTCCTTACATGCCTTTACCTTAACCGTTCATGTATTATGTTATTCACTAGTCTCATCTCATGGGGCGACTCACACTTGATTTATAACTAGTGGTAGAGCTGCTGATATAAATACACAGTTGATAACGTGCAAGCTACACCCTAAACATGACAGCCATCTTTCACAACAATGTACTGCTATATACTCATACCCTCAGTGCAACTAGCCATGATATACGCACGTTCAGCCTAGCATGCTCAAATATAACACACTTCTGTCTAAAAAAAATAAAAAAAAGAATGCAGCTTCAGAATTAATCTAAATTGTATGCTGTCTTGGAGGAGGGAGGGTCTGCTGCTATTTGGCTGGAATGTGTCTGCTGACTGTGAGGTACAGGGTAAAAGTTTACTCAATGATGACGAATAGGGGGCGGACCGAACATCGCATATGTTCGCCATCCGTGGTGAACGCGAACAAGCTATGTTCGCCGGGAATTTTTCGCCAGCGAACTGTTCGGGACATCACTAGATATAAAGTGTGATGTAGGACTAGGTCACCAGGCTAGCAAAAACTTACAAAAGGCAAAACTTACAATAGGCAAAAACTTACGTATACTTACAATAGGCAAATTGCAAGAGAGTGTACAATGCAATAACAGAGTGAAAGAATCTGTGGAAGATAGAATTTCCGCCAGTGAGCTGCCTGTACGAAAGGCAGAGGATGCGGCCGCACCTCTAACGGAGTGAGCACCGAATGATTGATCAATTCCTGCTTGGGTAAGCAACCATCTTATCCATCGTGCGATCGTGGGTGAAGAGACCGGTTTGTGAGGTCTGACGTAAGAGACAAAGAGAGGTCCAGTAGGGGAACGTAGAGAGGTAGTATTCTCAATTTAACAACTGGTACACAGGGAAGAGACGGTCTTTCGGGAAAGTATGGGTAAAAGACTGAGGAGGAATTAGTCTTAGTGCGTCTAGTAATAGTAAATCTGACACTGTCTGGTGCGAAGGCCACAGCATGAAAGTCAAAAGCCTGAACGTCTGAAACTCTGTGGAAGGACACCAGACACAGGAGCAGGGCCAATTTAGCAGAAAGTTGGCATAGGGATAAGGCCTCGTTAGAAGGCCAGGAATTCAACAGTGTAAAAACCTTAGAAATATCCCAGAAATTACTTGGTACTTGGCAGTACTTATTACTTGGTACTTGGCAGTAGGTGGTCTCGTCAGGCGTATTCCCTGTAGAAGTCTGCACACGGAAGGGTGTTTCCCAACCAATGAATTATCACTAGTGTCATGGGCCGCCGAAATGGCAGAGTGAAAAATATTAATCGATCGGTATGATTTACCCTGATTGAAGAGAGAGGATAAACATTTTTTTAATGGATGAAAGAGGTGTTGAAACGGGATCGAGGTCCCTTTCCAAACACCAGCTGACCGAAATCCGCCAAGCGGAGAGATAGGTTTGTCTGGTTCCTGGAGCCCACGAGTCCCATAGGAGTGTTTGAGCTGTGTGTGAAAATCGCCGGCTGGGTTCTTGAGGACCCGAAAATAGCGAGGTAGTAGGATGGGGTAATCTACTGATAGCTCCAGGAGGGTGGGGAACCAAGTCTGGGCCCTCCATAGTGTAGTGATTATTGTTATCTTGACCCCTTGAGCTTTGACCCGGTGAGAAAGGATCGAGAAAGGAGGGAAAGCATAAGCTCCTCTCCGTGGCCAAGGTTGCAGAAAAGCATCGACTGCCAGAGATAGAGTGTCTGGTAGCCAGCTGAAGAAATCATCTGTCTGACGATTCAGATGTGAGGGGTCCCCGTAGAAGATGAATGTGGTGAAACAGGAAAGGATCTAATTGGCAATCGCTGGCATCTCTCCAATGACGCGAGAACCAGTCCGCGACTAAGTTGTCGGGTCCTGGGAGGTATTCCGCTCGAATGGACAGGTTCCTGTCCAGGCAGAATTGGTACAGGTCCTTGGTGAGATCGGACAGTAGTTTGGATTTGGATCCTCCAAGTCGGTTTACATAACGCACTGCGGAGATGTTGTCCATCCGTAGTACCAGGGAGCAATTGGAGGTGTCCTTGGTAAAGCTGCGGATTGCGAAGGATCCTGCAATGAGCTTGAGACAATTTATGTGGAGTGCCTGTTCCGATGGGGACCAGAGACCCCCTGTGGAGGTTTGGGCACATGTAGCACCCCAACCTGAGGCTGGCATCTGATTCCAGGATAAAATCTGGTTGAGATCCGAAGATCACTTTCCCATTCCAGGCTTCCATATTGCGAAGCCACAAGTGGAGTTCGATGCGAACTTCGTCTGTCAGAGATATGAATTGGTCGTACGAGGTTGAGCGATGCAAGTAGGAAGTTTTCAACCGTTGCATTGCTCTGTAATGTAAAGGACCGGGGAATATAGCCTGGATTGATGCGGACAAAAGTCCAAGAATGTGTGCTAGGTCGCGAAGCCGTGGCCGCTGTGAGGAGAGTAATTTTTGAGTTTCTTTTTTTATGTTTTTGATTTTGGAGTAAGGCAGTTGCAAAGTTGCCTGAACCGAATCTATTTGAAAGCCTAGGAACTGGACTATCTGAGAGGGTTCCAGATCTGACTTCTGGAAATTTATGACAAAACCGAGGTTTTGAAGGAGAGCAGAGGTCATGTGCGTGTGTTTGCGAAGCCATAATCAGGATGTCGTCTAGATATATGATGGAACGTATTCCCTGAGAACGGAGTAGTGCCATGATCGGTTTCATTAACTTGGTGAAACACCAAGGGGCGGAGCACAGTCCGAAAGGAAGGAAATTTCGTCTTGCTAGAGAAATTGAAGGAAGGCACGATGGCTGGGTGCGATTGGGACCGTGAGATAGGCATCTCTAAGGTCGAATCTGGAGAACCAGTCTCCCACGCAAAGTAGGTCCCTGAGAAGATGGATACCTTCCATCTTGAAATTACGGTATGTGATAAACTGATTCAGTTCTTTGAGATTGATAATAGGGCGGTGGTCCCCCGTCTTGTTTCGTACAAGAAAAAAGTTACTGAGGAAGGTGTAAGGGAAAGGCGAGTGTTCGATCGCCTCTTTGTCTAGTAGTTTGTGTAACTCTGAGTTTAAGGTTAGCTTGTCCGCTTCCGACATCCCTAGGGGTGTCGGAGGAAAGCTTTGAATGGGGTGTGTGAGGAAATCTATTTTGAAACCCCTGACTGTATGAAGGATCCAGTGATCCTGAGAAAGTAGTTTCCACTGTTGGGAAAAAAAAGGGTTAATCGACCTGCAATTGGTACATTTTGTAAATAAGTAAGGTCCATTACCTGAAGCAGTGCGTCCGCGCAGAGATGCAGAACCACGTCCTCGAATAGAGCCTCTGGTATTGAATAGCTGTCTGCGATAGGGTCGAGTGTGTCCTGAGGGCCAATAGTCTGTGGGTCGAGGCCTGTAACCTGTGAAGGGTGCTCTACTGGTAGCTCAGCCCCTGTAGCGACCAGTTCTCCCGGAAAAACTTTGTGTCTGGGAGCGGAAAACCCTGCGTAACGAGGACTGGGCTTTATTTAGTGTGGTAAATACAGAGACATGCTTGGAGAGGTCTCGCATAAAACTGTCACCGAATAATAGACCATCGGCTTCTGGTCCCAATTCTTTTGAACTTAAGTCCACCAATTTGGCATAAATTTTATAAGGTGACGCTTTTTGTCTTTCGATAGAAATTGCCACATTGGCGTTACCCAATAGGCATAGAGCTCTCTGAGCCCATTCTCTTATAGTGTGTGGGTCAAATTCACCGCTAGTGAGTGCCTCATCTGCCAGGATAAAAATCTGGATTATAGGACCTGAAATGTCCAGAAGCTTGTCTTGGGTTGCTTTCAACCCTTGTTCAATACCCTTTCGAGGGTCTTTGCTGGATTTTGTTAAGTAGGTAACTAGCATGGGGTCAAACTCAGGAGTGGAGGCAACTTTGCCCGGAATAGTTGGTCTCGGGCATTCAGCCCTCTCAATATGATCAATATGCAATATGATCAGGAGGGGCCCATTCTGCAGATCGTGGGTGCCGAATCGCCCTTGGGTCAAAAAATGGGAGGCTTACGCATCCAGGAGGATGTCTGAGGCAGACTCTTTAGATGGAGGGCCACCCTTAGCATCCTGAGCATGTGTGAGAAAGGTTTCTTTAACAAACTCTGACGTTGAGGAATCCTGGGGCACATTCGCCGTGGAATCCTCATCAGAGTATGTGGGGTCATAGTCATTTAAAATATGGCCAGCTAGTCGGGAGGTAGATCCCTCTAGAGGGTCTGTGGGATCCTGCATAGTGCATGGCAGGGAGTGTTTAAAATTTTTTGCAGGAGCTTTGCCTTTGCCCGCAGTAGCGCTATTCCCTTTCCAGGGTCTTTTGCGCGGGGCACTTTCTTGGTCTGAAAGGTGGGAATCCTCTGAGTCAGAGGGTTGGTGTGTAGAGGGACGAACCTCTGTAGCAGTTTGCTCATGATAGGCTGCCAAAGCCTTGGGAATGGACTCCGCAATAGTGGAGAAAAGCCATTCCCGAAGTTCTGCAGAAATTGCAGGGTCTAGTATTTTAGAAAATTATAGGGTAATGATAATGAAGGCAGATTAACAAATACAGGCAGGTGTAGTAAAAATGTATAAGTCAGGGTTGGTGCTTGAAAAAGATGAGGCAACTCAACTAGAATACTGGAGAGGTGGGGGTCACCCACATGAGAGGAGAAACAGTGGGGGTCACCCACAATTTGTTAGGCACAATAAAAAACTAGGAGGGTCACCCAATAACTAGATGGTGATCAACCACTTAGTACAATATATAATATATATATAATAGCCAATGAGGTGGGGGTTACCCACTAGAGAAGAAAAGATGGTGATAATCAACAGTATAATACAGAAGTATATGTAGTAATAAAGTGGGGGTCACCCACAAAATAAACAAGGTGGTGTCAGCCACACAAAGTATTGTTGTCAGTAATTAAGTGGGGGTCACCCACAGAAGAAACAAGGTGGTGTCAGCCACACAATTATTTTTTAATGAGTTGATAATTTATACCAGAAAATACAATTAAGTATAGGGAAAGGGATTCACCCAGTCTGTTTAGCAGGTTGGACTTGTCTGGAGCAAAAAACCTGCAAAGATATACAAAAAAATTGTGATCAGTATTCTGATCATTTAGGGGATAACCTTTAAGTAAGGGTTAATTATTAGAAGGAACGTACCTTCCGAACGAGCAGTACCAGTGCCCACAGAGTGATTATTTATCTGGTAGGGTACTCAGGAGCCGCGGAGTAAAACCGTGTACCGCGAGTGGAAAATGGCCGCCGCGAGTAAAAGGGGGAGGCACGATCGCGTCAGAACCCACAGACGGCGGGAAGGCCGTTGAAAAAGGCGCGAAGGCTGGACAAGAAGAAAACAGTCTCCAGAGAAATAGAGACCGTGTTGAAGGGATTCTCCAATGGGAGGGGAGGGAAATAACCGGGCGGCCGTTTCTGTATGAAGCAAGAAACGGCCCGGTGGAAAACTGGAAGTTGCACAAAATTAAAGGTGTAAGGTGCTGAAAAATGAAAAGGGTAAAAAATAAAATTACATATGAAATAAAACTAGTTTGTTGCACAAAATTAAAGGTGTAAGGTAAAAAATACAATTACAGATGAAATAAAACTTTATCCGGAAAGTAACATGAACCTGACATTAGGGTTACCCCAGTACAGGATTAACATAGTGAAAGTAGGCAACGTAATTAGAATAGACCCACCTGGGAGGTAAGCAGCAAAGAAAAAGGAAGTTGGAGGAGTCTGACAGCACTATATTGTTCTATGATGTGTTATGATTGGTTGAATTTTTTTACAACCTTGTTAACTACTTCTTTGCTGCTGGGAGTTACAGTAAAGAAAGATAAGCAAATATGAAGCCTCCTGTCTTGCCATAAAATTAAAGAGCATGTGTGTTTGTGATCATATAAATAATTGCTGGTCTGCATATTTAGTTTCCAAGACTTTTACAGCATTTGCATATCTAGTCCAATAATGTGCCAACAGTTTTTCCATCAGAGGGGGCAAGCCAGAAATGTCTTAAGCCATCCATCCATTTTGTTTGCTGTTCCATTTATTGCACTGTTTGTAAACACGTGGTACCATGTTAGCATTGCAAACAGGCACACTCCAAATAATTAGGTACTTGTTTTCCATGTTATTATAGGGCTGAAGTATGTCTCTGTGCTAGGTTTGTTCTTTTTTGTTTTTAAAGAAAGCTGTGTTAGAACCATTTTAGTGAGTTACAGTATCAATGTCTAGCATTCTGTTTAGTGTTTGTACTTTGCTGATTATAATTTTGTTTTACGGTGAATATGTTTGCTGACTTATTGATTTTTTTTTTACTAAAACAATACCCACACCCTATATGGCATAGGAATACGCGTTCCAGCCTAATGTATTTGTCTGAATTAATTATTTTAGGCTGTAAAATAAAATAGTTCACACTGCAAAGAAATAGAGCCAACATGCCTACGTTTTGTTGATATGTCTTCTATATCAATTGAAATTAATATTTGCGTACGTGAAAAACAATTTTATTTCCTGTTTCTAAAGGCTCATTTTGTCTCCAGAAGAGATTTCTTTTCTTTTCGTTTTCCTAGAGTGACCATATCTCTTATTTTCTTACAATTTTTATGGGTAGTTTATAAAGCAATGCTGCTTTAAAATCATTGTGACCCTGCAGGGTGCATCTTTTATATATGCATCCAGACATAAAGGAAAAATATTGTTCCTTTTTCTATGCTTGATATAAAGTAATACATTTAGAACCTCCGTGAATATTCCCTGCACTGTCAAGTCTAGGCTCCGTACCTTGTCTGTTATCCTTGTCTGGGAAACCAGAACACAAAAGAAAACACTGTCTGTTTTAACCTTCTTCTATTGTAATGGATCAAACTCACTCTTGCCATTTTAATTAAGGCAAATACTATTTTGTGAAATGTCTGATGAGCTTAATAATTAGCCGTCGAGGGGGAAATAAAGCTGAGGACAAGAATATATAGTCTAGCAGAAATGACCCAAAATAATGGAAAACAAGTTTTCAAACATGTGTAAGTAAAACTGGAACTGTGCAATAAAGTAAATGTGAATTATTAAACATCCCTTAAAAAGCAAACAAACCAAAGAAATTCCGTATGCTGTCCTATTACAAATATGGCAATGAAACTGATCAATATAGTTTATTCATACTAATGAATTATGATCCAGGAAATGAACCAGAGACTTTAAAATGATTTGAAACTGAATTATGTATCTATAGCACAAGGGGATGCAATTTAAATCAACACTGACTTTTTCTGATCTCACTATATATTTAAATTATTTTTAAAAGGTATTTAATGTTTCTTCTACTGGAGGATTAGCATTGACAAGGGTATTTTTTTCTATTTACTATTTTTTCTTTTTCAGCTCTCGTGCCCAAAACCTGAGAACAAAAGAACACATTAAACCCAACATTAGACTATACTCATCATTGATTTACACAGGGAAAGGGCATTCTATTCCCCGATTTACCTGATGGCCAGTCGAGGTCTTTTCATACACAGCTCCACAAAATGAAGCATTCATATATGTCCACTATGTAACAAAAGATTGATAAAGTAGGAGCTAGGTGTATCTTACAGTGAGGGGAAAAACAAAATTTGATCCCCTGCTGATTTTGAACATTTGTCCACTGACAAATAAATGATCAGTCTATAATTTTAATGGTAGGTGTACTTTAACAGTGAGAGACAGAATAACAAAAATAAAATAAAATCCAGAAAAACGCATGTCAAAAAAGTTATAAATTGATTTGCAAAATTACACCTACCATTAAAATTATAGACTGATCATTTCTTTGTCACATTCAAAATCAGCAGGGGATCAAATACTTTACCCCCTCACTGGATGTACCTTGGATATCTCTCAAGATCCTTGCCCTGGTGCTTCATCCAATTTAACTATATTGAGCTTGACTTTATAAGTTATACTTTACATATTCATTGGTAGCTTTAGTGACAGCAGTAAATATTTGTTGTTTTACTCTTTGTAGTATAATATATAAATTATGCTACTGATCTGAATGATGCATATCTTTTATCGAGCTTTTTCCTGTTATATGGCATTAAAGACATGTTTTTTTACAAGTTGGTTTTCCTTCTTGTTCGTTTTCCAAGTGTATGAGTTTGCAAGTGAATCTTATTGTCATTAGCTGGAAGATATTGTCTATTGTTCCTGTGTTTCATAGAACAGTTCATCCCAGTCAATGAGCTGTAAAAGGGGAACACAGGAGTCTGATGTTGCCTTACTTCATTGCTGATCACATAAAAATCTGTTTCTTTGCATTAATTTCAAATAAAACCTTTGAAGTATTTGACATTGCAAGGTCCCAACAAAAATTGTTTCTAGCATCATATGAAATGTGATGTCATTAAGCAAGTTTTAAGCCATGTTTTATTCCAAACTATTTCTAGGCTTATTAAAATGTCTATGAAAGTTTCTATTTGTTCTCCAATGTGTACCTTGGCCTGTGCTGAACACATTTTTTATTTTGTTTGCTAAATCTATAAAGGAACACGTTAAAGGTTTGACTACTTACCCGGTGTCCACCAGGTGCTGCTACCCACCTCTACTAATGTAGGTGGAGAGATAAAAAAAAATGTAAACAGGAACTCCCATTGACTCTCCTGAGCTAAGCTCTGTGGAACGGGGCTAGCTTTTGGCTGAGAGCATCTCATTGACAGAAAGTGTGCTGTAGTGGTTATGGTGCTTGGAGTGCTTGGAGTGATAATGACAAAGCACATGAAAAAAGGTTAACATTTGAGCAAGTGTATAAGTAAATCTTCCCATTTTTTGCAATAGCTGACATAGCATGGCAAAGTCTATATGAAGGCTTTTCCCTACTATAAGAGCTCAGTTATGGATCTCCCCATGAGTGAAGATGGATTAGTTTTATTGTGTCACATTTGTAATTTTTTTTCCAGCCATTTATTTTTTTACATCTATTTATTGTTTTTTGTTTTATTTTTTATTGATTTAGCTTTTTTTAAACCTTATTTTAAACCTTTCCTTAAGGTTAATGGATTTTCATTTGGTCTTTTTTTAGGGTGCTAAATGGTTAGTAGAATTTGTATTATTCATTTAGGTACAGGTATTAGATTAGTTGGTCCACGCATTACTATTATTAGAGTAAGGGGTGGTAGGATATATACATATATATGTAGGTAATATATTAGGATAGCCATATATTACCCCCCACCCCGAATTATTTCATAGGCCGCTGCTCACTGGCTGCCCAGTCACTAACTGTAAATGTTTAGGAGATATTCTTCCAACTGCCTGCCTGTGAGCATATGGAGATTTAAAACCTTATAGTAATATGTGGTCTTATTTAAATTTTTTTACATATTGGAATGTGGCGACTGGCCAGTTGCCACAAAATTAATCATCACACAGCATATACTATTTTTAAGTATTTGCAAGCTGGCTGCTAGTTGTCATGGTGCCCGTTAGGCACCTTAGTGTGACCGCACCATATCAGCACCGATCGGCACCGCAATGGAGTTAGAGGTTACTCACCTTACCTCCAGCGCCTCTCCCTTCGTGCAGCTCTTAACACAGCGGCCGGGTCCAGCGTTAGGAAGGACGCCAGCCGCTGCAAGGCTGCACTAATTAATAATGCTGCACATAATGATGTCACTAGTGACGTGGACGTTTTCGCCGTGCACGCACTTTCTGGGGTCATGAAACCCATATTAGCCATTAGCAGGGTTTACTGGGTTCTTTAACCCCTTAAGGACACGTGACATGTGTGACATGTCATGATTCCCTTTTATTCCAGAAGTTTTGTCCTTAAGGGGTTAAACTTGCAGTTGTTCAGTGCCCTGTCGTGGTTTCCACCCTGTTGGTTATCCGAGAGCATGTTCCTGATTCTGTTTATTGGTTTTTGATCTTGGCTTGACTTCCCATATTTCTGGTATCCCTGACCCTTTGGCTTTGTTCTTATCGAATTTGTTCCTATCTGTATTCCTGACCTTGGCTTGTGTCTGGTTATTCTATTACGTTAAATCCGGCAATTCTAAGGCCCGGTAATACATTGTTACTGTTTCTTATTTTGTCCGTGTTTGAGTTCTGTGTGTTGGGCCAATGGTTCGTCCTGACAATAGTACTTCAAATTATCATTCACTTACATGAAAGTTTATGAAAACTGGTGTTTTGTGAATCTTCTGAATTTGATTCCTTGTTTAGGATTCTAATGAGAAAGCACTGATTTTTAATCTGGACACTGAATGCATCTGGCGATTGCTGCAGATTCACTTGAGGAGACCGAATATCAACCCAACCATATTCATCTTTAGTAAAGATGACAATTGCCAATGTAGTTGGAATTTGGTCATTTCCAGTTAGCGAATACCTTGTTTGCTTAGTTTGTGCCAAGTACGACACTGTGCAGTTCAATTTTCATTTTGCCAAACTTCACTTATGCTATGTGTTGTGGCAAGAAAAAGTTCATGGAACTTGGAATTATCTTAATTGTTGGTTAACGTACTTAGAAATATGTGGTCTACTCCCCCTAATTTTGTTATACACTATAAACTAGGCAACAATGTTAAATGTCAACCAGCAGTGGCCTAGGCAAGTAAGGTATCGAATATCACCCATTTAGACTGGAAGAAAGAATACGGTACAGATTTTTTAAGCAGGAACTGGATGAATTCTTTACAAAACATAATATTCAGGGATATAATATTTAATATGTTGGGTAAGAACTTGTTAATCGAAGGAGAGATCTGATAGCCATTCTGTGGTCGAGAAGTAATTTTCCTAGTTTGTTGCAAAATTGGAAAAATCTTCAAACTGGGTCTTTTTACATTATTTTACCTTCTTTTGGATCAACAGCAAAAACAGGTTGAGACCTTGATGGACACAAGTCTTTTTTTCATGTAACGATGTAACTAATTTGCACAATGGTTAGGGGAAATTGTACAGAATCTGTAGAATTGCCTTACAAAACCTTTCAATCTCATTTTTTGGATTTCTTCCCTGGAAATAATCTCTTTAGGTTATGCCCAGCCATCTCAATTTGGTTTATATCTGGACTTTGATTTGGTGATCTGAAACAATTATTTGTCTACTGATGAGTAACTCCTATGTTTAGGTCACTAGCTTCCTTTATAAACCAATTCTGTTTATTTGAATATATTGGACGACTTTAATGATGTTCTTACGAATTTTGATTTTGTCTTAAGCAGATCGTGTTAGTTCTTCCAAAACACTTCATATTTTAAATTTGGAATTGTTGCCCATTTTTATTTTAACAACATAATGTGCATTTCTGCTGAAGTGTTGCATTTTTATCATCCATCCACGCAAACACAGTGGTTGGCAAATTCACATTTTTCCAGATTCTTGTTAACCAATGGTTCTTTTCACCTCCTTCAGCATAGCATGCAGTGATCTATGCAAATGTTTACCACTTTGGTGAATTTCCTACAATTATAAACATTTTGTCTTACTGCGATTTAATGAATAGTCATGCATTGGGACATGCTTCTGGGGCCCTTTTCATTTTTGGGGGAAGTTGGGTTGCATCTCTACACTTCTTCAGAGATTCAATTAACCGTTATTGTTCATTTTTGCTTACCTTTTGTAAGGCAGAGCACCTCCAATCCACACCCCATATCGAATATCATTGATTGAAACAGTTTTACAATAAATTGCTTGTGCAAAAAGTGCTTGTGTAAGCATATTGGTTTCAATTTAATATTGTTAGATAACCTTTACAAATGATTTAATATTTTATGATAAACATTTAAAATAATGTTTTAAGCATATTAAAATATCACAACTATATGATGATAAAGTGTATATCAATGTATCAAAAATATCAAAACACAAGACAATTGTAATATTTTTTTGTAAAATTAAATAATTTTAGAAGTTCATCCAATCATATTAAATTGTTTGGAAATCTTATCTAAAAATATAAAATTAAGGCCATTGTGTTTATCTATATCATGACCTAGACCACATTTTTATACATAATTAAAGGAACCCTGCAGGTACCATAATCACTACAGTGCAATGTACTACCAGGAGTGTCCTGGTGCTACCAACTGCCAGAAGTTAAACCATTTTAGAACCGTTTTAATATTTACCTCTGGTAAGAAGCTCTCTGTACAGGTTATGGTGCTTGAAATTACCATTTAACGTAAATTTGCATCTTATTTCAATTGGTTTGCAAGTTTTTTCTTGCAGTTGTAGTTGCATACCTACATCTGTCTTCTTCCAGCAGACAAGATATACTGAAACGTTCTTTTTGTGTTCAAACTTTGAAGCAATTGGTAACGGTAAATGTCTAACAACAACCAAGTGTACATCAAAAAGGTATGCAAAACAAACTGCAAGGTGTAGTTTCTTTTGCTTTACTAAAATTAAAACAAACCCAAAATGGCCAGAACAACCGGAACAACAAAAATCGGTAATATAAAATGAAGCCCTCTCTTATCTCTGATCAACAAACTGTGAAGAGGATGCAGGTCCATGTCCTCTAAAATCCAAGTAAAGCCACCGCTTTTGATTTCCTCAAAGAGATTGATGAGTTGTTTCCCCATCAAAAGTTTCACCTAAACCCCATATTTCTTCCATTTTTGGTACAAAGATAGATATCTAGGTATCATTGACCTTAACCCCCTCAACTCCACTAGCTACGATGTAACTATTGAAGGTGCGTGAGTAGATACACATATTTTCTGTGGCAGTCGGATGTCAGTTGTGGCTGCTAGATATATTCTGATCAAATTCTGCTCTTTACAATTCTTCTTCTTTCTGCTCAATATATGCATGTTACATTTCTTGTTCTGCATACTTCCATAGTATGGATCTTAATATATTCTAAGCAATTGATCACGGTAGAATAGATGCCTTTTGAAATTCAGTGTGCAATGCCGGAGTATTAGATTCACCTCACTCAACTGACAGGGTAACGGAATTAAGGAACTACTGAGGTTTTAAGACTGGGGTTGTCCAGCCTTTGCCCTTACGCTGTTGTTAGATTATAGCTGGAGGACCAAGCGTGGATGTCCCTTTTTTAATTATATTTTTTTACCAGTCACGATTGGTAAGTTATTTCTGATCTTTTTTTCCTCTAGATTTATGTAATTTCTCTCATCTCCTTGATTTACAATCTGCTTCTGACTTCACTGGAAGGAGCACACAATGTAAATGTTTAAACCACAGGAAAGCAATTTGATACATGTACAAGCTCAAATAATGTGAATGCAGAGCAATACAGTATAATCTGCAGAATGTACAAATGAAAATACATCCACAGGGAAATATAAAAAACAATACTTTAAAAAGCGTTAATAAAGTAAATCGATCATATAATGCTCATATCTGCATGTGCGTGAATGACTTATTTCATGACACCCGGCATAATCCATCTCTCAAAAGTAAACCCTATCTCTTCTTTTAAAATTAAACATGGCCACAGCAAATGTATTAACAAAATAATTTAACAACAGAACAATTACATATTTTAAGTGCTGTGCAGAGTATAATTACATACAATAATACATACAGCATCAAAACATCCAGTGCAAATAAGTGAATACAGTAAAACATTTAAATCGGTAGGCAGTAGCCAGTCCCCTTTACTCATGGCTATAACCAGAATCCACCTGTTGCCTGAGTATACTCACTAAACCCACACGGCTGACTTGGCTTTTGCCCACAAACCTTACTTATCCCCTAAAAGCTAGCTACCCATTATTTTATTGATCCTAATCCTTGTCTCCCCTACCATTTCCTTATTGTGAGCATGGCACCAATACAAGCCAAATTATAAACTTTCTACTGTTATCTGTTTATAATTTCCAAGGGAAAAGCAGCATCTCACACATCATGCACGTTGGTCTATGGAGGATAACACAATCTTATGGAATCATCCTTTTTGTTGTACTGTCATGCATGTGCATGCATTCAGTAGTGATTTGTCCTCCTGGTGGGACCTAGAGAAAGAATGGAGGTTCCCAGGTAGAATAGCTTCCTTCTCCCCTGTCCACCGCAGACAAAGTGGGGATATCACCTTTTGGGATCTTCACTAAATATGCAAGTGAAAGAGCCACTTTAGGTTGCACCCATATGAACTCAAAAGCCCAAACCACGAGACAAGTACAATTGTCCCTGATCGCAAACAGGAGCAGCTATATCCCTATTCCTAACTGGTCCATCTTGGATTGTGCCATCCACCTTCTACCTCAACATTCCTGAGCTGCGATGCCCTCGAAATACTTTGACTAGGGGTTCACGAACATCCCCAATTTTAACAACCAAAAGAAAAATGTACTTAGAACAGCAAGAACAAGTTAATAGTTTAAGCAGTAAAACAGACACGGTATAGTGAACTTTGTTCACCATCTTTCCTCTTCAAAAACATTTAACCACCTGCCTGATCAAAAAAAACATTAGCCACATTATTTCAACCTCATAGGTGACCTAGAAACTCCAATGCAGACAAAATCCTGTCCACCAACCCAGGGAAAACACCACATTGTAGTAACCAGACTCTCAGCATCAGATTATGAACCCACAGCCCAGGCACAAACAGCCTTCTACTCATCCATACCTGCTAATACGTAAACTAGGTGTCCAACACCAGTAATGGCCTCAACCATTTACCACTTTCTAGCTCCAATTCTGGAAAATCTGGACAGCAGCACCAAAAGTGTTGCCTTCTTCTCAGGAGCCCCATGCAGTATACACCTGCATTGCTGCCAAAAGCTGCTCCGTCTTGCAAGTCCACGGCAGCCTGCAATGCTGGCTATTGATCTATCCACCTGACTCGTTGAACAATGGATTCTTCTGCTGCTGCCACATCACCTCCAGGCCCAGGAGATTGTCTGACAGTGCCTGATGCTCTAGAATTCTAATATGGTGCTTGTTCGTGGCCTAATCCTATTTAGCTGCTTCCAGCCCCAGCTGCCACCCATTATAATGTCTAACCTTGAAGAAAAAAGCCATTTAAGCCCCTATCCTCTAACTATACTAGATTCTAAGTTCATTCAGAAAATACCTTGAAATTTTGTTGTTCACATTAAAGGATAGAGTTGCAATTGGCTGAGGGTTGATGTAGTCTTCATCCTTCCTGAAAGTTCCTATTTATTAAATCGTTGGTTTAGTAGAATGTTAAATGGCTAATGGTGTATAGATGTTGTATATCTATAGAAGCGGCTGTTTATTCTGGATCTTATATATCCCTCAATAGTAATGTAATTATTTTTTGTGTGTTTTTCAAGAGTCTAGAATGAGGTTCTTGACAATTATAGGATACATTGAAACAATAATGGGTGAATGTCATTGCTGTTTTTTTTTTCAATTTATTTAGTCATGCTTTTCGTTAATTAGTTAATTTCCCATCAGTTTATTCTCCCGCTTCCTTCCCTGTTTTAAATACTCACAGGCACATCATCCATGCAGAATCCACGTCTACAGTCTATACCACAGTTCTATGCAGAATCAGCTGACCCCTTGCTGTGTTTTAGCTGTAAGGGGTTTGCGATAAGTTACTTAAATATCAGCTGTATAGAGCACTCAATATGCAGATTATTTTATGTCAATTATAATGTACAAAGAAACATTATCCTTTCAGATACCAGTTGTAATTTATCCAAACATACATAAAGCAGTCATTGTAGGCAATTCTCATTTGAGTGAGAATAAAATGCCAACTAAAATGACTTTTGTCTCTTTTAAATGTGACTAGATATTTAAGATATTTTTTTAAAATTTAAATAAAAACCTATACCCTCTATTTTGAATGCAACAGACAATAAAACCAAAACATATATAATGACATTTAATGATCCTATAACTGCACAGATAAAAGAGAGGCTGCTTGTAGGTGGTAGACTAAGCACACAAAAAAGCAAAAAAAAAATACAAAGAAAAAGCATTTTTTTTAGACCTTCCTGTAGCATTACTACGCAGACCGTAGTGGAGGATCTTCTGTTTCCTCTACCTGGTCTGAAACTGACAGGAAGTTATTCAGTGCTCTCAACAAGCAGCTTCCTGTCAGACCAGGTAGCGGATACAGAAGATCTTCTACTGTAGTCAGTTCGAGCACGCTTTATGCAGTGACCGGCAGGAGGGGGAGCGCTGTGCAGTGTGCTCTCCTCCTGACAATCACCCGAACACTGTGCCCTCAGGACCAATGCCCCCTTGGAAGTTGCCTAGTTTGCCTAGAGGTGGCGCTGACCCTGACTATGCATATGAAAGGACTATTACCACAGTGTTTACATTAATCTGGCCTCCCAATGTATGCATTGTGAGTTATTTGGCGCTCCCAACACCTAAAGCCCAGCTTCTCTATTCTCCAAAGATGCAGGAGTTTCACTTCCACAATATCTGTGTAACCTTCTGGGGAAAATAATGTGCTACAGGCATTGAGCTTCTACGTTTTATTAGCTAAAAGGCCATCCTAAAAATCATCCAATACAACTCTATTCCTAAAAGGTTGTATGCTGTGAAGAAATATGTAAGCTATATGATAAGTGATCACTTGATCAAAATGAAAGTGTTACATACTCGTGGAAGCTTTAGTAAATCAACATTTAGGAAATTGGTTCTATAATATTTCTTCAGTTGTGGTGCTCCAGAATTCAACAGCAATTAATAAGCAAAATAATTAATAGTATAAATTTGCAATTTTGAGTAATTTCTCTTAAAACAAATAATAGCGCATTGTATATAATTGAACATACTATAAACATATTTGCATAAGACATGCAATGCAACCTTTTGTAGTGGTGTATGCTGTACATTATATTGTCTATCCTGATTTTCCAGTAATTTTGACAGCAATGGGGTGTTATTTCCCTGTATGTTCACTAGATGTCACACTTTTTCTTTTTGAAAACATTTTTTTTTTCTTGCCTCATTCTTGCTTGAACATTTTAATCTGTTTTCATAAAATCAAAAAATCAAAAGTGGGTCCCTTTTTCTTCCCCTTGAGACAAAAAGCCACGGGCTATATTTAATACCGTTGGTTAAGACATATTTGTATTCCTTTAATTGTATTTATCAGCGATTTAGTTACTATATTCTATACAGAAATATCTTTCTGAAAGTAAAGCTATTATAAACACAATAGATTCTTGTACGTGTGTGTGTGTGTGTGTGTATATATATATATATATATATATATATATATATATATATGTGTGTGTGTGTGTGTGTATATACATGTCCAAGACATTTTACTGAATAAAGAATTATGTTGAAAATTGCAAATACATTTTGTTTTGTTGTTCTTTGCATATTCTTCATCAGTCATAGTCTAACATACGATTAAAATTACTATTTTGCAACTCTGTTTGCATGGATATGTGTATTTGATTATCTATCAAAAGACAAGACCATCCACTCTATACCAGCTTAGTATGCGAGTCCTCTTGACATGTATCTTAGAGGTCCCACCATCAGAAAAGTCCAACATGAAACAAATGATCTAATTCTATACTTCATGCTGCTATCCTGTATAGACCTTTGAATTTTACCTGGTACTGCTACAGCCACTTGATGATACAGATATAATTTTTATTTTTATTTTTTTTGGTTCCTCTAGCTTCCTACCGGTAGTATCACCACTCATAGCATATAAAACCTTCAATGTCTAGAATAGGTTATAGGCAGCTATGACTGGTAACATGAAGTATTACCTTGCATTTTCTCATTTCCTTTGTATACCAAAGCAACTTCATGATCTCTGAGCTCTAACAGACTTCATCAGACGGGTAACCAAAACCCCGGAGTAACTCATTTCTGTTATAGCCGAAACAGACATCTCTGCTTCTTTGGAAAGTGGTGACTTCAATCATACTCATGTTCCAGTTGTGTCATAGATGTGACTCTTGAGGGTGTAAAGGACAATAAGTCAAGATGTTTTATAATGGCCATCTGCCCCTTATGTTGTGAGGCATTTACATTCTTTAATGCCATGGCCAGAGCTGCGGTAGGTCTTTAAAGCGATAAATTGCTCTGAAGTGTACTCCAAGGCCATGAGCTAAAGCATGTTATTGATCCAAAGGCTATTTATTTCTGATCTTTTCTTCCAGAATAAAATAGCAGAGCCACATAACCCAATCTAAAAAGTCATCAGAATACCATTAGATAATGTATCTTGTATAAGAAAGAAGATACCGGTATGCTTCTATTTAGACGATTCCAAATGTAAGACTGCAAAATCTACTATTTAGTTTGTATAAAGCAGCATATTATACCTTCCCGAGTTTACTAATTGCCCATATCTGATATATTTTTGCTTCTGCAGATGAAATAAAATAATTGCTGTTAGTGTGAGAGATGAATTATTGTGGTTAACCACTCTCAGCCAACTGTTATCCTAGGTGTGAACACACTCAATACATTAGAGCTCATTTTCTTTTAATTCAGATGCTATGCAATTATCACAAAAACAGGATTCGTCATAATAGACTGTTTTACAGGCGTGAATTAGTCATCTGTAAGCTATCCTTTTATGCTGCCTTGGGTAATTATATAAGCAACTGTTTAGCATGATTAGTAAACAAGGCAGGCTATATTTTGCACACACAAGTCAATGTCACGCCTTTATTTATATAAAAATATTTTAGTATTGAGTATGTGTATATACGCTCTTTTAAACTACGGTATGTAATCTGCATGAGGCTCTAGAAATACACAACTTGTAAACGAGGTTGAGGGTTGCAAAGCTCTTCACTATATTCATGCCATTTTCATGTGGGTCAGCATTAGTGGAGAGTCCCACAAAAAGTGGGCCGTTTTGCCTTTAAGGCAGAATACTTAAAACATTCATTTATAATTATAATAATGTTTACTAACCAATATGGAAAATGTAAAGATATGTAGACTATATAAATTAAAGCTTTGTATTTATTCTTATTTTCCAACAGATCGGCATGGTAGCTTGGAAGATGACTCTTAAGAGCCCAGAATATCCAGATGGCCGTGACATCATTGTAATAGGAAATGACATCACTTACAGAATTGGTTCATTTGGTCCCCAAGAGGATCTCTTGTATTTACGAGCATCAGAGCTCTCGCGATCTCAGGGAATCCCGCGTATCTACGTGGCCGCGAATAGTGGTGCAAGGATAGGTTTGGCAGAAGAGATACGCCATATGTTTCATGTTGCCTGGGAAGACCCTGCTGATCCCTATAAGGTGAATATCATAGTTTGTGTTTTGTAGTGATTAAATATGTATTAGACTTGGAGATTCTTTTGTTATGAACTGCTGTCCATCCTAATTTGGACCGATCTGGTAATCATACCAATTCCTTAATTCCACACTGATATGTAGTCAAATCAGTGTACTGCAAAATATATACATATAGTACATAAATTTATACACCTTTTTAGATTATCTGATTAGTTTTCCTGATCTTTTTTGAGTAACAAAATTTGGACTAGCCAAACCGAATTATGCTTAAGTTATGGGTTTCCCGATTTATAAAAACAAACTAAATTTTGGATGAAGTGGTCCTGCAAAAAAAAATAAAATTGTCATGCTTAAGTCTAATCTTTATATATGATGTAAGTTACATTGCTGTTTTTTTTACAATATATATTGCAAACGATGGGATAAAAAGAGTGCATGCAGTAAATAACTATTTATTTATACATTATTTTGAATACATGTTACTGAAACAAACTGTGTGAAAACTGTAAACTGTTGGAGCTCAAGGAACATTTTGTTATTAAGAAGTAATATCCATGAGTGGTACATAGTGCATGTCCTTTTCTTGAGTAATATATTATGGGGATTTTTGCAGAATACAGGATAACAAGCTACATGTGTCTCTGAGTTTCCCACTTCTCTTACCCACTGTGAGCTACAGTATGTCAAATGTGTCACCTGAATAATTTGGATATTTCAGGCAAAGTAAACTGCACAATTTCCCTAAAATATGTTGAACATCGGGGTCAAAAGCCACATGGACTGCTTTTATTTAAATAGTCTGGAGTCTATGCTTTGTTTTTAACCTGTAATATGTTGTAATATGTAGATTAATTCTATTATATGTGCTTTGATACAGCCCTTATTAGTATGTGATAGAATTATATGTTTGTTAACTTGTTCCAACTTCATTCTGTTAGGGCCATTCAACTTCATTCTGTTAGGGCATGTGCCTCCAGTTTTGTTAGCTTTGTGCCAAACGACCAAATGAGGCAATGCCAGTGATGGACCCTAAATGCATGGTTCTACTGTCCATCATCTGTTACATAATCTGAATCCTGTGGTTCTTGGGTTTTGGGAGGACCTAAACAGAAACTGAAAAATACAAGATAAAGTCTGCAGTGTTTTTGTAATTGGATAGTGTTTTGATAAAGTCCCAAGACTGCTAGTGAAAACATTGGTATTGTGAAAATTGGTTATTTTTCTTTAGTGTACATGCCATGGTTTCTGTTTTCCATATTACATGTAATGAACACTAAATGTTGTCAAATGAAGGCACTGCTACAGAAAAAAATGGTCATGCAAAAATAAAAAAAAAAGACCAAAAAAAATCTCTTATACTTTTACATTTTCATAATAGTTAAATTCATTTCTGCAATTTTTTGGTTAATTTGTTGCAGATATTCTTGTCATGTTTAGTGAATTCATATTACATAGAATCATTTTCCAGTGTCACATTAGAGTACTTTGTCTACGGGTGTCATGTAGAATCTATACATTGTTATGCATTACCCTTTGTGTGTGCACGCATTGTATACACAGACTATCACAGACAATTGCCTGTGCATAATATTATTCAGTAAAGTAAGCTTGTAGTCTTAATGGCTACAGAGTAGTTTGTTTAAATACAGTCATTCTGTGTGCCGAAAGGTAATGGACTTTAGCTTCAACTTGCGTTTTTCAATTTTCTGACCAAATTTAGACTGTCATATTTATGTATATTTGCATTTCTTCTCAAAAATGTGTTAGCGGGTAGGGACCATATTGTTAAACAGTTTTAAATTAAAATCTATACATTTGTTAGCACATAGTAAACATGGAATGTAATGCTCGAATATACACTGCGTGCAGAATTATTAGGCAAATGAGTATTTTGACCACATCATCCTCTTTATGCATGTTGTCTTACTCCAAGCTGTATAGGCTCGAAAGCCTACTACCAATTAAGCATATTAGGTGATGTGCATCTCTGTAATGAGAAGGGGTGTGGTCTAATGACATCAACACCCTATATCAGGTGTGCATAATTATTAGGCAACCTCCTTTCCTTTGGCAAAATGGGTCAAAAGAAGGACTTGACAGGCTCAGAAAAGTTAAAAATAGTGAGATATCTTGCAGAGGGATGCAGCACTCTTAAAATTGCAAAGCTTCTGAAGCGTGATCATCGAACAATCAAGCGTTTCATTCAAAATAGTCAACAGGGTCGCAAGAAGCGTGTGGAGAAACCAAGGCGCAAAATAACTGCCCATGAACTGAGAAAAGTCAAGTGTGCAGCTGCCAAGATGCCACTTGCCACCAGTTTGGCCATATTTCAGAGCTGCAACATCACTGGAGTGCCCGAAAGCACAAGGTGTGCAATACCCAGAGACATGGCCAAGGTAAAAAAGGCTGAAAGACGACCACCACTGAACAAGACACACAAGCTGAAACGTCAAGACTGGGCCAAGAAATATCTCAAGACTGATGAAATGAGAGTGAGTCTTGATGGGCCAGATTGATGGATTGGTAAAGGGCAGAGAGCTCCAGTCCGACTCAGACGCCAGCAAGGTGGAGGTGGAGTACTGGTTTGGGCTGGTATCATCAAAGATGAGCTTGTGGGGCCTTTTCGGGTTGAGGATGGAGTCAAGCTCAACTCCCAGTTTCTGGAAGACACCTTCTTCAAGCAGTGGTACAGGAAGAAGTCTGTATCCTTCAAGAAAAACATGATTTTCATGCAGGACAATGCTCCATCACACGCATCCAAGTACTCCACAGCGTGGCTGGCAAGAAAGGGTATAAAAGAAGAAAATCTAATGACATGGCCTCCTTGTTCACCTGATCTGAACCCCATTAAGAACCTGTGGTCCATCATCAAATGTGAGATTTACAAGGAGGGAAAACAGTACACCTCTCTGAACAGTGTCTGGGAGGCTGTGGTTGCTGCTGCACGCAATGTTGATGGTGAACAGATCAAAACACTGACAGAATCCATGGATGGCAGGCTTTTGAGTGTCCTTGCAAAGAAAGGTGGCTATATTGGTCACTGATTTGTTTTTGTTATGTTTTTGAATGTCAGAAATGTATATTTGTGAATGTTGAGATGTTATATTGGTTTCACTGGTAAAAATAAATAATTGAAATGGGTATATATTTGTTTTTTGTTAAGTTGCCTAATAATTATGCACAGTAATAGTCACCTGCACACACAGATATCCCCCTAAAATAGCTATAACTAAAAACAAACTAAAAACTACTTCCAAAAATATTCAGCTTTGATATTAATGAGTTTTTTGGGTTCATTGAGAACATGGTTGTTCAATAATAAAATTAATCCTCAAAAATACAACTTGCCTAATAATTCTGCACTCCCTGTACACTTATTGTATATACATATGCATGTCTATATATACTGTGTGTATACACATAAATATACACACATGCATGCATATTACTACAAATCACATGACCTGAGTCCAAATATTTTTTGATTAAACATTTTCATCCTTTTAAGCACATACTTTACTGACCCATACAAGCACTCATTGGTGCACAGACACTGTTTAACCAACACACACTTTCACTGACAGACACATACTGACACATCCAATCACTGACAGGCCAGCTCTTGGGCCCCCCATGACATGCAGAACACAGGTGCCTGGTCGCGCTCGTGACCTCTGCGATCCATGTAGTTCTACCCCTGGTACAGAGAGTAGTTCTTAGTGAAAATGTTTAATGCTGGACAAAAGTGGTAAGAGGAGTCCATCAGGTTCCTTTTTGTTGAATTGTTTATTAAAGGAACATTCTAGTGTCAGGAATACAAACATGTATTCCTGGCACTTTAGCCCTGGAGTGGTTATTTAGATCTTTGGTCACCTTCTCTGTGGTGTGAAAAGATTATTTTACTTATTTTTTTTCCTTCAATGTGCCAGTCTCATTGAGGCTGGCCCGCCTCCATGGCTGAGATCATTAAGATTAGGACATCATTGGGAGGCTATTGCACATGCATTGAATCAATGCATTTGTATGAGGAGCATACAGTGTCTGAGTGACTGCTACTAGAGGTGTTACTAGACAGTAATGTAAAAGAAACTGAAAAGGCAGTGTTTACAGTGCTAGGACTGCAGGCACATGCTATAGACACCAGGACAACTATATTAACCTGAAAGTCGTGTTTTGGTGTTTGCAGAGGATATAAAAAATAGGTAATGCACAATGCACAGGATATCATTGGATATCTTTGCTGCAGAGGAATGTGGATAAAGTAGAGGACTGTGCAGTCAAGCAGCAGATGAGAGTTTATTTAGATAAATACAAAGCTATGCATTTTGGTGTGAAGAACACTCAAGTAATTTATAACCTAAAAGTTTACTTTTTAACCTAAATTTTAAAGTTAGTGAAATCAATAAATTAGTAGAATTTGAAAATATAGATGATAAACTAGCCAACAATGTGCATTGTCAGTCAGCAGTTGGCAGGGCCATTAAGGTGTTTTCATGTATTAAAAAAAGGGTATTGATAGGATAAAAAAATTATTTGAATTGTTTTTAAATCAATGGTAAAATGCCGCTTTGACTATGCAGTACGTATTTGGTAACTTGTGTAAATAATTATTATGGAACTAGAAAAAAATGAAGTGGCAGACTACAAAATTAATACGGGTAATGGAAGATTGTAGTTATGACAAAGGGCTTGTGAAAAAGTTTAAATTGTTTTCTATAGAAAAAAGGTATAACAAGGATATGATAATTTTATGCAAATATACAGGGCCAGTAAAACAGCTATCTGGTAGCCTGTTCATTAACAAGAATGTACAAAGGGCAAGATGTCACAATTTGAACTTGAAGAAAATAGATTTTCCCTAGCAGAGGAACAGGTCTAAAGCAGAAGAAATGTTTTGGGTTTTTTTCAGCAAAGAGAGAGATGTGGAATTATTTTGCCCCTAGAAGGTTGTTTTACCGCATTCTGCACAGAATTTAAATAACTAGAGGTTCTGTATATATATATATATATATATATATATATATATAAAAATCCAAGTAGATGGCTGCACTCACGGTTTTATAAAAGTCCAAAGTTTATTGTAGTAAAGTAAAAATATCTGCGATCAACGTTTCAGTCCTTCCAGGAGGACATTCATCAGGATCATCAATTGATCCTGATGAAAGTCCTCCTGGAAGGACTGAAACGTTGATCGCAGATATTTTTACTTTACTACAATAAACTTTGGACTTTTATAAAACCGTGAGTGCAGCCATCTACTTGGATTTTTGGATACATGAGTTATGTATGGCTGGCACCCGGTCATTAAGGGATGCATTAGCGTGAGTGCAGGAATCAATTTTTTTTTGTATATATATATATACCGTATATACTCGAGTATAAGCCGACCCGAATATAAGCCGAGGCCCCTAATTTTACCCCAAAAAACTGGGAAAACTTATTGACTCGAGTATAAGACTAGGGTGGGAAATGCAGCAGCTACTGGTAATTTTCTAAATAAAATTAGATCCTAAAAAAATTATATTAATTGAATATTTATTTACAGTGTGTGCGTATGAATGCAGTGTGTGCGTATGAGTGCAGTGTGTGCGTATGAGTGCAGTGTGTGCGTATGAGTGCAGTGTGCGTGTGAGTGCAGTGCGTGTGAGTGCAGTGCGTGTGTATGAGTGCAGTGCGAGTGCAGTGTGTGTGTGTATGAGTGCAGTGTGAGTGCAGTGTGTGTGTATGAGTGCAGTGTGTGTGCGTATATATTAATTGAATATTTATTTCCAGTGTGTGTATATAATGAATGCAGTGTGTGTGTGTGTATGAGTGCAGTGTGTATGAGTGCAGTGTGTATGAGTGCAGTGTGTATGAGTGCAGTGTATATGAGTGCAGTGCGTGTATGTATGAGTGCAGTGTGTGTATGTATGAGTGCAGTGTGTGTATGAGTGCAGTGTGTGTGTGCAGTGTGTGTATGAGTGCAGTGTATGAATGCAGTGTGTGTATGAATGCAGTGTGTGTATGAGTGCAGTGTGTGTATGAGTGCAGTGTGTGTATGAGTGCAGTGTGTGTATGAGTGCAGTGTGTGTGTATGAGTGCAGTGTGTGTGTGTGAGTGCAGTGTGTGTGTGTGAGTGCAGTGTGTGTGTGTGAGTGCAGTGTGTGTGAGTGCAGTGTGTGTGAGTGCAGTGTGTGTGAGTGCAGTGTGTGTGAGTGCAGTGTGTGTGAGTGCAGTGTGTGTATATGAATGAAGTGTGAGTGTGTGTGATGCAGTGTGTGTGTTGGTGGGGGTGGGCATTTTGATATATTATTAATTATTTTATTAATTATTATTTTTTATTTTTTAATATTATTATATTTTTTTATTATTATTATTGATTATTTAATTGAATTATTATTATTATTTTTTTTAATTATATATTTTTTTCTTCCCCCCTCCCTGCTTGATACATAGCAGGGAGGGGGGCTCCTTCCCTGGTGGTCCAGTGTCATTGGCAGTTCAGTGGGGTGAGAGGGGGGCTGGCAGAGCTGTACTTACCTGTCCTGCAGCTCCTGTCAGCTCTCTCCTCCTCCGCGCGGTCTGTGCAGCTCCCTCTGTCAGCTCCCACTGTAAGTCTCGCGAGAGCCGCGGCTCTCGCGAGACTTACACTGGGAGCTGACCGAGGTGCTGAACGGACGGCGCGGAGGAGGAGAGAGCTGACAGGAGCTGCAGGAAAGGTAAGTACAGCTCTGCCAGCCCCCCTCTCCCCCCAGTCTGTATTATGGCAATGCAAATTGCCATAATACAGACTCTGACTCGAGTATAAGCCGAGTTGGGGTTTTTCAGCACAAAAAATGTGCTGAAAAACTCGGCTTATACTCGAGTATATACGGTATATATATATATATATATATATATATATATATATATATATATATTTATATATACAATGCTGTAAAGTAAGAAAGCTTTAAAAAATGATATGTGGTAAAAGTTTGGTTTTATAAATTAACAAAATGAGTAAACAGGAAAAAAAAAGTAAATTAAATTAATATTTGGTGTTTCCACACGTTACATTCAAAACCGCATCAATTCTTCTATGTACACTTACGAAAAGTCAGGGATATTGTAGTCATAGTCAAGTGCATGATTAAATAATTATATCACAAAGGTGCTATTAATCGTTTAATTTAATATGTAGGTTGAAATGCAATCATTAAGTGAAACTGAATCAGCTGTGTTGAAGGGAATAATTAGGTGAGGAACAGTCAAACTCCATAACAGCAAGTTGAGGTTGCTGAAGACAGTTTAATGTCAAAAGTCATACACGATGGCAAGACACTGCAATAAGACACAAGGTAGTTATACTGCATTTCAAGGCAGACAGGAGTTTCCAGATGTGCCGTCTAAGTTCTTCTGAACGTGGCTGGCCAAGAAAATTTAGCAAGGCAGATAAAATGCATATCTTGCTTAATTCCCTTTGCAATCAGAACATGTCCATTAGTGACATTAACTCAGAATTATCAGGATCTTGACTAGCTCCTATATGGAGAAGACTGGTCAGAAGTGGTCTTCATTGCAGACAAAATCCATACCTCTGGCGTGGAAACAATTCCAAGCTGAAAAATAGCAGCAGGTGATATGGACTGATGAGTCAAAATAAAAAATATTTGATTGTAGGACAATAAAATTTGTTCACTTAATGGCTGGATAAATGGTACAAGACTGGGTGTCTACAATCATCAGTAAAGCATGGTGGAGGTTCCTTGCAAGTTTGCAGCTGCATTTCTGTAAATGGACTTGGGGATTCAGTCAGAATTAACAGCCCTCTTAATGCTAAAAAGTACAGGCAGATAGTTATCCATCACGGCAAAGAGAACTAAAAGCAGGTTGCGCCTAGTGACAAAGTAATAGCTATAATTAGTCAGATGGAACAAAAAGAACAATATGATAGTACACTGTATACTTAATAAATTGCAGTCCTAGTCAAAGAACAGTGCAATGTTGGGGGAAAAAATATAATAAGGTACAGTCTTAGGTACACTTTTCTTTCTTGAGCTTTTTATGGTTACTTGAGGTGTGTCCGTTAATACATATGATAAAAAAACAAAAACAGGAAGGATCCAATAGTGTGATATGTCTCCACAAATGGAACACACTGTACACAGATGCATGATTGCTAATTGACATGTAATGGAGCTTAAAACCAGCTCCAGTGTAAACAGTATGGTTTAAAACTTTGACTCTGTTTTTATTTAATTCATAACAATAAGGCATTATTTGGTTTTTACCATTGGTGTTGACATCTATAGAGCAGTTTGGCTGCTCTTAAATTTGTAAGTAAGATTTTAATTATTACTTACCTATCCACTTACACAGAGAGCACTATATTGTTTTCTTTTGCTTTTTACAGTCTTCACTTTTCTGCTGTAAGTCACATTTACACACTGTAAGCCAGGTGTCCATAAATGGGAATATATAGCACTACACACTGTGTACACTGGAGCTGGTTTTAAGCTCCATTTCATGTGAGTCGGCAATCACACATCTGTGTATTATGTGTCTTCCATTTGTTGAGACATACCACCCTGTTGGATCTGGTCTTCTGTTTTTTTCACATGTACTCATGGACACACCTCAAGCAATCATAAGAAGCTTGAGACAGAAAATTATACCTAGGACTTACCTTATCATTATAATATTTGTTTTTCAATATTATACTGTTCTTTGACTAGGACTTATTATATTATTTATACTATTGTATTATTCTTTTTGTTATTACTTTGTCATTGGACACAACCTGCTTTTTTTTTTTTTTGCTGTGCATTTCTTTCGGGATCTTTGAGAGAGTCCCCTAGCTCCGGGTCTGCTGCCATTGCTATTTTGATTACTTTGTTCAGTTATTTAGCGCTCCATTATCTTGTTTTGGTTTTGTTATCCATCATGCATTACCATCAGGGAGGCATTTGATTGCCCTCAAATTTATTCTGCCGCATGACAACGACTCCAAACATTCAGCCAAAGTCGTTAAGAACTATGTTTAGTGTAAAGAAGAACAAAGAGTCCTTAATTGGATGGTACAGCATCCTCAGAAATCTGATCTTAGCATCATCAAGTCTGTCTGGGATTACATAAGCGACAGAAGCAATTGTGGCTGTCTGAATCCCCAGAAGAACTGTGGTTAGTTCTTCAACCTACATGCTGAGTTCCTTACAAACCTATGTGCAAGTGTACCTAAAACAATTGATGCTGTTTTGAAAGTAATGGGTTGTGGTCACCCCAAATATTTGATTTAGATTTTACTGCTGTTCGCACACTTTGAATTTTGTTAATTGATAAAAATAAGCTATTAACATTTTTTTTTAATCAACATTTTCTCACACCTGCCTAAAACCTTTGCACCGTAGTGTCTTTGTGTGTATTTCAAACCTCCCAAGTGTCCCTATTTAGAAGGTGCAGACCAGGCCCGGACTGGCCATCGGGCACTCTGGGCAAATGCCTGGTGGGCCGTGGTGGCCATGGGCCGAGGCCGGCAGGGGCGGTCCCAGGATCTCCCCTGCCGGTCTATGCAGGGCCGGCACTATCCTAGCGCCGGCCCTGCTGTATTCCATGAAGGGCCGGTGAGGAGATCAAAGATCTCCCTCACCGGCCCATTTAAATAGACCAGCGGCTGGGGAGGGAGGGAGAGGACCCGGCGGAGCTCTATCTTGCAGCTCCGCCAGGCTCCTCACAGGCTAGAGTTCACTCACCCACTGGACCTCCAGGGATGCTGTGCGACTGCCTAAACCCCCCTCCCAGATACCACCATGCCGGTCCCCCCCTCCCAGGCTAAAAGGTAAGAAGGGAGGGGGGGACATAATGCCTACTTATTTTGTTTTTATTTACCCCCCAAACACACACAATCCCTTCTACCATGTATACACAGCACTCTCACACCCATCATCCACCGCACTTTCACACTCAGCACTCTCACACACAGCACACTCAGCACTCTCGCACACACATCACACACAGCACTCACACTCAGCACTCTCACACACACATCACACACAGAACTCTCACACACACATCACACACAGCACTCTCACACACAGCACTCTCACACACAGCACTCTCACACTCAGCACTCTCACACTCAGCACTCTCACACACAGCACTCTCACACACATCACACTCAGCACTCTCACACACACAGCACTCACACTCAGCACTCTCACACACACACATCATACACAGCACTCTCACACACAGCACTCGCACACACACATCACACACAGCACTATCACACACAGCACTATCACACACAGCACTATCACACACAGCACTCTCACACACAGCACTCTCACACACATCATACACAGCACTCTCACACACATCATACACAGCACCCACACACACAAATCACCCACAGCACCCTCACACAAATCAATCACACACAGCAGCCTCAAACATAGCACCCACACACACAGCACCCACCGCACCCTCACACAAATCACACATCACACACACATACTGCACCCCTCACATAGACACAGAACAACCCCCAACACACTGCACCACACACATACACAATACTTCCAAACATATTTTTATATATATATATATATATATATATATATATATATTCACACACACACACACACACTACACTCCTAACATACACACTCTGGATCCCCTATACACACACTAGATTCCTTGTAAGCAAACACATACTACACTCCTAAACACACACTCTCTACAAACACTACATCACCTACACACACACACACACACACACACACTATAGCCTGTATGCACACTCTTGCTACATCCCCTATACACACATTCTCTACAGTCCCTAGCCACATATGCATTACATTACACCACAAACACAACACAACTAAAACCGACCTTATAACACAATACCACACCACAATACCACACCACAATCAGCTCACTCTGCACACACACAATACCACAAGCAGGCTCCAAACACATGCACAATACTCTTTCCTGGCATTTTTGGCTCCTGGTATCCATTTATAGAGACATCAGAGACAAGTTGCAAGGAAACACAGTGCAAGCATGTTATTACATTTGCTTACGCTGTGCAGAACAAATACAGGGCTTTTTTCTCATGCTAGAGCTCTTCAGCAGAGCTCTGTGCATGGTCTGCCCTGGAAGAGCATTAAACCAACATGCTCACTTTGAGAGGGGGTACTTGGAGAAAGTACCTCAATATTAGTGGGTTCTAACCTACGTTTAACATGGTAAATACATTTTCTAGCTATATTACTTACATTATTTAATTGTCATTGTGTGTCTAATACATGTATTGGCTTGCTTTGTCTTATTAGGGCTATAAATACTTATATCTGACACCTCAAGATTACAAAAAGGTCAGCGCACTGAACTCTGTGCATTGTGAGCATGTGGAAGATGAAGGCGAATCCAGGTAAGAAATTGCATTTGATGGCCTCTTTCTAATAAATTATAATATAATAATTTAAAATGTTATTAAAATCACATTTATTCCGTCACTAAGACTGGCTCCTCACTGCGGCCCAATTTATCTACTATGAAGTCATCAAGCTTGATGACTTTCAACCAATCCAGTGTTTCTCATAGAGAAGCATTGCAAACTACACTGTACATGCACGCAGTGTGTTTGTTCACAAGCAAGTTGAGTGACAGCTCATATTGCCATTAATTTAGTGCATGCCAGTGTGCTCCCAACCATGTCCTAAAATTGCAATTGACACCAGCATGATGACGCCAAATGAGAGAAACTTAAAAAATCGAAAGATGTGAAGGGGGACGTGTCTAGTGGTTGTGTAAATGATTGGTGTCATGTTTTCGGCCAAATGTAAACATTGACATTTCTCCCAAACCTTAATACAATCAGAGAAAAGGGACTTAATTTATTTGCATCAAAACCACTACATTAATTTAGAATGTTTTTTGTGCTTCCAGTGTCCCTTTAACTAGCAATAGTAACTGAGCTCAATACAAATTTATAGTACAAGGTAAGGAGAGCAAATAAACTGCAAAATGTGTTAATAAATAAATAAGAACCAACAGCATAGTCTGTTTGCTCCTTTAAATTAGGATTTGATTGATACACATAAAAAAAGGGTTTGCCGAGTAGTTTACAGTTCTTGGCAAATAAGATTTCCAAATGGCTAGTGGCGAATTAGTTAAATGATCTCCTGTGAAGTCAGGTGTTTGTGAGAGACCAGCATATGTGGGTCATCTCTAGAGTATGCTGTCTGTTGGCATCTGTTGCAGCATGAGTAACTGGGTACTTGTGCAGTGATTTTCAGCAAAAGAGGCTTTCATTCTTGTATTTCAATATAAAGTGGAACTGTAGACAGATTTTTTTAACTTTTTTTTTTTTTTACATTTATTACCAAAGCATTGCATCGGTCTGTTTTAATTGCATCACCCACCCCCCCCCCCTTTTTTAATAAATCAATTATGAGATTATAATTTAGTAGGATGTGCAAATGTAAACAGTTTTCAAATGCTTCTTTTTGTGGTCTCCAGGTTTGATAAGGTTTTTCTTTTTTAGAACATTTTCATTAAAGATAGAGCACTACCACAATAAAAGTATTCAGGTTTACAGCATGCAAGGATAGCACGTAGATATAAAATATACAACATTTGAGATGCAAATAGCATAGAGCAGTACTGAATCCCTGACTTATAAGCCAACCAAAGGATTTAACCTCCAGCAAAAGGAAGGGGATAATTCTGTGTAAGGACATACAAATTATCACCGTTTGCCTGTGTAAGACAGGCCCTTCATTCTCGAAAAAGGCTGTATGCTAGGCAGAGCCCCCAAGAAATGCAGTACAATGTATGCTGAATAGATAACACATTTGCATGTATAGTCCATCTCATACATACATCCATTTCATCCCAGATCCAACATATTCCAGCATATATTTAAACCAATTCTAATTAGCCACTCATTTCATTCTTTAAATCATCATTAATTATTTTGGAATTAATTTGTTTTTTTTGTTAACTTTTTTCATACATATTTTTTTAAAATATTCTGCATAATTTTATATTATATTATACTTTTTTAATATAGATATTCCTCCATTTCATTTTTGTCAAACTTTTTTTGTTTTGTTTGTTTTTTCTGTTCTAAAAATCCTACTAGATTTTTGGTTAAGGAAATGTAAGAACTTTTTTTTCTAAACCATACTAAAACAATTATTGGTTATAGTAAGGCAAATAAGAAAATGAAAAGTATACATTTAAAAAAAAAAACTAATATTGTCAACAATATTAATTTCTGGGTTTATAATGTGTTTAGATTTAGCCTAACAAAGTTATTTATGAAATTCTGTCTGCGACATGTGCTTCTGTGTCACATGTCAAGTTTTTGTGCAAATAGAGGAACTGCTTAACCTTATTGGAAGGAGTCCAAATAAAGTTTGTCTACTTCTTACAATTCAGCATGTGTAACTTTATGATTAGCTCAGCTGACCTGCCCACCAATCGCATGGAAACTAGAAAGAAACCCCAGTGACAGAATTAGTAGATGGCATTTGCTGTGTAAAGAAAAAATTATTAATAAATGATAATAAAATAATATTTAAGAGGCAGTAAAGCAAAATATTTTACCCAGATCAGTGAAGCAAATACTGATCTTTTTTGATTTAAAATTGCATATTTTTATTTAAAATACCTACAGCAAAAAATAAAAATTCTTTTAAAAAAATGCAAAAACGGGCTCTCAGTGATGCAGAGTTTAAGAGAGTCAATTGTAATGCTGCATTGAGTTTTCTTCCATCAATTTCTTCTATTGCTGGCCAAGCACTATACATTTTAATGCCAATGTCTGTCTGACTGGCAGTGTGTCTATTGCAGTTATATAGTTTGGCATGTCACTAAAGGAAATATCTATTGACGAAATAGCTGCCAAACACTCCTTCAAATTCCTAAACCCAAAATTTGCTTCCACCCAAACAAACCATATTGCTTTTGGATGGGGAGTTTAGTGTAATTGTTGTTCACACTATTCTGTACTGATCAGTAATGTGTGTGTGTGTGTGTGTGTGTTTCTGACCACTGTAAACAGATTGTGTCAAAAAATTTCATAGAAAAGGGTGTAAAAAATCTGGACAAGAATGTATATAACATTTTGTATGAGGTTTAACAAATAGTAAACACTTGTCACTGTTTTGATATTTAACGGTGATTTATGCTGGAAAAACTCTTTAATAGTCCTTTATTTTCTTTTTTCCTCTCATTTGAGTCCTGTCATCTCTGTGTAGTTCTCTTATTATCTCAGAACTAGTAGCTGTTGAGACATATTAAGATTGCTAATTGGTGTCAGTACAAGTTAATTACAGATTAACACCATGATTTATAGTCACTTTAACCCCACGTATTGCCAGAGGTGCATTTTATAATGTAACAGAGTGAATGACATCAAGAGAATAAATAACTACTTTCTTGAAAGCACAGTCCCATATCATTTTAAGATTTCTCCCTTTTTATCAGTACCCCACCTCACAAAACTTCTTTTACTTATCTCTAATACGGTGGAGAAAAACACATTAATTTATTTTTTATTCAAAAGTATATATATGTATATAATAAAACAATTTTTTGTGTGTACATTTTACATAGATGGTTTTATACCTTCTATGTATCCTCTTATATTTGTATGTCAGTAAAGTACTGTTTGATTGTGTTTGAAAGCTAATTGGGTAAATTTGGTAATTAAACACAGTAGTTTGGCATACTTCTTTGCAACACTATATTTCCATCATCTTTCCTCTTTTTTCTCTGGGCTCATCATCTCATCTCTTTATGTACATATCATCTACATCAAAACTGCTTACAGCTATAAACTTTAGTCCTCTATCCACTGCTGCCCATCTAGTATTACATCCATCCCTCCTATGTCCCTTTCTCCATCGTAACTTCCATCTTCAATTGTCTCTATCATTTGTCAGTCGACCCACTGGTGTCCTCTTGTGTCCTGCATAGTGTATTTCAAGGTTGTGTTATCAGCTGCGGTGTGTTACCCCATTATATCCCTGTAACTAGAACTGGAACTCTTTGAAGGAAGCGGACTGCACAACTCAATGACTGCAAACAGCAGTCCTTAAATACTTGTGACCAAACATCAGCACACCTAGAAGTTGTACTCCTTTATAATTTTACGTATCCTGTTTCAGAATGAATGTAGATGGAGTGAGGCTGGATATATCTCTGTGTGGGTGTGATGACACCTGAACTAAATAATAGTCCAATTTCTTTGGTATAGGTACCTGTAAGAAATAACATAGATTCTGTCAATGCAAAACCTGTTCTAGGTTACCTGGCAACCAGGCATGTGTTTCCTCTGCTTTGAGAAATCCTTGGAACTCTAGCCTTTTTTCAAATATTGCTGCCACCACTTGCTCCACTCTGCTTTTGCCCACCCCCTTTCAATACCCTTTCCAAAATGATTTTCTCACACGATGTAATGATATGGTGTCTCCTTCCCAGCCCACAATTCTGTAACTCTGCCTAAAAGCCCAATATGTTGCAATTCTACCTCACTAATCTTCTTTTCTCTACCCCTGCCCCTACTTTCAAGTCCATACATTCAGTTAAAGGAACACTCTAATGTTAGAGTATTATTATAATTGTTTGGATTATTGCTCCCCTTAATTTACCAAATGAAAGCTGTTTACGCACCTTCTTTCTCCCTGCATGCCATTCTCACCGTGGTCACTCTGCCACTTTGAGATGATCAGTACTGAGGATCTCAGCCAATCTAAAGTTTTCCCATAGTGAAGTATTAGGGGGCTAGCGCACATACACTCCACCAATCAGTATCTCTTCATAGAGGTTCATTGACTCAGTTCAGCTCTTTTGGGAGCGTTCTGTGACTCCATACTGAGAGTGGAGATGCTGAACATAGGTCTTGCAATATTTGTAGGCCAACATGCAGAAAGTCACTCTAGTAGCTGTCCAGGTCAGCCACTA
Source organism: Pelobates fuscus (assembly GCF_036172605.1). Lineage (NCBI taxonomy): Eukaryota > Metazoa > Chordata > Amphibia > Anura > Pelobatidae > Pelobates > Pelobates fuscus. The sequence continues at coordinate 173,802,073 of NC_086317.1, forward strand.
GAGGTGGCATTAGGAAGCAAAAGGCAGTGTTTACGCTACTGAGCCTGCAGGAAGAGGCTCTTTGCACCAAAACCACTGGTAGAATGTCCCTATAATGAGCTTGCCTGTCTGTTAGCTGCTGCTGCGATAGAGAAATCAGGAGGGGAGACAGAAGGTATAGAACCTGGACCAGCAGCAACCATCTCCAATCGGCTTCTCCCCGAAGGCTACTGTAGTTGAGACAGTGGTAAGTGGAGGTGGGAGGTAATAAGTGTAATAGTTATTGGTTCTTCTAATATCTGTATGATGTCACCATAACCTTTTGATGGCAGCTATGATCCTTGTATCTAGGAAAGTTTGACTTTATAAATAAACTTTGTTTTAATCTCACTTGATTAAACTGTAGATTGAGATTGTGATTTAAGATCAGTTCACTTTAGTTCTGAAAAAAAATAGTTATTTCTTTTTTTTCATTCTGCATTAAAAATGTATTCTATATAAAATGTGATGCATATCTTTATTGGTATGATTAGTGCTTAAATCACTCTGTGAAATTCACGCCTACATGTTTGCCTCCTTTGTCATTCAGATACAAGATAACTGACATAATTGGCAAGGAAGAAGGACTTGGTGTGGAGAACCTCAGAGGATCTGGGATGATTGCAGGAGAGTCATCATTAGCGTATGAAGAAGTCATTACCATAAGTCTGGTAATTATATATTTTTGTCATCTACCATTAAATCGTTGTACAATTAAAAAAAAATCTTCTGTAAAATAATATTTATTGCAATATTGTTATTTTTTTATATATATTTTATATTCTGATATAAGATTCAAAATAAATATATTCCCATAATGATGACTGAATTGGTATTAAAACCACTGAAGATAATATAATACAAATATTATTTCAGCATTTGTAGTTTTTGTTATCAGTACCTACATTTTTATAATACGTTATGTATAATAAGTTATGTTAATTGTTAGCGGAAGCATTTTAATTTAGCAAATCCAATTCAATTTTTATAACCAGGTTACTTGCCGAGCCATTGGGATTGGAGCCTACTTAGTTCGCTTGAGTCAAAGAACAATCCAAGTTGAAAATTCCCATATTATCCTGACTGGGGCTGGTGCTCTCAACAAAGTAAGCAATACTTTATTTTATTACATTAAATCTAGCTGTAGCCTACAAATATGAATTTTTTTCCATAGCTTTTTAGGACTGGACTAAACATATGGGGATCTATCTAACTATCACCCACCCCTGATCTAACTGGTTAACATTTCATTTTGGGTTTCGTGGCAGCTAAAAGAATGCTTGCAGGATCAGCACAACTTTACATAGATTCTGCTGTTCTTTGATTGCTGGCAATTTGCTGACATTTGGTAGTTTACTGGTATTGTAAATGCTGTGTGTGCATCTAGTTGTAGGCGCAGAAATGCAGATAGGTTAACATAGTACGTTGAATCAATCTTTAGGTACTTCTAAAGAAAATGCTTCATGTTGTGTGACCACTTAAGATGTACTTTTGACTGATTGCTATTGCGGTACATGGGATCTTTTCACATATCTTCTTAGGATAGGCATCTGTTGCACACTGCATGAGAAAATGTCCATCAGTTGTCCCTGGTATGTTGATAAATGGTAAGGTTAGAAGGAGCCCATCAGAGCCCTCATCTACAGTGTGAGGTTGAGGAAACTGGCTTGGCCTCTCTATATAGAAGGTAGGGGGGAGGACATGGCAATGCTCACGCATGCTGGTTGGAGAGTTCTTTGAACTTCTCAAGTGGACTACTTCTGATTTACACTACAATTCACCACTGTGTGGGGATGCAGTGTGCACTCCCATTCCGCTTGTCACTCAGGGCGGACCTCCCATCCCACCCACCATGAGTACACTATTGACACAATATATGAGTTTTTATTAAATATTTCTCTCTGTTGCATAGATACTGCAGTCTTTGTGAATGCAGTTATAAATCCATCCTGTTACTCAAATACTTTGCTTTCTTCTACCACTACATCTTCTATGGTGTGTGCCCTGAGACGGACAGACTGTGTGCATGTCTTCATATTCTCTGAAGCCACATAGCAGCGCCTATTACCTTGTACAGCAGTTTCATTTATGTATTTTAATATGTGAGCCTACTGCTGGATTCTAAACTTAAAACCCTGAACCGCTGCCCATTTGAACATAATGATTGGTCTGGGATTGACGGAGAGATTTCAGCTACTTCCTAGTTCAGTTAGGGCTCACCGCAGACGCTACCAATACTGCTATTTCAAATATGAGCAGCTAAATATATTTTGTTTGTGTGCTTCACAATACAGTAATTGTATAATGCATTAAAATAGGTGTGTACTTCAGTTAGAAATGTCCCTTTATTTTCCTTGAATTTCTCTCACACTCTGAGGCAGCTTAATAGAATACAATTTTGCTCTATCACGTCACCACATCAGTTCATCATTTGCTTGTATCATTTGTATTCATGAGCAACGTTTTGTAATATTAAGCCACCTCCATGTAAATGTAAAACTTCTGGCGCCTACAGCCTCCATGGAAATCTGAAACCACTTTACTTTCTATATTTACAATAAATAAAAGAGATATGTTTTCACTCCCAATGATTTGGATATTTACATATCAGCACATATAGCTTTATTGTCCCAGTATTTGTTGCGGTATGTAATTCAAGTGTTAACAATGTAAATAAAGGCATACACTTAATTTAGAATGGTGGTGTTTTTGGCCTCCATTTCTTTTGGAGGTCTGGCTCCATCTCTGCATCATAATGTGTGTGTTGGTTACACACATCTTCCAAGTGTCCCTATTTAGGCCCAAATCCTGCTGTCCCTTTTTTCTATCCGTATGTCCCTCTTTTTTAGGAGCTTTATATTGTTAGTGTGTCTGGATGTATAACAGAGCTCTACAGCAGTAATACTTTTTTTTTGTGTTTATAAATTTGTCTGTGTAAATAAGATACATTGTTGTTCTTCTAACTAACATTTTAGTTCCATACATTGTTATTGGAAAATCATCTAAAATCTCTCAAAACAGCCCCACACCGGCTCACATCCCTAAAATTAAAGCGTCCCTCTTTGTACATTTGAAATGTTGGGAGGCATGCTAAACTGCAAGATAATTATTACCACATTCATTTCATTAACAATTAAGATCATGTGCAACCTGTGCTTTCCAGAGGTTCTTCTGTTTTGTGTTATTATATATGTTGTCCCACATTTTGTTTTTCAGTAAGTTAGTAAGCACGAACTAAATAAAAGTAATATTTTAGCTTTGTTTTTGCAAATTGTTTAGAAATTAAAGTACTTTTAAGCTACTGGTGGAATGTCAGTTCTTAGTCACTGTTACATCACAGACCATTAACACCGTGAAAGTGTATAATTCATAAAGAGGCAAATCAATAATGTCTTTATTTCACACGTATTTGAGCAACAAATGTCACCGTATAGTCAAATAGTGTTTGTATGAGGAAATTCCTGAAATACGCCTGCTAAATTTCAAAGTGTGAGACACCCCTAATTACTCACCCGTAGGCATATCTGCACCATGCTACGCATTTATATAGATTTATAACATGTGATCTGAATTAATTCCTAAAGTAAAGCCAGTGTGCCAACGTTTTTCTTGTCGCATATTTTGTTTTGTTTATATGACGTTTTCTACAGCATGCATCTGTACTGGTTTTAGTGTATACTAATATACCGTATTTTTCGCTCCATAAGACGCACCTCACCATAAGAGGAAGAAACCCAGAAAAAAAATATTCTGAACAAACTGCCCCATAGTGTTTCTTACTATGGGACAGTTTGTTCAGAATATTTTTTTTCTCCCCTGTCCCATAGTGTCCCCCCCTCCCATAGTCTTCTCCTCTCTCCCATAGTCTTCTCCCCCCCCTCCCATAGTCTTCTCCTCTCCCCCATAGTCTTCATCCCCCCCTCCCCATAGTCTTCATCCCCCCTCCCCATAGTCTTCATCCCCCCTCCCCATAGTCTTCATCCCCCCTCCCCATAGTCTTCATCCCCCCCTCCCCATAGTCTTCATCCCCCCCTCCCCATAGTCTTCATCCCCCCCTCCCCATAGTCTTCATCCCCCCCTCCCCATAGTCTTCATCCCCCCCCTCCCCATAGTCTACATCCCCCCTCCACTTCCCATAGTCTTTTGTTTAAAGGGGAAACCTGTTATATTTATGATTTAGTTGTGTTGCTGTGTGGACTTTATGCCAATAAAGTTGCCTGGATTATATGAAAACCAAAGGACTGTGCCTGTTGTTTACCCTAGAGGACCGTGCTACCTGCTGACAATATATATATATATATATATATATATATATATATATATATATATATATATATATATATATATATACGTAATTAGTTTTTCTGGCTTGTACATACAATAATTTGATATTCAGTGAATAGATCCTCAAGAAAAAAACAGATGATGTCATTTTAAGGGCACATCCTATATAAATATTTAAGAGGACTAACACGCTTTTCAGAGCTATTTATTGTATATTGTATCTTTCCACAAGGTTTTTGGGAATTCTTGTCGATTTATCGCTGCCAACCATCGTATGCTATAGTAAGGGCCTACGCCATCTTTGCTTTACTTAGTATTGTGTAACATTTTTTAAAAGTTACAGAATAACAAAATTCCTAAGTTTGTAAAATGCATTGAAGTGTACCATACAAAACCAACCCTCTCGCCTCTTACTCTCAAACAACCACAGTCCGTTGCTGAAGCTGTTTGAATATCTCTTTACAAATTGTGCACTTGACAGGGGAACTATCTTGTCTACCTATGCTATGTTACAATTTAGTACACATCTGAAGAAGGTGAGATATCAATAGTTATGGGTTCATGATTTCGTAGAACGACTAGGCTAAAACTTTGCAATCCTCCGAAAAGTTGTCCATTTGTACATCCTTGAAGAAAAAAGTGGTTCATGAGGTGGCTTATGAATGCTGTCAAACGTTATTATATTCACCCTAGCTGTTCACCTATCTGATTCTGGGAATTTGAAAATAAAGTACCTATTTCCACATGTAGTGCGGTTGGTGACTAGTGTCCGCCTTGCCTCTGATCCACTTCTGGCACCATGCTACACAAGCCCTCCAAAACTTTCTGCGGTTTGTCCTTGCTAGCGCAAGGCTTTGTGTTTCCAAGTGATTGAAATCACCTTCTCTTCCATTCTCGGCTTTAATGGCTTAAATACGATACATTTATGACATGGAAGATATGACTGCAAGGCTTAATGATATCCTAGAGGCAGGTTATAAAGTGTTGCGTTCCTTGCAGGTCTTTTTCAATTCACAGCCTGTTTTGGGGTTTCCACACTTAGTTAACAAGCCTAATTATTTATTTTCAATTTTGTTTGGAATCCCACGTACCCTATTCTTTCTTGTTTTTCTTTTTCTCTTGCTTTCTTTTTTTCTCTAATATTTTTATGCCACCTTTTGTAATATTAGTGACTATTATAACCACATGATTAAAATTATTTTGAAGAGCTTCCCAGCTGATCTGTCCTTAAAAACAGTTACTTGTGATGTTTTATATTAAAGGACCACTATAGTCACCCAGACCACTTCAGCTCAATGAAGTGGTCTGGGTTCCAGGTCCTCCAGGTTTTAACCCTTCAGATATAAACATAGCAGTTTGGGGAGCCCAGCACTGGATAAAGGTAAGTAACTGAAGGGGTTTTATCCCCTTCAGCCCAGCAGGAGGGGGGCCCAGGGGGAGGGGGGGGGGAGACAAACCTAAGGATTATATAGTGTCAGGAAAACAAGTTTGTTTTCCTGTCACTATAGTGGTCCTTTAATTTCAGGTAGTATTTATATCATACCATATGTGTATTGTTATCCTTTTTTTCAGTGTTGCAATCTGTAGCTTGTCCCTCTTTATCATTCAATAAAGGAAATTAAAATAAATAAATATATAGATATATATATATATTGCAATTTTACGTGTGCCACTCACGTTGTTTAAAATCCCCTTTACCTCTCTCATTTTTGGTAATTTTTTATGTTGGAGAAGATATCCTTCAATCTTAAACTCAATTTTTATGTAGATATCAGAAGATGAGTTAGGAAACTATTATGTTAAAGCAGTCATGATGATGAAAACATAGTAACTGCACTATATATCCAGTCATTAAATTATATTTTATTTTCAATAATTGTCTTTTCTGGTTCCTTTTTTTTAGTGCTCATAAAGTTCAGTTTATTAGGGCAATGTTAATTATATGATTATCAGTGGTTGCATGTCCAGTTTTTGGCAGACACACAGGTTGATTCAAAAGGGACATACATTATTCATTTTGAATGCATGGGCTAAACTATAAAAGATCAGACAGGATCCAGGGGCAGGATATTCTTTAACCCATTTAATATAATGAATATACGACAATATATACTTTTATGCTAGAATGCTGCTGTTTGGAAAATTACTCTGGAACTGTAGCTGCATACGTTTCGGTGCACCGGGTGTTGACTATAAATATCTCTCAGTACTGGGCACAAATGTGTTTGGTATTGTCTCTGGTATTCTGACTTTCTTTTGTTCACTACATCTAACCACCAAACTAGTTTATCCTACCCTCCAAAATATTGACTCTGGCTAGTTCTAGTTTTTCTTACTAGTAACTTGTTCTTTCCAACAAGGTATGCTTTTATTAAACGTTGCCATTTCTTAAGCTTTGATTATAAGACATTCTGTTACTTTTTCTCTTTGGTATCTGCATTTGGCTTCCCCATTGTGAACTTTTAATTTTACTGATAAAGGGTATACAGGTTATATTAAGTTTTTTGCTAGTTTACAAGTTCATCCTGGGATACAGATGTTATAAACATGAAGGGCAAGTCATTATTTACTGTAGGTGTCAAAACATTATCGTAGACATACATTAACTTGTATCATATATATATATATATAATATGTCCCCGGTTAGTGGCAACAAAAAATGCACTACAGCTATGAAGAAATCTTCCCTAAGTAGCAGATATTTTGAACACAGCAAATAATTTCATAGTATCATCACATATCGAAACACCTATACCAAGAGTGTGGAAATATAATGTAATATTGCATTTTAAAATATTGCTAAAAATGTACCTTTACTGTCCTCTAACTCACCTATTTTCAGAATGAAATAGCTAATTTATTGTTGAATTGCATCATTGCACAATTTATATTATGTACATTAGTATTTGTATTACTATAATGGATGGACACCCTTTCCCACTTCCAAGTTTCCCTTTCCTCACCTACCCCTAATATAATGTTTGTATACTTTGTTATACATTTTCTAAAACTTTAATAAAAATTATTTGAAAAGAATATGGCATTCTGGTAAATAACCTGGTATTACTTTCATTATCACGCAGCAGTGACAATGTAACCAGCTAATAGCATAGAAATTACAGAGCTACAAATTGTAAAGTAGTGCAAAACGTACAAATTGACATTGATGAATACCAAAAGTGAAGCTATTCAATGTGATGACATATCTTGGATATACATTGGCAGCTTGGAATATTTACTTTAATAGTTTAAGTTACGGTATATAGAATCTTTGAAAAGTCTCAATTTGAGTGTTTATTAATGTTCCAAGGATTACAATATATTCATGCCAGGCAGCAGCAGATTGTACAGGATATTATTAAGGAACCATTCTGTCTCTGGTTATATTCACAGGCCATATTACCAGTCCATAGTGATGGAATCAATGGAGGGGATGGGTAACAGTTTTATTGATTGGAACAGTTGTGGAATGGGCATCAGAAGCAGTTAGCTTCTAAGGAACCCGACACAAGTAATTAGCCATCAGACCAGTATTTAAAAGAGCAGTTGAATGGGAAAATGTTAACCATCCCCGCATGTGGATATAGGCCTGAAATCTTGGTCTAATAGAGTATGGTTCACATATGTAACACAAACAAAATAAATGCACTGATATAGCTGATATAAGATGGTTTATAAACTTTATATAAGTGTACACTCACATTTAATGGAGCTTTCTAATGGCTCCTTGTATAAGGCTTAGAGTAGAATGATCCCCACTCCTCTCTCACATGTGAATGGGTTAAAATCTTCACTGTGATATAGAACAGAAAATAAAATATAGTGCACACTCTGTTATTAATATTATTACAATTAAGAGGAGATGCACTCACTTGGCTAAGAGCCAAAGATGGTTTTGCCCACCATGGAAAAAGGATGTCATACCGTCAGGAAGGTCCAGAGGGAATAGTACATTATAAACTTTAATCAGAAAGGTAATAATAAAAACAATAAAATGGCACACAATGCGTTTCATCCAATAAATGAGCTTTTTCAAGTGTATTTACAGACATTAGGACCTTCACTGCCTTTACCCCAGAGCATATGTGTGGAAAATGTAAAAACATAATTTTATTAACTAAAAAACAAATTGGATACATAAACACTTTGGGAACAAAATTTAAGAAAAATGGACCTTAAAAGTATATCAAAAAGTCAACAACAAGGTGTATGAGTTTACAAAATAACTTACAGAAGTCTATGTGGGTGTAGCAGGTCTACTACATTAACATTTTTAATATAGGTTTTCCAAATATGTCACATAGAACTTTGCACATATGTTGTGTATGCAGTCAGCTATTCATTAAAGTATGAATTGTCTGGAGCTGAAAGGTGAATTAAAATGAATTCTGTATATAAGGCCAAAATACCCAATTTAAAAACAAATCTCTCTTGGAGATTTTTCCAATCTGACTGTTTTGGCTTAAAATCTGAAATACACTTTGAAATCTGTCCAATTGTGAATAACCTTGGTAATGTATGCAAACAGAACATGAAACCTTAAGGTACACAATATATTTTTGAAATTAGTTTATACAGAAACAGAATATAAAATGTTGTTCAGCTGGATGGTGGGATGTTTTCCTACATTTGTTGACTCATACGGAGAATAAGATAGAAAATACCATAAACCACTGTATAAAATGAAGGAATCAATTCACAAATTTATATCCAACACACAGGCACTCTGTACTTAAGTATAGACAGCAGACAACAGTACAGTCCCTCCAAATGGACAGCAAATAGTAGCTTATTTCCCCTAGACATGATAAGTCAATGAAAGCAATATGCAATACAAATGCTGATAGGAACGTATGGTTATTATCAGTTGTGAAACACAACACGTTTAATGGTGGACGGTTACAACTTCTTCAAGAAAATGGTGGCTAATTTAAAGCACTGTGCCACATTTAATGCAAAAATATACTGAAAATTACTCTTTATTACTCATTTATTTTCCGACACCCCAATGGTACAATCAGCTATAAATTTATCACAAGGCTAGCAAGGCATTTGACTTGGGCGGCACATTCCAGGGGGGTGGCAAAAAACGCTGCCCCTGAAAATGCCTCACCAGCCTTTTGTCCCCTCCCCCCAGGTAGGCGCCAAACGAGCTTTGTGGGCGGGCAGTGAGGGAGTACTGGTCTCGGAGCTCTTCTCACTCCACTCCCTTGCGCACCCTTCTGTGATGCCAGGAGCAGGAATATGACGTCACTCTAGCCCCGGCATCAGTGAGCGTTGTGCGAGGGAGTAGGGAGTAGAGCGAGATTACAGATCCCTCGCCATCTCCATTCATCGCCCAGCATCCACAGACCGGAGCTCCCTCCCCAGCAGCACAGGAGCCCCACTTCCCCCTCCCCAGCAGCACTGGTGCCCCCACTCCCCCCCTAGCAGCACCGAAACCCCCACTCCCCCCCCGCACCCTAGCAGCACAGGAGCCCCCACTCCTGCCCCTTACCCACAGCAGCTCGGAAGAACCAACTGCACCCCAGCAGAACTGGAGCCCCCACTACACCCCAGGAGCCCCCATTCCCCTCCCCCCTCTCCCCCCCAGCAGCACTGGAGCCCCTAATCCCCACTCTTAGCGACACAGAAGCCCCCGCTTCCCTCCTCACCCACAGCAGCACAGAAGCCACCACTAGCCCCCAGCAGAACTGGAGCCCTTACTCTCTCCCCCCCTTAGCTGTACAGAAGCCCCCTCACCCACAGAAGCACAGAAGCCCCCACTACCTCCTCAGCAGCACAGGAGCCCCTACTCCCCCCCAGCAGCACAGAAGCCCCCACTCCACCTGCCCCCACTCCCCACGGCAGCACAGGAGCCCACACTCCCCCCTTAGCAGAAGAGAATTCTCCACTCACCCTCCAGCAGCACAGGAGTCCCACCCAGGATCAGAAGTGCCCCTCCAACAGCACAAGAGCCCCTCCCCTCCCTCCAGCAAAGAAGCCAGCAGCACAGGCGTCCCCAGTCGTCCTCAGCCAGCAACAGCCATCCAAAAATAATAATGAAAAAAGCAATAATTTATGATAAAATCAATGAGTGTATGATAAAATCTGTGTGACTGTCAGTGAATGTGTATGTCTGTCTGTCTTTCAGTAAGTGTGTCTGTCAGTGTGTGTCCGTATGTATCAAATCAGTGAGAATCTATGTGTCTGTCAATGTGTCAGTGTGTGTATGTCACTGTATGTATATCTGAGAGTGTGTGCCTGTCAGGGAGTGGGTGTGGCTAAACAGTGTGTGCCAATGACTGTGTATCAGTTAGTGAGTGTATGTCAGTGCATGTGTCCTTGAGAACGTGTGTCTGTCAAAGTGTGTGTTGGTAATATTATCACACTCCGGGATATTGTCTACACTAGAGATTTGTATAAAACAAATTCAAATTGTATGAAACTAAATCCAATTTACATACCACAAGGCTATGTTTCAATGGAATTTTATAGTTCCAGAACAATGTTAAAATTTTGAGGCACATGTACACGTGGAACATCACCACTTTTTAGTAATGTGCCTTGCCCTAATGTTAAAGTATGTTAATTTGAGGTAGCAATACAAGAAGTAAATAAGACATATTAGGATATATGCTCCCCATTGAAGGTAAAAAAAAATCTATATTTTTATTTCTTTATAGACTGATTTTAATATGTGAAAACATTTTTCCATTGTTTTACTGAAGACAATCAGACCATAAAGATGCCTTTTTGTCTTTTTTAATTTCTTCATCATCTTTGTGTCAGTGCTTTTTAAATATTTAGCCCAATCCCAAAAGACATTCAGTTTCATAAAGCTTTGTTCTGAATATCCGATCATGTTTTGTGCCTTCCAGGTACATATCAGTGTGCACCTATCCATTCTAAAGTCAAAAAGGAAGTCTAAAAGAGTACATTGTAGACTTCCCTTTCATTAATAAGGTTATTTTCTTATGGATCCTACTGCAAATAAGAAATGAGCATTTGTCATTTGTCATAAACATGGTCAATATCGGTTGAACAACTTTTTTTACAAGCACTTTTAAGTTTATTGTTCAGTCTTTTTAAACCGTAAAATAAAGATAACAGTATACATAGAATAAAAAGTGTAAAAAATAGAAATAAGGGTTCAAGGAAACACCAACAACACTGCAAACCACAAACAAAGTTGATGCAAATGATACAAAACTAAATGGTCATCTTTGCTATATAGGAACAGATGTGTTGACCAACTGTCAGTCAATCCACGATGTCTAATACATTGAATATGCTTAACAGGGTTTGTGGACTAGCAATTCTGAGTTTAGTATTTTTAGAAATGCAGTATTGAAGATCACTGGTATAATTACAGGAGAAGAAAAAGGATGGGATGAGGAATAGGAAAATAAGGGGGTAGACAGAGGGAGACAATTGTTCCCAACACATTTGGGGATATTTGTAAATAGGAGCTGAGGCATCTGGAGTATACAGTACTTACCAGTTAAGTTTGTAATTAACTTGCATATGCCTTAAGTTTAGAGCACATTGAGCTCTGCATGTTCAATATTTAAATTCTTGACCATTTTTCTTAGAGTTTGTGTTATCATCTGTCTTCTAGCACAAAAGAGAGAGAGTAGAGACCCCCCTATCTATTTTCATGCATTTACTCCAAAATTATTTAAAGGGGAAGAAACATCTGAAGAGTTTGTGTTATTCAGGGTATGTGCCATGGATACCAAGTGGCTAAGTAGACTACTGTTAGGACTACCAGATAAGTAAGTAAATCCATAGCTGCACAGGTAGACAAGAGGTAGAGATAAGTATTAACAGACGTTAGAGTAGCTGGACTTAACAAGAACTACACCACAAGGTGTAATCTAACTACCAAAACACAAAAGCAAGTCGGGGGGCAGGATTTTGAAAAAGTAGGAAAGTCAGAAATCAAGGATGGTCAAAGCTGGATCAGGAAAATAGTAAACAGGTACACAATCAGCCAAGCCAAAGTCAAACGAGTTCAGCATATCACAAGCAAACACCACTAGCAATGATCCAAACTAGGTCCAGGCCTGGTACGTCAAGTGATGCTGGAAAGACTCGACTGGCAGGTCAAAACAAGGCACGTTAAACGAGTGACCAGCATAGATAAAAGACTAGAGTACTGAGTGATAGGCATCAAATATGTTGATGACTGATCAAGCCACTCACAGGACAGTATGCAGTATACAGTGGTAGTAATGTTTTTAAATTTTGTCCACTATATAAATTGTAAGAGTTTTATTTTGATCTTTAGTTGGGTCAAATGTAAAGCAGTCAAATGACATGTACAGTACATTCCTTGATGTTGGGCTATGTGGTCAAAATAAAAAAAATCTGTGTTTGACTGAGAGTTTTTTGAATTGAAGTTCCATAGTAACTGGATATCTACATGATGATTGCCACTAATTTAAAAATATTCTGTGTTTTGACCCTCACAGCCCAGACTTGTAGTGAAACATGTCTCTTAATATAGGATATGTATATCATATATACATCTTTTTACGTTTACAGTGGTATCTGGTCCATACAGTATATTGATATGTTTAAGACCCAGAGTGAGCTGAAGAAGGGAATCTTCTTTCAGGGGACATTCTGTTATTATTTGCTGTTCGACCCCAATAAACTTGGGGAACCCATCCAACAGATTTTGATTACCTCCCCCTTTTGTATTCCCTTTTTTTTGTGACGAACCTGCTGACCCTTTCAAAAATTGAAATAATGATAATGCACGTCTCCTGGCTGCATCAAACGTATCAGCACATCAAAAGCCAGGAGGCATGAAATGCAAATGATAAAGTGAAAGCATATGGATTGTGCATGATCGCCTGACGTCCAATGAATTTTAAAAGGTGCTGCCTAGCATGGAAAGGAGAGGGAGGAGGTGGAGGAGAGGAGGGGGGTCTGAAATAAACACATTATCCCTGCACATTTTTTTGTTCTTTCATTCCTGACAATATTTTTTTACACCTCACTGAGCACCCGCTCTGTTTCTCTCTCTCTCTCCCTCTTTCTCTCTCGCTCTCCCTCTCTTACTACACCTCACACATCTCAGGTCATGTCACTGCAGCTCCAGTGGAAATAATAAGATATAAACTACAAGGTTGTTATTTGCATAGAAATAGCATGGGGGCCCCAGGCAGCAAAAAGAGAAGGACACAGAGATGGTTTGTCTAATGAAAACTTTTGCTGAGATTGAATTTTTTTTTTTATTGAACATTAATATGCACCTCGATCCCCTTTCACCCACACACAATTCTTTATTTTTTTCTAAACTGTATCTTTAGACATGTATGAGTTAACTGTGCTTCTGTTTCTGTCATTAGTACAGTTTCTGTTTGTTATAGTATATTAAACGTGCATCTTGGATCCCTTTAGTCATAAATGTAGCCTGCTTAACAAAAATTTGTATTCACATATTTCTCAATTATCTATAGAAGTGGGGCCCCAACTAGTCGCTAGAGAATTACCATGCTGATAAAGGCAATGTACGACTCCACCGTACTTAGAATTCTTAAAGTTTAAGGTGCCTGTGACTCTGAAAGATTAAAATAAATAATGCAGGACTGTCAATTCGTCCTGATATCCTGTGCATGTCAGTGATATTTAACATTGAAATCTTAATAGACTTTAAGTCAGAACCTTTCTATTAAACACTATTTACTGACCTTAAGCCCCGAAGTCTCAATCATTTTCATTTTTGTTGGTTGACCCTAATTTGAACATGCACAGGTGATTATACTGATGATGGACAGTCGAAGAACCGGTTGAATTTATTTTGTGCAATCCAGTCCAAGCCAAGTGTCATAATGTAAAATGGAACAATATAAGAGGTTTTCATAATAAAAAAATCTAATTTTTTTAAAATCTTTTTCCCCCCGCTTCTTGGCAGTATATTTGGGCAGTTTGAAAGCCTGCCTCATTAAAAATAGTAATTCATATTAACATGATGTTTTTGGAATAAATAGATTTCTTTAACTAGTGCAAGAGAGAAAAATGTAATAGTTTTCTCTTTTATTGAAGAAAGGCCCGAGGCATGGACACTCCATGCGATTTTGGACAACTCACTTTATCTCTCTGCATCAGCCTTTAGGACAACTATGTTGTCTGTAAGATTCTGTGAACTGCAATATGAGGTGTATTCATCAAAGGGTTGATATTATCTTAATGCATACTGTGTTGTTTTCTGGAGCTGATTCATCAAAGTGTCTAAAATTACTTGCTGTTTGATACATGAGTCCCATAGAATAATTTAGCACACAGTGGTATTAATAAATCACACGTGAGATGTTTTAATTTGTTTAATAGACGTTACAGTGTTCTAAAATAGCAATTTTAGTTTTTAAAGAAATACTTTGGAAATCTGTGTATGTATGTATATATCTATCTATATCTAATTTATGTATATATATGTGTATATATATATATATATATATATATATATATATATATATAGCTATATATAATAATAATATCATAATAATATATCTTATTATATATCATATTATAATTTTTCCAGTGAATAATGCGAAAAATGCTGAACACAACAGAAAAATAAATGCAAAAATGTCACCTATCTGCAGTTTTCCATTTTGATTTTTTTTGAGGGGGGGAGGGGTGATTCAGATCACAGGCCAATAAGGACTCTTCCACAAGTTTGAATGGAAGAATTATTACTATGTAAGATATTATTATTATTATTTTTCTCCTTTTGTGGATATTATTATCAACCTTATTAACTGTCTAACCAATGTTTATTGAAATAAAAAAATTAGAAAAATTAAAGGTTTTAGTATTTTTTAAGTAAATACTCTGGTTGTAAGAGAGACTGTTCTTCAGTCATAAGTCATTTTGCTTAACATGTTTATTTTTGTATATTATTTAAGAGCAATGTGATAATGTGACATTCCACATTAGGAAGTAAAATTGGATGAATAATTTTCTCAATTTGTCCACTCAGTTATTCATAGGTTCTATTAATGTGCACCTATAATGCAAACTTGACATAGTAACATGTCACATTTGCATCATGTCAGATCTGTACTCTGGTGTAGAGTGCCCAATATTATCTACACATGATAGTAGCCAAAATGTCAAATTTCAAGTAGTTGAACTGGAAGCATAGACAACTAAAATGAGTTTTTCTAGTTCAGTTATTTTTACCTTAAATTTTAATTTGTCTTTTAATTCACCTTCAACTCTCACTTAGAAAATAACCCTGTATGTATGGATTTGCTCATAATGCGGACCAGGAAACGGAGTTTTTGTAAATGCCACCTTTGATGTATACATTTACTAAAGATGTGTAGATAACATTTTCTAACTTTCCTGAAGCAGATCTAGTCATCCATATAATTTCTACATGGCAAGTCAGCATATAGCTGGCAAGTGCTCGCACATCCAAAGAGTGTTCTGTCTCTGTGACGATTGTTGCTGTGCACAGCACCAATCATCAGAGAGACAGAGACACTCTTTAGAAAAACAAACAGTATGCAGTGCCTGAAAATCCCTCCACATCAACAATCTTTACGTAATCCCCAGCTATGTGATATGCTTCTAGGTGGATCTAAAAGCTCTACTTCAAAATACCATCTTGTCAAAATGAAAAATAATTGAATAATGAGCACGTTGGCACCCAGCCAATCTAATGGGATGGTTATTTTGATGCTCTTATTTTGGTGTTCTTTTTGAAATGAATGGGGTAGGAAGTAGAATCAAGAATCTAGATGTAATTCCGTTTGTTTCAGTCTCAATTGGTACACCAGTATTACTGATTCTTGGGAGTTCCAAAAACAGATTACATGCAACAGACAGGCAAGGTGAGAGGGATGTAGGAGAGGGCAGGGTCCAGAGTGATGCTAGTGCACAATTATCAACTGAAATCACATTAGCATAGCATTAAAATTGCCTGGTGATCATCACCAACCATACTTCTGGTGGAATGATCCCTACTACGCCCTACCCGTGCCAAGAGATTATGTATGCCATCCATTCTCATGTCGGGCTTCACGTCTTCCTTTCAGTTTTCTTACCACCATCATCTGACTAATCCAGTTAGGCTTGTGCCAGGTTTACGCTGATTGCTCATTGGTTACAGATTTTAGGAATGTGGACTTTCATATGTCGTAGTAAAAAAACTAACTTATATACCACCTGTCTATGACATATTGCAATTATATGTTGTTCCTCTTTTTCAGTCCTTTTTTTTTTTTTAAACGTTTTGTTAATGACTACGGCATTCTGATTCTACTATACTATGTGATTGGGATGCCAGATCCGTAAGTGCAGATAAGGACATTCCACTGTTTATGCTTCAATGTTTATTACACTTCTGCAAAACAAGTAATAGCTAACATGCATTCTGTTCATCTTTGGATTCTGTGTGTCTGCTGATCAGAGTAGTGTTGTGATGATACAGGCATATGGCAAAGAAGACACTGGAGACTTCTTAGTGGTTGATGTTACCATTGAGTACTGCTAATCTTCTATCAAAGAAAAATTTTGTTGAAGAGGAAAAATCGCCAGAGACTTCCATAATAATATATTCTTTTTTAAGATAAATGGCAGAGCACTTTAATTAAGCCTATTGTGTTTTCTTTCTAAAATATCTTGCAATTTTAAAAATTTGAGATTAAAATAATTTTTTTTTACCACTAACACCCATGATTCTCCTTAACATTTCAGTTTCCTTTTTTTTTTTTTTTTTTTTTTTATGAATAATGCTTTTATTGGTGGAAATTATGAGCCACACAGAGAGTTTGAAGCATGCAGAAAACATATTTATATAGTTTTCTTTCTACTGTTTAGATTTAAATTTTATTTCTGTGCTCTATAAGTTTAGAGGTTCCGACTGGATACAATTTTTTTTTTTTTTTTTTTTAAATCCCTAAATACACATTTGAGTGTACATTACTATAATTTAAGCACTTTGCAGATGGAGACTTTGTGACTAAATGTTTTCCATTTCTTTACGCCCCCATCTAGACCTGAAAGGGTTGAAATGGCAATAATTCTTTGGCTCACTGGAGAATCCTCTATTTCAGGTCTTTAACCAACGTAACCCTGTGAGAGCAATCAGCCAACTTAAAACAGCAGGTGCCATCCCTGTCATTCAAAGCGGCATTATAATTATTAATGTTGGATATGAATCTTCATGTAGTAGCCCTGCAGGACTATTTGAAGCATAAATATGGCTGCAGCGTGTTTGAGAATGCTAATCAAAGTAGCTCGATGAAACTAGCGACTAGCAATTGACACTAACATAAGGCTGAGCTCTATTTCACCAAGTTTATGATGCTTGTGGTTCACTGGCTTTCCGATTACATCATGAATGTTCATTATTGTAACGACAAGCATACCAAACCTCCAAAATATTACATTACATTCGGTGATATTATAGCTTACGTAGTTGTCTTAACACGGCAACTTCAAAAAAGGACCATTAGGGTTATTTACTAAAGTGAGTATTGTCAGCAATTCAAAGTGAATTTCACGTTAAAGGCCAAAGTAGCCAATCTGGAAAACATGTCTAAATCAGCTATACTTCCAGTTTGGCTACTTTGGCCCTAAATTTGAAATTCACATTGAATGTCTGAGAATTCTCACTTTAGTAAATAACCCTGCATGAGTCCATGACGAATGTTTATCTTCTTGAGGTAAGGGCATTAAACGTTATAGTGTGCCAATATTTGTATTTACTCATTGTTCTGAAGAGCTGACATTCGTAGAGAAAAAATAGTGGTTTGTCCAGTGTGATAAGGGAATTCTTCTTGGATCTGGAATGCATTCATCTTCTTTGAAGGTGGTAATTACCCATTGGACTATTATTTCTCTCTGTCAAAGGATTCATTGTTTCCTCAACACAAATTGTTTTAGAATGACATAGCTGCACTCTATTGTTAAAGATAAAAGCAACTTGACTTGAAAAGATGGTCAGATTTTTCAGCTGAAGACAACATCCCAGAATACTGTGAGAGGATGGTAAAAAATAAAAAGCAGAGCCGCGTTGGCCAACATGTTTCTTTTAGGAGGTATTATACTGCATCCAATTTGGTAACCTATGTCCTATATTCGGGAACAAAGTCTGAAAAAGGCCCCTGATTGTCATTTCAGGACATTTATCGACGCGTGAAATGTCCACAACACATTTTTTTTTTTTTTAATGGTCCCTTGGCCAAGTGAGAAAAGATCGCAGATCGGACCAGAATTTCCAATATGGCATGATTCTGTGTTCA
Organism: Pelobates fuscus; assembly: GCF_036172605.1. Taxonomy (NCBI): domain Eukaryota; kingdom Metazoa; phylum Chordata; class Amphibia; order Anura; family Pelobatidae; genus Pelobates; species Pelobates fuscus. The sequence continues at coordinate 173,820,624 of NC_086317.1, forward strand.
AAAGGTTTTCTGCTTTTGAGGTGGTAAATGTTATATTTAGCTGTTTCAGCTGTAAAATAGTGGGATATCTAAAAGAAAATAAGTGATATATATTTATATACGCTATCCAAAACAATAATTTTGACGTGTTTAGTAAAAGAAAACTTATTTTATGACAATTTAGTTTTTTTCTAGTAGGTTGTATTGTACCTGTTGAATTACTTATTACAGCTATTCACCACTGTAATTAAAAGACAGTACACAGCCCAGGGTAAACTATTAAGTAAATTCTCCATATTCAAAATGAATAAATTTTCATTTTTGTGTATGGATATCTGATCATTGAAGGACATCTTGTTATTTACAAAAAATGCAGATTCCAGATTTAGGTGGCTATACCACCATCAGCTATTTAGATACAGTATGTATACTTGGAAATTGTTTACGTTCATTTCCAATAGCCTGATTTTTCTTTTTTCCGCGGAGAGTGATCAAGAAGATTTTAAAATTAGATCAGTGACCATTCTTCATCCCAAGTAATGTTATAGGAAGAGTAATTCTGCAAGATACCTTCGTTAGTCTCTTCCCAGTGTCAGTGGGTTTCCCATCTTACTGAGGATATAATAATTTATTGTGTGCCATTCCCTAGGGCCTAGCGAATGAATAAGACATATCTGTCCAACCATTATAGCCCACTGATATAGCATATAGCATAAGAGCCCACTGCTACAGTTCAAAGCCTACTTCTACAACATGGAACTATGTTATGTTTGTTGCGACAGAGTACCATTTAAAGTGCCAGAGTTAGAAGTGTATTATAAAGTAAATGTATGTTTTCTTGAGGGAGAGCTGGAAGAAATTTTTTTTTTCGCTGTGTTAAGTGCAACACACAATTGCTGCTTTGCCCACTATTTAGGGGAACTGTTGTTTCTATGGATTTCCAATTTTATGTTTACGTATCCCTGTAATAAGTGGGGGGTACTGATTAACTTACACTAGTTTTTTTAAGTTATTATTTTTAGTTATTCATTTTATTACTAATTCCAACTTTACTCCAACTGGCGAGTAAAGTTTACTTCAATCCCTCCCTATATTAAACTAATTTCTATTTGTTAGTTGTGAAAAATAAAATGAAATGTAGAAATCGCCACTTCTTTATTTTGGAACATGGCGCCTCCAGCATTGATTCTTGTCGATCATTGTTATAAGCTTTGTCCTTTGCACCGGTCAGGCAGCATAGATAAATCATACAGAGTAGAGAAGGATGAATAATGTTTCTATTTCTCCTTTTTAATTTAAAATATTTGCCCTGGCTTTGATTTTACAAACTGCATCATGATGTTCTTGGCTAAAACTTTAATATAAAAGAAAACCAAACATCACTGAAGACCAGTTATAGGAACATTATAATGTCTTATAAAATCAGTACTTTGTGAAATGTGCATTCTAATAGGAAATACATTATGTCCGTATATATTGTTTGGAATACATTTTTCAAAATTTGCTCTTATTTTTTTCCCAAACATAATTGCATAAATGTGAAAATATTTAGAGAACATGTGCTACACTATCTAAAATTCAGACAATTAACTGAATTAACAATGTTATTGAACAAAAATATACCTTGGTTACATAGTTACATAGAAAAGGTGATAGATTACCATGTGTTATGATACCATCATCGCATTGGTGTGGGTCACATCTGTATTTAATGTATGTGCATTCTGTAAAGACAAGAAAATAGAAGTTATCTGATGTGAATCAATATGATGTAAATGCATCATCCGGGCATGATGCCTCTCTTGATGAATTTACTGACAGATGGACACTGCACTCTTTCAAAGTTACATTGTGATTTCATTTGCAGAATCTCTCACAATGCAGTGCCACTTCACTCTGATGTGCACAGAGCGCTGAGAAAAGAAAGAGCAGATTTATCTTGATCTCTGTAAAAAAGATTTAAGGTAAAAAAAGCCGGCGGTATATTAAACTACGTCCATTGTCTGTCAGCCGTGTTAAGTTAGAACTGTCAGGCATGGCAAGAGATAAGCAGGATCACGTTTATGCGGAGGAACCTTTTGCATTCTCATCCTCTGCTGCACTCCTAAAGAATTAAAAATATTCGTCTTTTATTCCTGGCATTCAAAATAATTGATACTAGTAGCTTTAAAACGCGTTATATTTGGAATTTCTGAGTGTATGCATTATGCTAACAATGCACTATATATAATTTGAACTTTATTGGTAACGTTTGCATAAGGACAGATTCTATGTAGATGACTGCTGAAGCTATTCTCTTATTGAAGTAACGGAATATGATGAACATCTGATAACACTGGGGCATGGAAACCTTCCTTTGAATACACAGACGCCTACATTTTCAATTATTTTTCATAAAACACCCCCATTTCCCAATTATTTATTTTACTGTTATCTTAGTCTGAATAGTCTGAAAAAGTGCTGTTTGGGAAGTAGGAAGAGAGCTATAAGTAGCGACTTCCCTATCGATGTGTGCATTGAAATGCTCGGAACAGCATGTCGATTGGGTAAGTACCGTGACAGTAGCCCCCTCGAGAAACATCCAACAGGTGGGACAGACCCAGCTTGTTAGGAAAGCAGGAAATAAAGAAATGTACAAGATGAGAGGGGTGAATATCTGGAGCGGAAAACCAACTACGCTCTTCAGGACCATACCCCTTCCTATGGATGAGATACTGGAGCACACCCTGGGAAAACAAAGAATATAGTACTGCCTCATCTACTCAATACTACAGGAGGTGTAGGAGAAGAAACAGGCTTAATTAAATAATTACACACAATGGGCTTCAGCAGAGTGGAATAGAACAAACTGGATTTGTGCATTCCCTTAGGTAAATCAAGAGCATACAAGACAGGATTGATCCTATGCAGGATCCAAAAAGAACCAATGAATCGAGATGCCGGTTTAATTGAAGGCTCTTGAAGATGGATATTGCGGATCAATAGCCAAACCCGATCCCCCACATGGTAAGTAGGAGCCGCACAATGGAATCTATCATTATGCCATGTAGAAATCTTAACCAAAAGAGGCTCCAAGTGTTGGGATGTTTGCCAGATGTTTCATCCAGAACAGACATTCTACATGAAGATAATGCAGCAGTAAAAACCATAGGATGTTTGTCGTACAGTACAAAAAACAGTCTGTCCAGGATTCATGGGAGGCATTTTTGCGAGTGATCTCTGTGCAAGGGAGCAGGCCAGCTTAGTCATCTTTAGTGGTTTGAGATGAAACAGTGTAAGTACTACTCTAGGGATTGAGTGGCACATTCGGCAGCTCGATTGGACGGGGATGCTAAGCATAAGAAAAAGAGAGAGCAATATTAATCTCTGCGCAGAAGAAACAAACTGATTACCTTTATCAGACACAATCTCTTCCAGAATACCATATAAACGGAACACCTCTCTGCTGAAGATAACCGCTAATTCTGAAGAAGATGGCAATTTTGGAAGTGATACAAAATGAGCCATTTGGGAAAATGGTCTGTTATCATCAGTATTACAGTACATCTATTGGAAAGGGGCAGGTCTACTTCCCAATCAATGTTAGGATTGTGTTTAACAAGCCAAGGATATCCCAGAACCACTGGATAGGTGGGTGAACATATGACATGGAACTTTATTTTTTCTTTATGTAACATGTCAATGCACATTTCCATAGAGGTGGTTTCATGTATGACTACAGGGTTGACTTAAGGTCTACCATCTATGGCTCCAACAGCCAAAGGTGTCTCTTTTTCCATTAGGAGAATGGTAGCTTTAGACACAAAATTAGAATCGATAAAATTCTCAGCAGCACCAGAATGAACAAGAGCTTTTATCATTGCTGTCACCCCATTGTAAGGGTATAGAGAGAAAGTCCCTACATTCTCCTAAATAGTTTCTCAGCATCTGACAACTTAATCACCCCCAATTGCACGGGTTCTGCCTCATAAATTCCAGATGATTCAGACGTGCTGGATCTGGGAGATATTGAATGCTTAGGTCTACTATAGATTTAATGTTTCTATGTATGTATTATATAGTTTATAAGATCGTTGAGGTCTTCTTGGAGCTTCTTGGCTGCAACCTCATCTTGTAGGGAATCAGTAAGTAAATATTATTGGCTTGTTTTTTTTTCGTACAGTGGATTGATCCAATCCAGTGCTTCAGTAAGGTGATTCATTATGAAACCAACCTTGGAATGATCGATAGGAAAGGATCCTAGATATGTTGTGAAAAGTTTTTCTACTTTGTTAAGAAAACCACTGATGGTCAAGGGATCACCACCATATCTGGGAGGAGGTGAGAGATGGACTGATGGAGCAATAGGCACAGATCTCATGACTGGTATTTGTGGAGGTGGTACTGAAGCTTGACCCTAAGAAGACAAATAAGAAGTGAATGTTAACACGGTCTGTAAAGCCTGAGCGAATTTGTCCAATTCCTTTACTTCAGTCTCATATGTTGCCCTCTGTTAATATACACCTGCAGGGTCCATGGCCCTACGTTATCCACCTTACAAGTATATGTCAGAAATAGAAAGACAGAAATGAATCTAATTTACTATACGAGGAACTAAGAGGAAAACACGACAGGGGAAAGACTATGGTGCTGAAAGCTTTTGTTAAACACTGAGGTGATTGATCCCCAAAGATTGCAGGAACAGGGTCACAGTGATTAGCATATGTAGAGGGGTGACGCAAGAAGCGTCCCTCTTCCTGCCAGAAGATCCATAAACATTTGCCTCCACAAGCCCACAGGAATGCTGGATCGATCAGGTAACTACCGTCACTTAGTTATAGTGAACGAATTATTTGGCTGTCATTCCCCACCCCTGTTTTTTGTCAAACTATTTTAGACCAAATGCTTGTCCGACTGCTGCTCAGATAGTCAGTTAATCTGTCCAATCCTAGGTCTTGAATGCTAGACATTTTTTTTTTAAAGCAGTATGTATATAATATATTAAAAATATAAAAATATTGGCACAAATATATATATATTTTTATAAGTATCCAGCTGAATCACTGCTTATTGGGTCTAGCATGTTAGGTTGCTCCTATCAGGAAGGTTTCATTTTGGCGGGGACAAATCTTATCCCTTTAATTCTCTGTTTAGCAATGTGAATTACTAAGTATTTTATTCCCAAACAGCAGTTTAAAGTGATAGCAACCATACTGAGGTTTATACACAGCCCAGTCCACTCTTTAGTGAACCTTGCTGTGTTTTAGTGTCAGCTAAGCTGTTTACTTTATATACTCAGTTAACTGTTTTTTTTCCACTGAACCTAATGGCTCACTATAGCAGTGGGAATTTTTACAAGTCTATCCTGCTATAGTTCACTCTCAGAAATGTCAGCTGTGCCCGGGTTCTGGGAGGAAGTGGAAAACGTAGTCATCGCCCTACCACACGGGGTCGTTGTAGTCGGGGTGATTTTAATACAACACCATGTCCTGCAGTAGACAGCAGTGGACAGAGGGGAACACAGAGATCACATGGGTGTGGGGGACAGGACAAACTATTAGCAAAGTTTTTTCGTAACACTGGGATGCTAAATCCGTGGAGGCTCCAACACCTGGGAACCAACGATTGCACATACTGCTCCGCAGCCCACTCCACATACTCGCACATAGACCTCTTCCTTATGAATCAGTCCTCCCGCATTAACCTTATATCATGATCTGACCACGCAGACATAGAACTCGCACTGCGGTTACCAAATGCATATCCCCCTTGGAAGTGGAGACTAAATGATGCATTTCTTAAAGACCAGGAAATAATAAAACAGATACAAGGCGAACTATCCTGAGTATTTCCAAATGAACACAGCGCCCAACCTGTCACACTCCACAGTGTGGATTGCGCACAAAGCAGTCACACAAGGATCCCTGATCAAACTAGCGACGAGACATAGGGCAGAAACCCTGTTTGGGCTGCAAAAGGCACTCTTAAAAGTGGAAATGCAGCACAAGCAGGGGCCCCCAAACTTCAAGAAATCAAAGAGCTGAGGAACAGACTAAGGGGCCTGGCGGTGGAGGACCTTGGTAGGGACCTCAGTCGCACAAAGCGTCTCTTTTACAAATGTTCTAATAAGATGGATACCCTTCTTGCAAGGGCCTTAAACCCCAAACCTAAATTTAAATCTATCACAGCGATCAGAGACGCTAATGGACAAATAGTCTACAATCCACAGACATAAATAAAGTCTTTACAGACTTCCTCATGAAAGTATATGATCATTCACCAGACTTGAATGGTGATAATGAAGTATACAGCCAAGAGGTCAAGACCTTCCTGTCACAGGTTGGGATCCCGACACCCGGTTCAGAGATAATGCAGGTGCTGGGATCCCTAATTGATGGGGACGAGGTGGATCGGGCAATATCAGCCCTTGAGGGAAACAAGACCTGGGTCCAGATGTGTTTGATGGCACGTACTATAAGATCTTGTGGGAAACACTGATCCCTCATTTGGTTGCGGTATTCGCAGAGTGGACGGAGCGAACATGCCCGAACTCGGACTCCCTCATGGCAGATATTACACTTATCCCCAAACCAGGTAAGGACGACACAATAGTGGCGAATTATCAACCTATATCCTTCATCAACTTCAACATCAAACTGTTCGCAAAAATCCTAGCAACAAGGCTAAACCCACTACTGCTGACCATGATACAGGCTGACCAGGTGGGCTTCCTGGCCGCGAGACAACTCTACGAGAACACGAGACACAGCGCGGACCTCATATGTTAGGCGGGGAGAACGCGGACGCCTTCTCTGCTCCTTTCCCTGGATGCGGAGAAGGCGTTCAACCGGATCCAGTGGCATTACCTGTTCACACTGCTGGAGAACATGCAATTCCTAAAACGGTTTATAACTGGGATTAGAGTCCTACACACAGAACCGAGAGCACAGACGAACGAATGTCGGGACCATCCCCGAGCCCATTCGCACGTAGGAATGCCCACTCTCTCCCCTGTTGTTTATCTTGCTGCTGGAGCCCCTTCTCCAGCACATACGCACGAATACGCACATAAAAGGATTAAAGGTCGCGGGGGAGGAGTACAAAGCCTCTGCCTACCTGAAGACGTGTTGCTGACACTGACAAACCTGCAAGAATCCCTGCCTGGACCTGCTGGACCACTATGGCTATATTTCGTGATACAAGGTCAATCTCAACAAATCAGTGGCAATGCCGCTGGGGATGGAACCAAGGGAGGTAGCCCTTATAGAATCAACCTACAGAGTCAAAACCATGGCGTCCTTTATTAAATACTTAGGGGTCAGACTCACAGCAGACACGGACAGAATGTACGCGGAAAACTATGTCCATAGTATTATGTCACTTATGAAAGATCTAGAGAGATGACATGACAAGCCAATTTCCTGGATTGGCAGGTAACATGCCATTAAAATTAATCTCCTGTGCTTGCTCTTCCTATTCCAGGCCCTGCCCATCAGGGTGACACAAAAAGACCTAGGCCCTCTGCAAAGTACAATAGACAACTTCATATGGGCACAAAAGCGACACGGTGTAACACAGCAAGTACTATACCGCACCGAGGGTAGGGCTGGGGCTCCCCAACCTACACCTGTATTACTTAGCAGCACAGTTGGCCCAGGTGGTGAGTTGGCACTCCGTGGTGGACTCCCACCGCTGAGTCGACTTAGAAACACACCTTATGAGCACTGACTTACCCCAATTCTGAAAATGGGTTCCCAAGGAGGACAGACCAGCGCTAAGGACCACCTGCCCAGCGATTCTGAACTCCATCAGAATCAGGGACCTCACGGCCACTAGACACGCCCTAAAACACACACCCTCCCCGTTAACCCCGTACCTAAGGAATGGGGTGTTCGAGCCCGGGATGAGCGCATGTGATTTCCAGGGCATAGAAGCCACAGGGATCCACCAATACTTCCAATTGTTTGAGAACGGCATCTTTAGAATGTTCGAGAGCCTTAAAACATTAGCACCCATTATAACTAAAGACCTATTTCGACATATCCAACTGACAGACTTTGCTAGAGACTTCCCTAGAGGCCAGACGAGCCCTAGCACAATCATGGCTTAAAAACTCCACACCCATGATAGCAGACATAATGGTGAAGGTTAAGGATAGCAACCTGATGGACAAACTGACCACCCAGATTAGAAATACGGAAATAAACTTCCTAAAGATTTGGCAGCCCTGGGAAACGTATTCTAACGACTGAACACCCAAAAACGACGATAGGATAAAAACACCCGGTAGGGGAAGATGCACACCGCCCACCGTCGCTCCTGCATCCCCCCTAGTATCCCCGCAGAACCCCTTAAACCCCCCCCACCCACCCCACTATGAGTATCTACCTCAGCCCTTCCAGTGGCAACACAGGGCTGAGCCCAGTTCTGAACTTAAACTGCCATACTAACATAATAAGGCTAAACAAGCATTCAAAAGTATTTAATATATGGGAAGGCAGAACCATTAGGCAAAGCCTGTAATTGTGGGAGGAATTACCCGGCCTATAAATACAGACTTCCCCTTCCTCTGGGCTGATACTGCCTGGTTAGGCATTCTGCTTACTGTATTTGGCCCTCATTTGGTCATATTAATTTTATCATATGCAATTAATTTAGTCACCCTGCATTTTAATGTTTAATTAATGCTATGTCTTTCTATTTAATATCGGCCTTCCTATACAGCATAACAACCTATGCAGACTTTTGACCCATGTTTTCTCTGCAGTCAAGATCAACATCGCTAGATGTTGGAAATCTCCTACACCTCCTGATTGGATAGAAATTATGGCTCAAATTGAATTTCAGCATAAAATGGAGACGAGTTATTTTTTTAACTCACTTCCCAGGAAAAATGAAAAAATGTGGTCCCCCTGGACTTCCAAATATTCTAGTAATACTTAACTATATTTTTGGAATGTTCTCTCCTCCCTTCAAAATCGGCCAGAATTTGAATTTAAATTTGTATTTGTATTTGTGTTTTGTAAATATGTTTTGTTTTGTTTTGATGTTTATATGTAATTTAATTATTTGAATTTTCCTATATAATTATTCGACATGTATTAACTCACTGGCTATCTTGTATGTGTATATATATATATATATATATGATGTCTTTATCTATTGTTATACTTTTGATCCATTTGGATTGATGATGTTATATGGGATAAGCAAGTGTGTTTTTTATGTATCTGTAGACATTTTTATTGAATAAATAAGATAAATATAAAAAAAAACAATTAATGCTATGTCATATATTTAGTTTTTCATATTTGCAGATTATTATTGTTGATACAAATGTCCTTGGTTATACTTGTCCGCTTTGAACAGATCAACATGTGTTACTTATGTTCACCCAGCCTCAGTACCTATATGTATCCTATATGTCTGCCATCTCGGTATTCAGGCACTCATTGTGGGCCTACATTGTTTAATAATTATATGGCTAGATGTTGCTACTTACTGTCTAAATTGATGTCAGGCCCAAACTTGGGCCTATACATGTAGTTAGCATAATCTTGTTTCACTGTCCATTACTACTTACATTGCTTAAGCCCTCTCTGGGCTCCGCACAGGCCTGGTCAAGTGTAATAATGTTGGTCATAATTATGTCTGTTCTATGGTTATACGCCCATATTCACGGCCCTCATCTAAATGTTATTTTTACACTTCAAGTCAAGGCATGCCACAAACTAGGTCCGCCACTTGGGAGTCACCAATAACATACTAAATTGCAACCGGACTACTCAAATATTTTCAACATTCAATAAAACCACATTTAATTGTATCATTATGCACCTGTAACTTCTCATTAGGCCCTCATTTGGCCACCCTGCATCTAGCTATAGTTATGTTGGGCCCTCATTGTTCCTTCACTATCATAGGAAAGTGAAGGGTGTGCTAAACAGGTTGAAAACAATATGTTTACTTATCAATAGAGTGGTAACTGCATACATGTAGAGAATATTAAAAATAAATAAATACAAAATAAAAACATTAATTAAAAAAAAATCAATTTATAAAAGCACAACCTTTTCATGCAAGAAAAGTCATAACCTTTAATAAAGGGAAAAAAGACAACTTTCATGAAAAAGGCACAACCTTTCATGCAAAACAAAGAAAAAATAAATAAATGTGAAATTAAGTCCCTATGAGAGATGCAGGACATCACACATATATATATATGTTTATATTATGCCCTCATTTGGCCTTCCACAACATATGCTTCATATGGCCCTCAGTGGACAACCTACTACGATCAGTCCCATTGTACTCAAGTGTCTCATCATTATCATCTCTAATTAACGGTCCCTTCCGGGGACGGGTCAAGTTGGTTATATACACATTATGATATGGAGCAGATCTGCAATTTTGCATCACTGTGTAAATTGCAACTACTCCACAGCTCAGCAACTATTAACCAACTCACATCATATCACTTCATACACCCGCTAATTCTCATTCCCCCTTAATGGCTACCCTGCTACTCATGAATCAGAATGAGCTCTCTCGCCCTTCTACTCCAATACCTTGACACACGGATCTCACTAGGCATTCACTTACATAAGCTTCATACGGTCCCAGGTAGGCTTATAGCTACAACCTAAGTTAGGCCTTCCTGTCGCTCGGGCGTTATATATTATACTGTGTTTAAGTACAATCAATAAATAAAACCAGTTCGAATACCAGAGCATCAGTACTGTCCATACGCAATTCACAATCTATTTCTACAACTTTGGTAAAATTAACCTACATTTGTTCATGCCATAATCATTACTTTACATACACCCTATTACACACCCGGCAGCTTGAGACTTACATTTGGTATTATTGGCCTTTCGCTTCAATACCTCTACACGCGGCCCTCACTAAGCATTCACTCCATATATTACATATGGCCACCTGTGGGCAATCCAATACGACACAATTTCTGCCACACATTTGGGAAATTACATACAACATTCCCAGCTTTACAAGGGTCAACTACAACCCTGTCATACTACGGTTCACTATTCCTCTCAGCCTTGTTATGTCCACGCAAATCCTTCCTTTAAGACCCTCTCTTTGCACTCCTGAGAACCAAGAACCCCTTTATTACACATTTACCATATTCAGGCCTCCTCGGTCTGTCACGGTGTTACCTAAGCCTTGTATAATCCACACTCCTGTCACAGGCACTTACTAGATCTTACATATGTTGCTTCCTGCTAGTAAACTAGAGATGTTTCGATCTTTCTCATACATACTTCAGGTCCTTCTTGTGGAAGTATGCACAGTGAGAACTCATATTTAGACACAGCACTACTAGGTATCTCTTTCGTATCCATATTGACAATCACAAGTTCTATTATCTAGGTTTCTACTATCCCTACTTATCATCATGTTAACATTTTAATCCTTAACCACAACACAAGTACTTTATTATACCCTTACCTCAATAAGCACTTACACCATTCTGGACATATTTCCATTAACGGTCCCATTGTGTGTTTAGGTTCCTCTCTATGATATTCTCTTCTCAAGATCAAACACAGACTAGTTGGGGAAGTGTCAGGATTACTGTTTGATCCAGCACGTAGAACTGTATAGCCCGGATGACAAATAAGTAACATCACAATTGTGAGGGATGCCATGCAAACGTACAATTTCACGTATGAAAATTAGGACCAAATCTTGCGAAGATGGCAACTTCTTGGGAGGAATGAAGTGAGCCATCTTAGAAAATCGGTCTACAACCATGAGAATAGTAGTGAACCCAGCAGAGCTAGGAAGCTCAACAATAAAGTCCATGGATAAGTGGGACCATGGAATCTCAGGAACAGGAAGAGGCTGCAACAGGCCACAAGGAAGTGCATGAGTCACCTTAGAAACTGCACAAACAGAACGTACTCCTTTACATCTTTCCTGAGTGAATCCCACCAAAATGATCTAGTGATCGTGGCAGTGGACTTATTGATGCCCGGGTGTCCAGCAGTTATATTGTCATGGAACACTTTCATCATATTACCCCTTTCACATAGGGGAACGAACAGTTTATTACACGGTTTACCACTGGGCGCCTGAGGCTGGGCCTCCAGTATGGTGCCAAGCAGTGGAGAAGACAGTGAGAGGACAGTAGTAGCAATAATACACTCTGGTGGAATAATAGATGTCACCTGTTCCGGAGCTGACTCATTATCAAATTGCCTGGACAAGGCATCAGCCTTGGTATTTTTAGAACCAGGTCTATAAGTAATGAGGAAGTTAAAACGTGAAAGGAACAGTGACCATCTAGCCTGTCTGGAAGACAAACGTTTGGCATCCCCTATATATGCCAGATTTTTGTGGTCGGTTATGATCAACAGGGGGTCCTTGGAACCCTCAAAAAGATGTCGCCACTCCTTGAGGGCAAGAATAATGGCCAACAGTTCTCTATTGCCAATATCGTAGTTGCGCTCAGCAGGAGACATCTTTCTGGAGAAGTAGCCACAAGGATGCAATAGTGTTCCCTGGCTTTCTCTCTGAGAGAGAACAGCCCCTACCCCTGTCTCGGATGCATCAACCTCCAATATAAAAGGTTTACTGGTGTCGGGATGTTTTAGTATGTCCGCAGAGGCAAATCTTTGTTTAAGAGTCTCAAAAGCATTCACAGCCTCTTTGGACCATACCGTGCTACTAACCCCTTTGTGAGTCATATTAGTGATGGGGGCTATTACAGAAGAAAATCCCTTGATGAATCTTCTGTAATAGTTGGCAAAACCAATAAACCTTTGAATGGCTTTTAAACCAGAGGGTAATGACCAGTGTAGTACAGCCTCTAGTTTTTAAGGATCCATTTGAAATCCCCATGCAGAGATGTTGTAACCCAAAAAGTGGACTTCAGGCTGGTCAAATATGCACTTTTCTAATTTACAATAAAGTTTATTTTTCAACAACGTCTGCAGAACCTGTTTCACATGGGAGTGGTGAGTTTGAAGATCAGGGGAATACACCAAAATATGGAATACGGCCGAGGCGTTGCATAACCCTAATGGCATTACCAGATATTCATAGTGTCCACTACAGGTATTAAATGCCGTCTTCCACTCATGATTCTCTTTAATTCTAACCAAATTGTAAGCGCTCCTAAGGTCAAGCTTAGTAAATACTTTAGCTCCCTGAAGTCTATCGAACAATTCGGAAATGAGTGGGATAGGGTATGCATTTTTTACAGTGATTTTATTAAGTGCCCTGTAGTCTATGCAAGGGTGTAACTCACCACCCTTTTTCTCAACAAAAAAGAATCCTGCACCAGCTGGACATCAATAAAATTTCCAGCAGCACCTGAGTCCATTAGGGCACTGCAAGAAAACTTATTGTTATCAAGGGAAATAGATACCTCCAGGAGGAATCTACTTTTGTTTTTGTTAGAGGACAACTCCATCACACCTAAGATCTGTCCCCTTAAGGTTCTTAGGTGCGGAAGTTTTCCGGATGCACTGGGCAATTAGTTATCATATGTCCCTTTCTACCGCAATATAGGCATAACCCCTCCCTTCTCCTATACTGTTTTTGGCCTCCGACAGTCTAGTGACCCCCAACTGCATAGGTTCGGGTTCGGACTGTACAGGGAGGTTAGACAAAACAGGTTTAGAGAATTGAGGTGCTAGGGACATAGCCATACGTCTGGACTTGCTTCTGGTGACTTCTCTGAGTCTTAACCTATTATCAATATACATGACAAACGTAATAAATTCGTTAAGACTCTTGGGTAATTCTTTAGCGGCTATCTCATCAAGTATAGTCTCTGAGAGACCCTTTTTGAAAGCTGAGATTAACCCATTGTTAGTCCAGTCTACCTCGGAAGCTAAGGTACGGAATTCAATAGCATAATCCGAGATAGACCGGTTACCTTGTCTGATGTGCATTAGGGCAGTGGAGGCGTCATCCTCTCTACCCAATGGCTCAAACGTGAGCTTGAATTCGGCAAGGAATTCCTGGTAATTATGAGCTATGCTCCGATTACTTTCCCACAACGGATTAGCCCAGGCAAGGGCCTTGCCTTTTAATTGATTCATTAGATAACCAATTTTTGCTCTGTCCGTGAGGAACGACCCTGGTGAGGCCTCAAAATGGTACTCCACCTGATTAAGAAAACCCCTGCATTCCTGGATATTGCCATCAAACTGTAGGGATGGCGATAAGGAGATGCTAGGAGTCCTATTAACAGTGGGTGGAGGTACACAGGGTGGAGGTGCTATAGGAGGAGACGCTGCAGGCTGCAGATGCGCCGTTCTAGCGAGAAGCGTACTGAAAGCCTGAGCGAATTGATCCATGCGGTGATCATTCTCCTCTAATTTCCTCTCGCAAGCAGCTATGTGCTGACAGTTCTACAGGATCTATGGCCATGTCGTAATGTCAGGATTACTGTTTGATCCAGCACATAGAACTGTATAGCCCGGATGACAAATAAGTAACGTATTACCGGTCCTTAGAATGGCTGGATTTAACGTACATAGAATAGTCAAAAATACTAGCCGAGGTCAGGGAACACAAAAAAGGGACGCAGAGATGAGGAAAGCCAGGAGTCAGGATACAAGAATATAGAGAAGTCAATAAACAAAGCCAAAGTCAAAATCCAGGTAGAAAACTAATAACAGGAACACGCTCTCAGACAACCACAAGGGAAACCACGACAGGGCACTGAGCAGGATGAGAACTGGGCCTAAATGCCCCTCCTTTAGTTCTGATAGGCTGTAACCGGCCTTTGACCCCAAAGTCAGTTACCAGGTTTCATTTGCATGATTGCTGCTCAGCATTAACCCTTCTTAGCACAACTTTTCCTGTGTGGACAGTAAATGTCATTAACCACATTTCTATAAGCGGATGAATACGTGACAGAAAGATACGTACGTTCCAACATGCTTTCTATCAATTCATTACATTTCTATTCCCCTACATTACTTGGGCATAGATTGACTGGCTGTAAAGGGTATTGGTGTGTGCCATATTATTGTATATTTGTAATTCAGTCAAGCAAGGCCTACACCCATCCTCATGCAGAGTTATTCATCGGCCCAACTCATAGCTAGAGCCTTGCTCCTACCTCTCTAGGTTTTAGATAGGGCCTCACATGTCACGGCCACTCCTTTGAATCTCTTACTTGTCACAAAGAGGCCAGCATTCCCGCCACATCATTCGGTGGCCTCCGTCCCTTGGCCAATTCATAGCTAAAGCCTCTCAGAGCCACTTGGCAATTACTAGGCCCCACCTTTTCCTCATTTAGATAATTTTTCGCCATTCAGCATCATGCAAGCCGCCAGTTGTTATACTATCACCTAAATGACTGTCACATTTACTCTACATGTAGATGTTGCACACCTCAGAACTAGTAAGATATTTCAATCCAGGCTCCCCAGCCAAACCAATTGTTACGACACTCACCGCCGAAATAAGTGAAGCCGCCGCTTAGTCGATAATCCCCCTTTTTAGAAATGCAGGCCTTGCACAGCCGACCGCCAAACTCCCAAACGGAATGTAGGGAAGTGCGGTATCTCACGAACATCCAATCAGCCGATCTCCCTTCACGGCTAGAATAAGCGAAATACACTTTCCCAGTAGCAATTCCCCCACAAAAGAGACCAAGCTCCGTCTTGAGGGTAAAACAGGATTCTGTTTAATGGGGGCTACCTGCCCGGTATTTATGCAGGTCTCCCACCTGGTGGACACTCCCCTAGGGGACCAGATGGAAGACTGGGACATTTATTGGACAGTAGCCAATCGCAGTGGCTTAGGTGTAAGCCCTCCCCATAAGACTTATTCAACTTAATTACTATTAGTGGCAGACTCAAGTATTGGTTTCTTGCTGGGGCCCTTCTGACAACCTCATTATTTGTGGGTGCACCTACCATAGTAGCCTAATCAATGGAAATCCACTGCTCAATTTTATTATCGTCTACTCGTTCTTTAAAGTTCCCAGCATTAGGCCATGGTATTTGGCCTATCTTATGGGCCACAGAAGCAGCCTGACTAGGAAAATGCCATATTCCCTTATTTTCAATTTGCTCCCAGTGCATCGGTCCCAGTGGTATTTGCACAATATTTAGTGAAATTAACATTCTACTTTGCCACCTGTCTTACGTTTGGAGTGGAGAGATGCCCAAACTATCTAATCTATCTGAAGGCTCCTCTGTCCCTCAGTAATACATTCTCTACATGAATGTAACGATTATAGAACCAAATGCCATACTCTGAAGCAGATGTGTCTTTTGTATCTGGCACATCCTTTGGAACTCCATTGTCTCGATCAACCTTTTGGTCCCTACACCAATTTTAATTTCTGGAAATACATTAGACTTGATTTCATTGCAGTTCAGCCACCCCACAGACTAAGTCCAGCATATCAGAGAAAGGGAAAATCCTTTCTGGGCAACGATGCCTGTTGCCCATATGGATCTCCAGTCTCTCCTTGGTCCTCCTTGGTTTACCATGAACCTTACACAAGGGAGCTCATTCATTTACCATCCACTCAACCTGCTCCAAGGTTGTCAACAATAGCACTGTTATTCAACATTATTTTTATTCGACACATGCTTGAGAAGTCCTGTTAATGCCGTTAAACTTTCTATCCCACTAGAATAGGGGAACCATGTTCACTCCACCATTGTCCTTAAATTGCTTAAATGCCCATTCTCATTTTTGGAGCTTGCGTCCAAATTAATTGCAACAAAACTAGAGAATATGAGAACTTTCAGAATGTGTTGTACATTGTTTGTTACCACATGACGTAAAAAAAAATACAAATTTGTTAGTTGATGCCCAACATCTTGAGAAATGGAGTATTCATTTAGCTTGTTTTTCAAAATAAGTTTCATAGAATATTATACGGGAACAAAGACAACATGTTTCTGGACATTCCTGTCCTATGATAAAACATGCAGCTTCCATTACCTGGTTGATCAGTACGTTCTATGACCTGAAATGGGAACATTCTGCTTCTCAATTGAAATGATCAGATTAAATTGCACTTATTGTCTGAGTTTTATTTTATTGAAGTATAAAATAGTAGACTATGGCTGAATATTAACCATAATGTGATTGGAAGGAGGTCTGCTTTATTCCAAGAGATATTTTATGAGGCAGATTTTGTACTTTTAAGGTAAACATAACAGAAGTGCATTTTATATTATAATGACCATTCAGGTAGTGCCTTTCACTATCAACTATTCACTTCCACATTTGTAGCTAGAAACCTGGAATTACAGTCTATTTTAATGGAACTAGTTTGCATTAGGAATTAAATGTGTATTTCTAACAATATCGTTCCCTCGTGGCCATTTAGGAGATCAGCCCACAACCGCAGGGAGTAAAAAAAGTATTATTACTTACCTTTTCTCCCTTGTAGTTCTGGTCTCTGCAGGGAAGATCCACCTCCTGTGTTGAGATCATTGAAGTTTATGCTTTCCCATAGAATGGCAATGTTTTTAGCTGCAGGATTGCAGTGAAGTGATCTGGCTGCCTATTGTGTCACTTTAACCTGGTAGAACATGTTTAAGAACCGCATGTGCAAAGATATTTGCCCCCAAAGACTCACATCTGTGACTTGCTTTCACAAAGTATTCCCGAAAGTGCTTTTTGTGTTCTTTTTATGAACGTTTGTATCACAAAAAAAAATGAAAACTCAATCAAAGGCACTAATATATGTAATCATATATTATATATGCAAATATATATAATTTCACTCTTGTGTATATTTATTGATAATAACATAGATTATGTTCATTTATTTATTGAAATATGCTACTGATTTTATTGCATTTGTTTTCTAAAATTAAAGTTGCACTAATTTAATACAAATGTTAAAATAATTACAAACGTAATGAAAATTGCTTAGAGATGTGACACTGAATAATTAAAGCAATCAATTATCTGATAGAATTGTAACATTGCTATGAGATCTAAGCATCCATCAAAATGATTACGGTTTTATTTGTTGTTGTTTTTTTTTTTTTCATTATTATTATTCCCTTCCATCCCATGTTAGTTTGTAAACTCTGAGAAAAATTGTTTCTGCTGACCCACCCCAAAAAAATAATTCAGGGCAGCCGGGTTTCAGCCATATGGTGGTTTGGCTTGTCTGAATGTTGTTAATAAAAAAAGATTCTAAAGACGAATCAGATGAACAGAAATTTTGCTAATTATGAGCGTTTGTTACTGTTATTATGTTAAACACCTTTTGTACACATTGGTCTTACCAAGCCTTGTATGACTATGTTGTGGCATTGTAGCAGTTATTAGCCACTGCTGATACTACTTGGGAGGCTTACTATACTACTAAGAAATTTGTGTCTGATTCAATATGAATATGTGCAATTATTTTATGTTTTATACTTTTATTTTATGTTTGCTATATTTTGAGCGATGTGACCCGTTTTTGGGTTAAAAAACAACTTGTGTGCTGGTGAATTTTTTACCCCTTTTAAAATAAATAAACTTTCAAATGGAAAAAGAACAAAAATTAACCAGAAAAAGGAACTACAGTGAAAATGTAGTGCTTTCAGCCCATAGAGTGTTCTGTTGAGAGGGCTCTATTGAGAAAGCCTTGGAATCCTTTAGGGAGACTCCTTCCCTCTTGTACAATGGTGTAAGACCTCAGGAACAAGAAAAGATAAAAATATATAGTGAAGTATTTCTCAGCATATGGTACAGGTAGAGAGGTAAATGGAAAAAACACTCATGTGTTTCATAGCCACTCTCCAGACTCTCATAGAATTGCAATGCACTCAGGGAGACACCACCTTCTATGGTCAGATGAAAGGGGTGCTTCACCAGAAAGTATAAATTAATATTTATAAGTAAATGAGAAAATAAACAAAACAACAAAATAATGTATAAAAACAAAATCTAGGATAAAATATAAAATCCACAGGGTAATCTCCTTGTTGAAATGCAGTTTGCCTGTGATTTAAACTTCCTCAGTCTATGTTGGGTGTATTGATATTCATTTGTATGCAGTATCCTATTTTGGGTACTGGCATGCATTCCACGCCTCTTTATGAGTCCAGTGACACAGTACATGGGCCTCCTACTCCGGCCATCGACTTCGGTACCCATCTGGCGGACATCTTTATTGTGGTATGTGCCCTTATATTTGCAATCTCCACAAAGGATGGGGGCAACATAGGCTCAGCAAACTAATCTGGCAAACAGAAATGGGTAAGCCCTACATTTAAACATGTAACTTTCCAAAACCACATAAAACCCATACGTGGAGGGGTTCTGCTGTGCTCTTGAGGCATTGCTGAACACAAATATGAGTGTTTTTGAGCAGTACAACATATAATGACGACAATATCATTGGTGAAAGGCAGTTTTGTTTTTTTAAATGCAAAAAACAAATATGAACACTAACTTTGGCCAAGGTTTGTGACTAAATGGCTACTAAAAAAGGACTAGACATACCCAATTTTTAATACCCTGGGTTGTTTACTTTTACAAATGGTGTGCCATGATGAGATGTAAGTTTCATTCCTGCACTGCCATACGGTGTCAAAG
The DNA here is from genome assembly GCF_036172605.1 of Pelobates fuscus. Taxonomy (NCBI): domain Eukaryota; kingdom Metazoa; phylum Chordata; class Amphibia; order Anura; family Pelobatidae; genus Pelobates; species Pelobates fuscus. The sequence goes on from NC_086317.1 coordinate 173,840,133, forward strand.
GCAACCTAGGCCCAGCAAACCAACCCGACAAATTTAAATGTGTAAAAACTGAAATGGGCAAGATCTTTATTTGCCATGGGGGGCATTATTGTATTTGTGGGACATCACAGCATACAAATATGTGTGTTTTACTGCATTAAAAGCTAACAGTATTATGACATTTACAGTTAAAATGCCACGCAGAACTTGGAAAATAAAATTTCTTAACTTCTCACACTTTTAATATTTTATTCATATTAAATTGTGTTCCATATATAAATATTTGATGTGAAATGAAAGCCCTGTTTCTCCTGAACAGAATGATTTATAATAAGTGTGGGTGCACTTAGTTTGAAAGAGGTAAATTTTGATTGACAGACATATAGCTCAAATTCTAGGTTTTGTTTTGGTCAGAATTTGTACAATTGCCTCTGCCCTTAACGGGTTAATATAAAATCATGGATATTTAAAATGTTTAAATTTTTTTTTTCGATTATAATGCTCTCTCTATGACACCAGCAGACAGATTTGACCTGTCACTTCATTGCTACCCTTGAACACCGATCATGCCTTGAATTCCCATTGTGCAGAGCGGGCAAGGCCGAAAGAAATTTGAGATGTTAATCTAGCGTTGCACGAGTAAACCTTTTTTTTTTTTTATGGCAAACTATCAAATACGTTCTTTGAGAGCATTTTTACGTGATTTCACTGTATTGAAGCCAGTCCAGTAAAACAATAAGCATTATATGCATGTATATTTTATTTCCAGTCATACTTATACTTTTCCAGCTTTTGAATTCTTAATTTCCTTTATGCACAACATGTTAATGTGGTTACAGTTACAACAGGCATTGGCAATGCGTTCAGAGAGATCGTTTTCTTAATATCTTCAAGGCTCGTGCCAGTCGTTCAGTCTGAGATTGTTGCATTATTTTTTGTTGTTGTTGTTCTTTTGGAAATATAAATGGAAGTGGTAGGTAATGCCCTCTCTGGCTGTTGGAGAAAAAAAAAACCCTGAGCCATAAAAATAACAAACGGCGTGTATTTGCTAGAGTGTCAAAGTTATGAGTTTATTTTGTAATGATGTGCTCCTGCTTTCATGAGGTAAACTGGCCGTGGCGGAGGTGTTATTAGTAATATGGACTCAGTGGAGCAGAAAGCAGAGTGACCGAGAGATCAGTGTATCAGTCAGCAAGAGGGCAAATGGGAAGAGACAGCAGGCGAATGAGAAAAGAGCAGTGCTGTTTGCACACAGATAAACCATTTAACTGCTGGTCTAGTTCTGCAGCGGAACAGAGCCAAGCAATTAAAATGTGCATTCATGACTCTCGTGTTTCCTTTTTAAGGCTCATTGCTTTCAGCATTATTGTTATGTGGTCCATACCTATTGCGTAATGGGTATGTTAAGAGCTTCACCTCCAGTGCAGACTGCAGCTTTCCTTAGGCCCCTGTAAACAACAGAGCATTTGGTATGAAAGTTTCAGGATCATTATTTAGGCACATAAGGCTGTCAGAATTGTCTCAAAATTATCTATGGGCCGCATTTTCAAATTTGACAATGCTAGACAAAATTATGTCTAACGTAAATTAAAGGGTTGTGTTTTTTTAAAAAAAAATTCATATGTGTTTACTTCAGTGTTCAGTTGTTTGTCCAAAATCTTCAAATTGCTTGCCCTTCATTCTCATTATGTAACTCATGTTTCTCTTAAAACTGCATTACAATGTTTTTACGCTGGTATTAATGGTAAGAAGAAAATACAAATTACACAATCACAATGTAAGTGTATGAGTGCATCTTTTGTACACTGTTACAATTAAGGTATTTATTTTTCGCAGCACTGTACAATAGGTTACCACAAGACAAACAAAACATGTATGACATATGGGAACAGTGGGTGAAGAGAGCCCTGCTCAAACAAGCTTACAATCACGGGCCTTTGTTTCTTATGACTTTTGTGAAAGACACATTACGAGGGGTTTGTTTCGCCCTTGTGGTAGCAGGCATTTTCCTTTGTGTATTTAAAAACTGCACTTGGAGAGAGCTATGGGGATTATATGCCATAATCAAATAAGGGCGTGGCATTATTTTTATACGTTTTCATCTTGTATTGCTGTGATTTGACTAGACTAATTCATTTAGGTCCTCTCTACTCCCTAATTATCAGACTAAAAGGGATTCAGCTTATTGTTTTGCATTTGAAATTGTATCGTACATTTTAATTTATACCATTACACATAATAAAATTATTTCCCTGTATTTTTTTTTTTAAGGTACTTGGCCGTGAGGTGTACACTTCCAATAACCAACTGGGTGGCATTCAGATAATGCACAATAACGGAGTAACACACAGCACTGTGTATGATGATTTTGACGGGGTGTACACCATCTTGCAATGGCTGTCCTATATGCCAAAGGTACAGTTTCCCATTAATTAAATCATTTATGCCCTGTTTTATTAAATGTCTATTATGTAAATCAAATCTGCTTCTGCTAGACCTGCTGTTTCCTATTCCCAAGTTAACCCCTTGTCTTAATTTTAATATTAATGGGTCTACTTGTTTTAGTGTTATTATTTCCCAATATTAATGTATTCCAAGTTAACCCTTTGTCTTAATTTTAATATTAATGGTGCTACTTATTTTGTTACTATTGCCAAAGCATACTGTGATTATTCTGTACAGCAGACTTTTGGTTTAGTAGCTTGAGTAGCTCACAGTTCACAATGTCTTCCATTGCTGTTTTCACCCGCTGTTGATGCCGTTTTCAGTTTATTTGGGGGTTTATTTACTGTTTTGCAAATAATTTCAGTCCAGTTTATTTTACTACAATTTGGTAATTAGTAAGCAATGCCAGTAAGACTCAGGATTCCCTTGTTTACGCTCTATAGAGATCCATGGATAGATAGATTCACTAAATGGAGATTCACATGACTTCATTATATAATAATAAGTAATAATACTTGGAAATTTAGGAAAATCATTTTTAGTAGTAACAGACTTGTATAAAGAAAAATTTTCACACCTTTAACATAATCAGAAATACATTTATGCAACTGTGCCTTGTTTATTCATCCAAACCATTAAAGGGATTAGAAATTAGAGTAAAAGGATGAGTGGCAATATGTTTTGTTGCAATAGTCTGAATTTATTCCTGATTTACATTAAAGCTATTCTCATGATGGTGTACTATTGATTGTCCACTGGCTATATTTTCATTTATATTTGATTTTATTTAGTGTGTGTCCAGTCCAGTTCCAATTCTTACTCCAAGGGATTGTATCGACAGACAAATTGAATTTGTTCCCACAAAGGCACCCTATGACCCTCGGTGGATGTTGGCAGGACGACCTCATCCAAGTACGTAGAGAAGAATAAATATTTAATTCTCCAAAGAACAAATGCATAAAAAAAAAGAAATTACTGTAACACAATAACCAGTTCGGGTTTTCACTATTTAATAATACATTGTTTATTGTATTTACTTTTACATTGTTAATATAAAAATATATATTTTACTGTATTTGTATTTAGAGCTCCACTAGGGAAGGAGCATATATAACTATTATGTTTAGTGTTTATACACATTATATCAGTTTTATGTCTGGTCTCTATAGCTGAAATTTACTATAGTACTCATGTCCAACAAACATAGACGTAGGATGAAATTATGTCACTAACGGAAGATTCCTTTCTAAAATAGATTAAGGAAACATTATGATGCACATTATTAAGAATTGCTAAAGATCGTCGTACTTCTGGTGAAAATACCTATTGCATATTTTACATCTATACAGTAGTTTGGGGAAATAGCATGCATTACTCTGAGAATTTATTCATAAAGCTATTAGTTTTAGTTTCCAATTTGGATAGCTAAAACTCAGAGCAACTTGACATAAATTCGGCAGTGACAACGTGGCTTACCCTGTAATCCCCAAATTGCACAAAGATATTATTGAACTGAACTGACTCTGATCCCACAGAGATTCCAGTTTTCAGTTTAAATGTTCAGGAAATTGCTAACAACTTTGCAAACTCTACAGACGAAGACCAATTTTCAACAATAGCCATAAATTAACATTGAACACGAGAAGGTCCATTTTTAATGTTTGATACATGATGCATTTCTATCGGACTGTTAACTTTATGTATATTGTGAATTTTATTCTGAGGTTTACCTAAGTGCATAAATATATATTTATACTTCTATTAATTCATTTCATCTAAAAGTGTGGAAATACTATACAATTTATGAGACATTGTTGTGACAAAAGCTCCCATGCCACTACCTTTTGGAGAGGTTTGAAGGCCAACTTCCTGCCCACAGATTATGATCTTGGTCCCAAGAGGGCTATTGTCACTGGGGTGGGTATTGGTACCCCAGATGCGGGTATTGCTTGGTCCTCCGCCCTCCAAACAGAGCACTATGTGAAGGGGAGGCAAGGAGGCATCTGAGCACTTTCTTCCCCAATAGGTTCAGAAACCCCTTTTGGCAGTATGGGACTAACTGCATCAGAGATGAGCAGTAACCCAGTAGATCTTTAACACGCCATAACTTGCGCACGGATTCCCCAATCAGGACGCTTTTTGGACAGCAAGGGAGCTCGGTAATGAGCATTTCAAGGATATATTGTGTGGGGGAACGGTTCGAGAAAGGGGGGTCCTGGTGGATATCTTATGTGCTATGCCTCTAGGACTTTAAGGACACAGCAGAGAGCTGTTTGTGCTAGCTGAGGATAATGTTTCTGCTTCGATCGTCTCATTTGGGGGGTATAGTGTCACGCTCCATGTATGATTGCCAGATGTTCCAAGCTTGTGGCCAATCTTTTTTGGAGCTGCTGGAGCGTCTGGCTGCGAGCTCATAGAGCTTAGTCATTTCTATAGTTTTTATACATTCTGTTGCTGTGGGCAGGGTAGTGGATTTCCAATGTCTGCTAATAATTGTTAGCGCAGCCAGAAGTATATGGTAGATTAGGTATTTTTGCCCACCCTGTACATGTGTCGGCAAGAGTTGGAGCAGGTATGTCTCTGGCTTACGGGGTATAGATGTATTGGTGCCATCATATATAATGGCCGTGATGTTGTCCCAATATTGTGTTAAGGAGGGGCAATCCCACCAAACATGGAGCATTGTGCCTTTGTGTTGTTGGCATCTCCAACAGATGTCAGAGGCTTGTGGGTAGGTAGCTTTTATACGTGTAGGTACCAAGTAAGAGCCGGTATAGGATTTTCCTGGATAGTTCCATGTGGGAGGTACATTTAGAGAGGGAATGATGTGCGCGGAGAATCTCATTCCATTGTTGTTCATCAAGAGTATATTTAAACTCTTTTTCCCATGCTGCGATAAATGAGAGTTGGGCGTGTGTTTTAGGGGTTTGCATTTTTGTAGTTGTAGTAGGTTTAGTACCTTTCGGGTCCCGTCTGCCCCCTGCCTACCACTAACGAATCCCACCTGATCTTCGTGTATCAAGGTCAGAATAATGTTTGTCAATCTGTTGGAGAAAATCTTTGCCAGCAGCTTAATGTCTGTATTGAGAAGGGAAATTGGTCTTAGGTTTTGGCATTTCGTGGGGGGTTTGCCTGGTTTTGGTAGCGTAGCTACATGTGCCATAAGCATGTCTTGGGGCATGTGTCCCGTTGTGAGGATATGATTAAAGGTTTTTTCTAAGTGTGGGGTGAGGATTGCGGCCAGCTTTTTATAGTAGGAATTTGTAAGTCCGTCGGGTCCCGGTGACTTGCCGTGGGGGAGTGTGTGTATGGCTGTTTGTATTTCTTCGTGTGTAATAGGGTTTTGTAGTATAGTTTTCTGTTGTTCCGTCAATATTGGTAATTTGGTCATTTGTAGGAAACTTTGTATTTCCTGGGGTGTAGGTTGATGTAGTTTAGGGTCGTCTTTGAGGTTGTATAGTGTGTGGTAGTAGTCTGCCATTGCGTCATTGATATCCTGTGGGTTGTGTATTTTAGAGCCTTTGGGTGTTAATAAGTATGGGATTTTTGCGCTTGCTAGTTTCTGACGTAGTAAAGTTGCCAGGTATTTACCTGCCTTATTACCTTGTGAATAGAATTTTTGTTTTAGCCTATGTGATATGTGTACTGTTTTAGAGATTGCTAGGTTGTTGATGCTTGTCGTGGTGTCTTGTATTAAGCTTGCTAAATGTGCTGAGGGGCTTGCTATGTTCGCCGCCGTTGTATCTCTTAAGGTGCGTAACAGGGTCAGGTGTTCCTGTTGTGCTTTCTTTTTTAGATAGGACGCCCTGCTTATCATAAGTCCTCTAATGACCGCTTTATGTGCTTGCCATACAGTAGTTGGGAGCACATCTTGTGTATCATTGATTTGGAAGTATGACGTTAAAGCTTCTGATGTTGCGGCAGAGAATGTTTGGTCCTGTAAAAGGGAATCATCCAGCCGCCATGGCGGGCTTCCCCTATGTTGATAGTCCGCAGTCATTTCTACTGTGGTCGGGGCATGGTCTGACCATGTGATATCCCCAATCTCACTGTGGGTCACCCTAGTAAGTAGCGGTCCGGTCATGAAAATGAAATCGATCCTTGAGTAGGATTTATGTACTGCTGAATAGAAAGAGAATGATTTCTCGTTTGAATGGAGTGTTCTCCAGGAGTCGTATAGGCCATGTTCCCCTAATAATTTGTTGAGGGCTTTGCTTTGTGTTTTAAGGCGTTTTGTGTCTTGGGGACGTGGTCTGTAGCGTGGTGTCCATGTGTGGGTCGAGGGGGTGGTTTAGGTCTCCACATAATAGGATTGAGGCTGTTTGACCGGGTGGGAGTTTGGAGAGTACCTTATGTAGAAAATTCCGTTGGTGTACGTTAGGAGCATAAAAACTTACAATGGTATAGGGCAAGTTGTTTATAATGAATTGCAGCAGTACAAATCTGCCCTGTTTGTCCCTAATGACGTGTAGTGTTTCAACCGTTAACGATGAGTGCAATAGGATGGAGGCCCCCCTGGATTTGGAAGAGTGCGTTGCATGAAATTGATGTGGATAGTGTTGTGCGCCTAGGGTGGGCACTCTAAAATTGACAAAATGGGTCTCTTGTAGACATATAATGTCTGCCTGACTCCGTTTGGCTTCCTCTAATACCATACGCCTCTTGTGGGGGGTGTTTAGTCCCCTACAGTTGTGCAAGTATATTTTCATGTTATGGGCGAATGGTATATAGTGTTTGGGAGTGGTTCTTCACATACTATATGGTGTTTTAGCGTGGACCCGGTGTTTTTGCTGTGCAACATGTGCATTGATATTCCGGACGTATTTTTGTGCCTGGGATTTATGGTATCAAGGGGGGTAGGGGAACAGGATAAACAGGGGAATAAAAAACAAAGTATATACAGGTGGACCCAAACGTGGGTCTTGGCACTGTGGCATTGTGCCATGGGGGATGGACGCCCAAGTAGCGTCTCCAGTGATGTGGCCATTGGGCTCTCTTAATTTTACTTTTCACGTTTCTTCCCAGAGCTATAAGTCAGTGGTTACACAGGGATTGTGTGTGTGGTCATGGTGCCGACTGGTGTGCCCAGTTCGTCGTGCAAGTATCTTGTGAGTAAGGCAGTAGTTGGGCAAGTAGGGTCGCCACCACGTCCTCTTATATATATTAGTCTGTCTGCATGCAATAACATTGTTTATCGCACTACTTCTGTAAGACGGTAATTTTACATGCATGTTACAACAGGCATTGCATTCAACATTAAGCTTGCGAATTACCCTCAGCGTACTAGAACCTTCCGTTCTGTCCCGCTGCATGTTACATACATAATATGTGCGGCAATGTGTATCTGGTGGATGGGTGGGATACTTGTAGTAAGTAGCCCCTGTGATGCTAAAGGGGAAGGTATGGTGCTTGCTGGTACTGCCTTTGTTTGCCACATGTGGCCCACGTGCAGGCTGTGATTATCTATTCTTATGGGCACATTACATAATCATATGTGTGTCCCTCCCACCCCTCCAATAGCATACACATCATGTATAATAGCATTCAATGGTTTAGGAAATACAGTTCTATGCGGAACAGTCATCTTCATTGTTATCGAAATAAAATCACATTACTTCGCATTCTAATATGTGATCTTATGTAACTTGGCTACAACCATGGCGGCCCAGGCCGCCCTATATCTACTAATATTTTAGATGAGGGTGTCTCTCTCTCCCGTGTCTGGCGTGTGATGGATAACATTTTGATTAAGTTTGTGAGTATAGTGCTAATCAAAGCAATTAACCTCAGTATAAAAGGGAAATCACAACTATAGTATAGATTGGGCTACAAGAAGTATAATGTAGATATATCTCACGTGTCCCTGGTTATGGCCGCGACGGCCTAGTCCAGCATTTAGCTCAAGGGGATTTAGCTTGTACTGAGGCCTGGCGCCATTCCGGTGTCAGTCGCCTGGTCGGACTTGCTTGTGTCGCGGGGAGATTTTGAAGGAGTCCCCATTCTCGCAATAAACGGGTGCCTTCGTCTGGCGTGTGGATGATTTTGAGCTCGTCGTTTTTTGTTATCAGCAATTTCGTAGGGTATCCCCAACGGTATCTGATACCTGCGCGGCGTAGTTCTTCTGTTACAAGGTGGAAGTCTCTTCTGCGTTTGAGAGTTGCTGCAGATAGGTCTGCTAGTATCTTGATTGTCGCGTAGGCCTCATGCGGTGTCGTGCGGCTTCTGCTTGCTTTCATTACTGCTTCTTTTATATGGTAGTAATGTGCTCTTAGTAGAACATCTCGAGGGACGGAGTCTGGCAGGTTGCGTGGTTTTGGTACTCTGTGTACCCTATCTATCAGGAACATATCAGTGGGTATATCTGGGGCGTATGCCCGCAGCAGGCTCTGTGCATATACTTGCAGGTCTTGCGGCATAATGTTCTCTGGGACTCCCCTTAGTCTGATGTTGTTCCTCCTCGAGCGGTCCTCGGCATCAGCCATCCGTGCTTCCATTTGTTCAATTTTTTGCTCCAGCGTCGTGACATGGTCAGCCATATCATTGTGCGCTGTTGCATATTCGCTTAGTTTATTTTCCATGTGCGCGGTTCTGCTGCCAATGTCCTGGATCTCCTTTTGGAGTTGCCCTATGGCAGATTGCCACGTTTTGATGAGTTTGTCTGCCATGGCGTTCATCGCCTCATCGAGGTGCGTTTTGGTCAGACTCTCCTGGTTATCGTGCAGCGGGCCCGTGGGTGAGATGCTTCCCGCCGTTTGATTAGCGGCGCCATCTTGGATCGCCTCGCGGTCATCTTCTTGGTTATTCGCACTTTTCTGGTTGAAAAAGTTAAGTTTTTCATGTTTCTGTGTGTTCTTCTTCCCTTTATTGCTCGCCATTTCGAGTTTTTTGGTGTTTTCAGTAGCTCTGGGAGGCGATGTTATCGGATTTTGAGAGCCCGGGTGCCGGAGCAAATTCCTAAGCTGCCAGGTTGCTCGGCGGTTGGCCACGCCCCCCCTAGCTGAGGATAATGTAATCAAGTGTCCCAGTACCGGGGAGGGACAATTGTACTGTATATTGCTTTCTATGGAATACCCTCTGCAGGGAGAGTACACATTGCAGTGTAAAAATAGCAGTGTGCTACGTAGTAGAAATTATTTCACCCCCTACATTCTGACTTGTCTAATGTGTTAGGAAAGGCTATAGTACAGCTATAGTCACTGTTATTTAGGAGTGTGGGTCTCCAGAACTATATTCACTGTAGCCTGGTGGAAGAAGTCCTCAGAGACCCCAGTCAAGCTTCAGCAACTGGGTCTGAAGTGCTTCAGAGCCTCAAGGAAGCTGACCTGGCAGAGGTACTCAGTCTGAGTCCAGGAGCTTCGTCACAGCTATGAACAGTTCATAAACTGTTAACCTATTCATTTTTTTTTTTTTATTTTTTTTTTTTATTTATTTATTTTTTTTTAATTCTTTATTTTTGTTGTGCAAAAGCTTGACAGGCAGGTTTGATATGCCACGATAATAGTGACATGCATTTCAAAAGACATATTTCTGTGGCAATCAAGAGAAAATGCACATTTTTTTTTTCAAGAGTAATTAACAAGCAGAAACACGGTATGTCAGATAATGAGATGGCAGTAAGCACATGTTAAACATATCGAGAAGACTAGCGATAACAGTGTTTAAAATAAGTGAATCTATGAACATGTTAAATTATATCTAGAGTTAATCTTATGTGCTAGGTAAACGTTATAGCATAAGAGGCACTAATATAGAGTCACAAACTGTCATTTTTGTGGGATGAGAATTCCTAGGCTTAGCTAAAATAGAAGTTGTGGAAGTTTAGGTGAGACATGTTTGATAACAGATTTGTGACTCCGCATGTGCGTAAGTTGCTGATTTACATGCTTTCCATGCCTGTCCTATGTGTTGTAGTTACAGTATGAGTGAGCGTGGAGCGTTAATAGGGCATGCATGACTACCTACGATTCAATTTAAAAAAAATACAAGAAAAACAAACAAATAAAAACTTGCTGATACGACTTGGTTGAACTCGGGGTCATGGCAACCTGTAAGCTGTCAGACATATAGGCTATTTGGCATGAAGTTGGCCAGTAGTAGTCTAACGAAAAACTCATAAGACATTAATATTAACATGCAGTTATCAATGATATATGCAGTGAGCATAAACGTTTGAGCAGTACCAAGAAGTAGAGTTCAGTGTTAAACAGCTAGCACGGTTTAAAGAGTTGCAGAATGGACTAGCCAGGGTTTATTGCGGCAGAGGTACCAAACAGTGTCCCCCGTGCGTTCCTGCGATGTGAGTCCTTCTTTATCCAATTCCCAGCAAGGGAAATGATGTAGGAGATGCGTGGGGGTTCGAGATGTCGGAGCTGCAGTCTTGGTGTGAGGGTCCCCTCCAGCCCCAGGCCTGTGTTGAGGGTGGCATCTTCTTGCCACTGGCTCGAGAGCTCGGTGAGTTCGGGGCAGTCCGTTTGTGGGTGTAGCAGTTGCTGCCGGTGTTCTGTCGCCGCCATCGGCGGGCAGTCTTCCCGCAGGGTGGCTGATGCTTCGGAGGCTCTCTCCGTGCGGCCCTCAGCCTGGGCGGGCTACATGTGTTTGCAGTCAGTGTGGGGTATGTCGTTCTGCCCGGAATAGGGCACCTCTTTCCCCCGACCACAACCCCAGTCTTGCATGCTAGTGGTGAAGACGCACTTTGAGCCGTCGTGTTCTCTCGAGTGTGGGGGCCCTTGTATGTGCCCATGCGGTATGGCGTTGCTTCCTGCCCTTGGGCTTGACAATGTTTGCGGGGTCTGGTTGCCTGTCTGGGTGCTTGTAGGAGATGCCTGTAATGGCGCCGCCTGGTCGTTGGACGGATCCATTTGGACACTAATTTCACTGCCAGATGGTAAGCCATTCCGCGATCGCCCAGCAGTGACCAGAAGTTCGCACAAAGACGATCAAAGTCCCCGAGAGTGTTTAGGGTTGATTGGGCTTGTGTGCTTCGCTGGGCAGCCATCTTAGCTGCTTCCCAGAGACCTGGCTATTGCTGGT